>NC_140607.1:29423741-29801241 GCF_057381915.1 Diplotaxodon limnothrissa
CTGTAAAGGGAAGAGACTCAATTAACCATCTGGGTTTGTCTATGTGGAACCTTATTAAGCCAAATGAGCCAAGACACCATTGTCTCTCTTAGTCTTGTCTTACAGGGTGCTATTGTTCTTTAACCTTCAGCCCCATAATTTCCAACCCTTAAATTACAATGATTACTCTGAGATCTAATATCAGAGGGCAAGAACCCATCATCTCAGAGTCTCAATCGCTCCATTTAGTTGCCCATAAGTACAAAGGGACAATATGTTATCGGCATTAGCTCACTTTTACTTCCCAGAGCTGCAATTTTAGTACTGCACTGAACTGTACTGTTGCAACTTTGGCACAGTTAAGAGAGACAGTGTCATGTTTATTCGAGATGCAAACTGATATTCCACTTTTTCTTTTAATTTGCCATAAGGTTCAATAAACAAAAACTATTTATAAAAACATCCATCCATTTTCTTCTGCCTACTTGGGACTGGGTTATGGGGGTAGCAACCTATGCAGAGAAGCTGAGACCTCCACCTCCCCAGCCAACTCCCCCAGCTTGTTCAGGAGAACACCAATGCGTTCCCAAGCCAGGAGAGAGATATAATCTCTCCGGTGTGTTTTGGGTTTGCCACGGGGCCTCCTCCTGGTGCTGGTGTGTTACGGAGGTCCTTGAAGTATTTCTTCCACCTCCCAACAATAGCCTCAGTCGAAGTCAGCAGTGCTCCACCAGCACTATACAGAGCACAGATTTCCTACCGTAACCTGTCAAACCGTTTGCCAGAATCTCTTCAAGGCAGTCTGAAACTCTTTTTCTGTGGCCTCTCCAAACTCCCACACCAAAATTTTTATTGCTTCAGCCGCTGCCTGAGGTGCGCGCTGCTTGGCCTGTCAGTACTTATTGGATGCGTCCAAAATCCCAGAGGCTAACCAAGCCCGATAGGACTCCTTCTTCAGCCTGATAGTTCTTTTCACCTCCGGTGTCGACCATCTGGTTTGGGGGTTACCACCATGACAGGTACCAACCACCTTGTGGCCGCAGCTCAGTGCAGCAGCTTCAGCAACGGAGGTGCTGAATATGGTCCATTCGGACTGAGTGTCTCCAATCTCCCTCGGAATGCTATTGAAGCTCGAATGTCGTGATTCATGGGGGTTTATGAATTACTCTTTGTCTGGTCCCTCACCCAGGATCAATTTGGCATGAGACCCTACCAGGGGGTAAAAGCCCCCTGATAACATATCCTCTGGCATCCCTGGGACACACAAACTCCTCCACCATGATGAGGTGGCAATTCAGGGAGGACAAAACAAGCAACAATGTAATTTTTTGGCAATTATTTCATGGTTCGGGCTTTATAGGGTTAAACTAGCTCAAACTTCTAATAGGTACATCAGTGTTAAAGTTAGTCAAAGGGAGATTAGAACTGATGACACGTGCATGACAAGCAGTCAATAGTGACGTGGCATGTCACACTCATTCTTTTCTCAACCCCATGAGACTTGCTAGAGGCATGACTGGGGTAGCGACGTTACTCCACCATTTTGTTCCCCACTGAAACTTAACAATTAAATAAACTGGGGCAGATTCTTTGTCTCCAACTCACAGTTCCTCAGATAATCCCTTGACCTGATCGATGCATGAATGCTGGAACATACTTTTGTAGACCTTTGTTCCAGGGGAATTTTAGGAACACTGAACTGTGATTTAGTGCCAGTATTAACACTATCATTCTTAACACAACAACACTAGCAGCAAGGATAAAGAAACTCTAAAATACAACCGTACAGAGCCACTGGGAAACTGTAAAAGAAAGCTCCTTGTCCATTATGACAGTTTACTAGTTTACATATATATGATATCCCTGAGATAAAAGTGGTAAATAGAAAAAACAAAAAACATTTACATGTTTTCATGAAAAATCCTAATTATTCTTTGAGATTATAAAGTGATACATTTGCAAATAAAAACTAATTGTGAGTTTAAAGTCACATGTGTTTTTTCTGTCATGGAACCACCTGGCTTTCATTTGCAAAACTGGATCAATCTCATCACACCACAGAATCCTCTCATAAACTGGGACACACACGTTTGAAAGGATATGCAACAGTAACTGATACACAAAAACCTTTCGCCCAATCAAAATCTGTATGTTGTTCTCTTCTGAATAGCCCCAATTTATTCTGATAACATGTCATCTAAAATACCAAATTACTCCTAATTACAAAGTATAATTTGATTGGATCATCCACTGTACATAATTCAAACAGGCAGCAACAACTCTGGGGCAATGAGGTTATATTTTAAATGATCTCGAGAACTACTCCCCTAAGAAGTGGCAGGTCTAAAAAGCAACAGATGAACAGCATTTGAAAGTCATGCACTTAAGAAATAGGAAAAATAGGAAAAAGTAAAGTAAGTAAAGAACTGACACAGGACCTAAAAGATGAAAAGGAAAGGGAAGCAGGGAGGAAAGGCTGATGCATGCCAAATTACACAACAACTGGACTGAAAATCACTGGCAACAGGTCTGATAAGAGTGATGAATCCAAATTTAAAATTCTTGGTTCAGCATGTATGGAAGACATCAAGAGAAAAGTAGAACAGTGAGTGTCTATGGCCATCTATGAAACACGGTGGAGGCTTGGTCATGGTTTGGGTTTACACTACAGTTAGGCGTGTTGGGGATCTTTTCAAAATTTATGGATTTATGAATGCAGAAAAGTACGATCCGATTTTGATTCACCACAGAGTACTATCTGGAATGTGTCTTATTGGCAATAGCTTGGGCAGCAAGAGCATACCTGGACAAAAAACAGAAAATTGAGGACTATCAATCAAGGATTGGCCTCCCCAGAGCCTGTACCTCAACATTGCTGAAGCTGTGTGCAATCATTTTGAACAGAAAAAAAGCTGGGGAAAAAAAAAAAAAATCAAAGAAAAGCTTTTAAAGTCCTTCAAGACTTTAAAAGTTTTCCATGAAGCCCAGAGAACTACTACTTAAAGAAACTACAGGAAAGCTGCCTAAGAGAAGAATTAAGGTATTCAGATAAAATATCGACATTTAAGCTCAGTAGCACTTTTTAACTTTCATAATAGATTTGGTTGCATTTTGGAAAGTTTTAATAAAATGCTGAAAATATTTTCCATTTTACTATGAAAATAAAAAGAAAATGAGGGCAGCTCAAGACTTTTGGACACTACTGTAATTTAATAATTTTAATATTTTTTAAAAGTGAGATTAATGGTTAAACACTGACTTTATATCCAACCAACTTCACATGTGTCTCAGTATCCTCTCTTTTTTAACACCCTGCTCGGCTCTGCCAAACAAAAGATTGTAAATCATTTGTGTAAATCACAAAACAAACCATGCAAATTATTCCAGACAATATAGGCAGAGTGGTTTGTTAACAGCTACTTCAGTCCTTCCTATCGTCTGCATTCCTAAACCAAACAGGCAATCTAATCATATATAACACTTGCGGGTGGTCTCACTATGAATATGTGTGTTTATATGATTTATCTTTGGTTTTTGTGATGATGAAAGAATTCAAACAAAGTGGTTTTGGCACAAAAAATGTTGGCTTGACAGTTTGGGACTGAGGTTGGAGGTTTGGATTAAAATACGGGGAAGTACAGGAAAGGACAATGACATGCCTGTGTGTTTGTTTATGTTTGTGTGTGTGTCCGCTGTTTACCCCCGTCTCTACTGAAAAACCATTACGCTAGTATTTTTCAAACTTCCTCAACAACTCCTAGTACTGTGGTCCCAGTTTAATAAGTATCGTGAATGGTGCTTTTATTGTGAAAGCTGCACAGCTAGGGGATTATCCTAATATCGAAATTCAGTTATATAGAAAACCTTTCACATATCAACTTGTTTTGAGCAGCCTACTCTCCCACGACATGATGGGACCTTTGGAAGTTTACCCAAAATTCAAGTTTTCTCTATTGAATTATCAAAACACAAAATAAATGAATAAATAAAAATAAATAGAAAATACAAGGTGCCTGTGCCCGTTTCTGTTACTTTATATTACAGACTATAACCCATGATACTGTTGCTCAGAGCTGGTCCTGTGAAAATGTGAGATTTGTTACATTGTGACACTTGAAACTGGTTCAGTCATTTTTATCAGTATGGTGGACCTACTAAAAAAGTACTGGGCGCTTCTGATGACTCCTAATTGTTGGCACAGTGTGTGGTGAGTTAATAATAATCCTTTAAACATCTTTTAAGCCATTCTGCTTTTTCAATCCAGAGCTGTCCACCCCAGACAGGTCACTCGTCCATTACAGGGTTAACACTGAGTGGCAACCTCACACTCTCTGATTATGTCAGTTTAGATTCACCAATTACCCAAGAGGCTGGAGAGAATCCAAACACTCCCAGGGAGACCATGTAAACTCGACAGCGACAGGCCTCAGCTGACCGAGTGTTTGGACGGCTGCTTTAACCAACACGTCCCTCTGCAAGCAGAATCTAACCCTGCTTTACACCACGAGTGGGGGTGTTACAGTCCCAGCAGGTCCACTGTGGGTTGTTGTGCATCTCTGTGTAGTGTTGCTCTCTCACTTCCTCTTCTGAGTTAGGTACCACCACTCTTCCTGTGGAGCAATGATTTGCACACAGCTGACTCTACTTGGCAAAACACCCTAGGAGTGCAAAGTCTAGGAGTGAGAGGAAGTATCTAGTTCCCCTGTGTCATTATCCTAGCAGCGTTTGGGTAGTGTGTGCCGTTGTTTACTTCTCTGGGTAAAGGAGTGGGTTTGCTTTACCTTTTTAATTTCCACTTAAACCCTTCCTGCCTAGAACACAAGTTTTTCTGTTGTCCTAGTCATTTCTTTCAAATAATATTTGTAATATGTAATATGCAATGTTTGCTCTTTGTCTTCTTTTCCCCTGGAACACTCTTATTGTCACACCTTCTTGGAATTTCTGAAAAATGTTATAAACTATGCATGGAAACAAACGGTCCAAATGAGAGTCCAAGGCAAGGATTCCCAGCATTAATGTACCAATCTGGAGAGGAAAAGGGGATATTTTTGAGTTCTCCTACTATTGCCCCATCCAGATGTTTAATTAATTTAAATAACAAGAATGTGTTCAGGACAGGATTTCACTTGAGCTAATCTGGTAAAGCATTCCGAGAAGCTTATGTATACAGAATCCAACTCCTCAACAGGAGCGCCATCAACACGGTACAAACCATGTTTGACTCTTATTGTTCTTCACGACACGTGTTGGTGTCCTGAAAAAGTTTGGCTTTTGTGCTCCTGCGGTCTAAACTCTGCATGGACCGGATCACAACTGACATTCAAAGACCACATCTAAGGACGCAATTGTTGTCACATCAATAAAAGAACTGGCTAAATGAAAACAGATTAGGGCTGGGCAGCAAGAAGAAAGGATAAATGTCAATGGAATAATAACACAATAAATGGTCAGTTGAAATAGAAGACTTTAAGAATGTAATAAAACTCAGGTACCTTGGATTAGTGAAATGTAAAACTATTTCACGGTTAAAGCTTACTCTATATGGAAACAAATGCTAGCCTGCAAATCATGCCAATCCTTCGCTCTGACATTATTTGACTAGGTCACAGTATGCTACGGCTCCTAGCTGAAAGCAGTAAGTGGTGAAGGCAGCATTTCTAAATAATACAAGAATACATCTTAGCCAAGAAAGACCATCTTACCTAATCCAAAGATAACATCCAAGGGAGCCAAAATTATTCCTGAAGATCTCCTGGTCAAAAGCGTGTGACACCTTGCTTGTGTCAAAAACAGAGTATAAAATATGGATTTGCCTCCCACTGATTTTGGACTTTTGGGTCACATTATTAGTTTTACAGCTGACTTTAGCTATACTTGGTTACCAAGCTGCATTCATAAGTTATAAATGTGCAACATACAGACACAAACACTGGGTAGTTAGTGGTAACTGAAGGACTAATAAAACAGTAAAAGATCAGTCATCAAAACTGAAGCACAAACTTCTGGGATGGTCAGCAATACAAAGCAAGCCGTAATACAAGACAGATAATACATTAAAGACAGACTGAAGAGCTCCAGTTTAATAACTAAGTGGGGCATGAGGCCTAGCAGACAGTGGCTCCAGCTGCCAGTCAGAACACCTGACAATCAAAGCTATCATACCCCCTTTAATTATCCAGGTATATGAGTTATTATTAAAATAATAATAACAATCATCATCATCAGCCCAAGGACAGTTGCTACGAGGATCTAAACATGCTTTTTAATGTTGTAAAGTTGGACATTTCAATACGAGCCTGTGGGGACTGCTTCCCTTCTGCAGTCCCGACAAACTGCACTTCTTGCAGCTTCCATCTTGTATTCATTTTGCAGTTGCAAAGGCAGCTCCTCTTTGTCGAAAAGCAGTCAAACACCAAGAAAAGATAAAGTGAATTCTTTGTTTTTGCAGTGCCTTTGGTCCCGTTTTTTTCCTCCATCGTGTCTAATTTTTTTCTAAATTGCAAAAGCTGTGGAATGCAAAAAAATAAAAATACATTTAAAGTTTCATTTACCTTTTTTAAAGTATTCACTTTGCAGTATAGAACATCGTGCAGCTATGTATCTGTTGGTGAAACGATGCAAGACGTTTTCAATTTACAGCAGAACTTATTTATGCTTAGGCGTACATTCTCTATTTTTCTAAGGACCCTACACACGGCCATGGCAACAATAAACTCAGGTCTTCCTGTGCTTTGTTGCACTTTCACTTTCTGAATGTCATTATTGTGGTTAGCAACAGTATCCCCGTGAAGGGCAGTTGACATCACTGTGTTAATTTTCCAGCTCGCATGTGATGCAGCTGCTCACTGCTTTCTGTAAATGAGCGCCATTAGCTCATTTACAGTCAACAAGACACCCCCAGCTGCCCAGCACTGATTGTGTACGAGTCTTGAGCTGAATGTGTTTCTTGCATACTTCATGAACTCACTGTCATCTTTAATTAACACCTGTAACGTCCCCTGTGTTTGTGTGCTTCGGGTCAAGAAAACAAGTAATTGCTTTCTTCACATGATACCATCAGCCATGTGGACTGACTCACAGCAGGGAAGCTTCAGCTAGAAAAAAAAGACTCACTTGGTTTTGCAAATCACACTACATGGCAACCAGGTTTGCAGCCACTCAGATTCACTGGCATTTGCTGTGAACATATTAGGTATTTGAACAGACATTCTTATGGAGGGGACAAACACATCTTAGTGCAGATAACATCGCATGAACATTCATTAAAGTAATTGCAGGAAACTGTGAGAATTCATGATCACAACACATCTTTATCTAATGGTGTAATTCGTCTTTTTTGTAGCAAGCATAGTGCCACAAAGTGGAGGGTAACAAGCAGCAAGATAGTTTAAATTACAGTGATAGCGGAAACTGCCAAAAACCCATTTAGCAAGGAAAGAAATAAGTGATAATTTGGTTGCTAAACATTTTTTTATGAGGAGAAGTAAACTAATAATTGACCAGAACGACTGCACACGCATATTACACTGCTACTGCAGAAACTAAAATAAAAATAAGCTGTTTACAAACATTAGGTTTATTTAAAATATGGTATAAATAAATATGACACTTCTGTTACATGGCAAGTTACACAACTGAGTCGAGACTAGCATAAAATAAAAGGACAATTCTCTTCAGTATAAAATAATTTCATGCCAATGGTAATTTTATCTGACCGCAGTCTCATCCCCCAGAGCAGTACCATTCATTTACAGCAGTTACATTACAGTGTACACCAGACGTATTCAATAATTTGACCACATAAGTTAGAACTGGTTTATCAGTGATAAATAATAATTATATATCGTTCAAGGACTCATTTCAGTCACAGAAAATCTGCTCTTTTTCTAGGAAAGCCCTGTCAGCAGCTGTAGTACAGTGACGTTTTGTACACAAAAGTCACTCCTCAATAAAAAGCAAACATGCTACACCTCAGGTGAGTTGTAGATCAATGAGCCTATTAATAAATTATAGAATAATCCTTGTGTTTTATATTTAATAACTGAGGTAAAGATGTGAAGAGTAAGAGTAGAGTTGTATAATTTAAAAGATTTCTACCTTGATTTTTTTGTATGCACTTCTTTAAATATAAAAATACTGGAAAGAGTAAAATAAAATTACATCATTTAACCAAATGTGTTATCAATGACTTGATCGGGTCTATGAAGAGAGTGGTACAAAGCCATGCTGGGAAACATTTCGGGCAGATTTTCCTTTATGTTATGTCCCATAATTTTAAATGGACCTCAGTTATCAACAACACATGTAACCCTCAATAAAGGTGAATGACAAACTTCCTGAGTTTACAACATTTCTAAACTATAATATCTACACAAAATCTGCACAATCAGTTGAAATGCCAGTGTCAGTCTTAGTAATTCACAGTTATTAGAATCATCTTCCACTCTGCTGTTCATAACTCTTAATGGGAGAAACTGCAACATGCATGAGGACATTGTTGGTTACATATACATGAGGCACAAACATTGTTTATAATTCTCTACAATTACCACTTTGTAAATGCTCTAGTGAACAGATTCTGTCCCACTAACTGAATGTGCAGCAGTGGTTGTGGTGATGGACAATGAGTTAATGAGCTGTCCTGCTTCTGATAAATATATCGCAAAGGACGTTTCACATCCAGCAGACACAGAATATTGTTATCACCTTGTTGGGACAGCATTTAAGGGCATGTTTTAACTCTTGTTTAGCTCTTTACAAAAACTCTTGAAATTTTCCTTGCTAAATTATTCTCCTTCTGCCAACCCAAGATGGTTGCTGACTGGTCTCTAGGCCCGTGTGACTGGGACTGTAGCTATTGGATTCAAGGTAACAGCCAGCAACCATTCGACAACCAGCTAGGGAATAAATATTTTTCCTTTGCAGCCTGTGTGACTAGGGCCTTATTCATTTCATCATATTGCGTCATACATCCAAAATGGTGAACAAGTTATTGTCACACCGTCAGTGGTCATGTAACTCTAAAACCTGAATAGTGACAACTTCTGCTATAAAAGATCATACCCAGTATTGATTCTTCTGCAAAGTGGGAGTAGCGGTTCTAATCATTTGACATGATGTAACAGGGGAGCCATTACTCCATGAACTTACAACCATGTTTGAATCTATTGCGTTATAAGTTGTGCCCTGGTTTGGTGTCAATAACCGATCAAGCACTGGGCTGCCTGGGCAGTTATGGTTTAGAGGAGTGACAGTCACAGTGGGAACTGCTGGGCTCCTTTGGGTTTGGCCTTGGTAAGATGAACTGTTTGGAAGACCGGTGGATGTTTGCTCCTGTGCTGTAGCAGTGCTCTGCTTTCTTTGCCTGTGGTGTCGAAGAAAGACAACCAGCACCACAAAGATGATTACAAGCAGCAGCAGCAGAGCAAGCAGTGGTAAGATAATCAGGAGTGGATTAGACATTTTTTGAGGGTAGGACTCGACACGAACTGGTGTGTTTTTGAAGAGAAACTCCTCTGTTTGAGATGGTTTGCCCAGAGTTGTACCAAAAACGCTAGTTCTGTTGGAGTTTCCCCAGCGGTTGCGTCCTCTGAACTTTTGCTGGTTTATGCTTGGTTGTTGGGTGGAGAGGAAAACTGTAGACAGGACTGGAAAAGCAGTCTTGATTGATGCCTGAGGCACAGATGATGTAGCTGAAACAGGACTCTTTGTGGGTGGAAAAAATGCTGGATCATATGGCACAACTGTAAAATGTAATTCCCCTTTAGCAGGTTGGACGCTATCAGCTTTCAGAACAAATACTACTGAATCGTTTAGCTCTTCAACTCCAGTCATGTTAGCATTCAGCTCTAGGGCTACCTTCGCCTGCATGATCTCTTGAAAGGTGAAGGACTCCACTGGGATAGCTTTTATGGTCATTTTTAATTTTGGTCGAACCACTTTCCCATACCTAGGATGGGATAATACTTCAAAGACGGGGTCACTGTCACTTATATTAGCCAGTTCAGATGCATTGAGAAAGTTTACATTGAATTTGACCGTAATCCCATTGGGAATCCTTAAACCTTTACCAGTCTGGAGTAAAGGTTTCACAGTTATGTTAAGCACTTGGTCAGTCAGATTTGCCTCTGAAGTGAAAGCAGTGAACTCAAAGCTGTCTTCGACAGAAGAAAGGGAGATCATATGGTAGGACAACCTTCCTGTCTGGAGATCTTCCTGGTCAAACAGCGTAACCTCTCGGTTGTCTCTCAAAAGTTTGCCAAATCTCAGAGGCCTTGTAATCTGGTAGTAAACTGTGACATTTTTCCCATTGGTCTCAGCAGCAAGGTTGTCCTCGGTCAGAGATACTAAAGTCCTACCTTGCTGGAGTTCTAATCCAGTATTTTTGACAAGAGTGATGGTAATTTCTGACACTTCTAGGTTAAAGAGTTTGTATATTGGTTTATGATAGCCATCTGTAACACTGAAGTAGAACGCTCCAGAGACAGAACTTCCATCATGGACGAAACAGACACTTCTGTTATTGATTTGAGCTTGGGTAAAGGCCACTATTGACTCATTCAAACTTCCTTTGAGAGCCAAGTAACCATTGCTTGGCTTGCTTATCACGGAGAACTTAATATCATCAGGAGGATTGTCCAAGTCTTCAATTTTGAGATTTTCTGGCCCAAGGGCTATTGTATCTCCTTGTACCACCTTCAGACTTGGAGCTTTGGTTTTTAGCAAAGGTGGCTGGTCATTCACAGGGATGACTGTAATATTAAAATGCTCCACAACAACATCACTGTCATCTTCAGGGCGTTGCGCAGTTTTTCCCTTAGGATTAAGCCAAGCGCTGAATATAAAAGAATCCTGAGTTGTCTCCGAGTTGTCGTGTTTATAGGTGATACCATATTTTTTAATAATGAATTGTGAGAAATTAGGTTTCTCCTTGGTTAGGTTTCTCTCACCAACCACGATGACACCATGTTGAGGCAGAGATGTTACCTGAAACCACACCTCATAGGAGCTACGCTGAGGTGTAGGCAGCTTGGACATCAGGTTAGTGGCATCGAGCTTGGACTCGTCAATGATGACACTCTCCCCTTCTGTCACCTCAGCACCTGTCACCAAGCAAACTTCAATTAGTCAGTCCCAACAATGTGCTAATGTTAGTGCCATCATCTACAGTTTTAAGAGTTTGAGAGGTGGGTCCTAGGAGAAAGCACACCTGCCACTTGACTAATTGTTTTAAAAAAGGAGGGCTTGGTAGCTAATATTCTCTTGCTTCTCCCCAGCAGGCAAGCATGTGGCTTGTCTGGGTGTTTTTCTGGTTTACTTTTCTTTCTTTTAAACACTTAGGCACTGACTTTTTCTCCTCCCACTTTCATTTAATTAAACAAATGTTGGTTCTCTTAAACTCTGTTATCTGTGCCGTCTCCCAATTTCATCTGAATTTTACACCGGTTCAGAACACACATATTGTAAGGATGCTCACATGATGAAGTTAATTTTTTTTTTTTTTACCTCAAAGCAGCAGCGTGTCTGACCAGAGCTGCTAACACAGCTGTAGAGTCATATTCATACCTGTGTTTGCAAGCAGGATTGTGTTGTGTTCTGGTCCAGTATTCTCATATGAGATGTCAAATCTGAAGGTCAGACTGTCCACTGAAGCAGGTGGTGATGCTACAGAGAAGGTCATCGAGTCCATGGCTTCCCAGCCAACTGACTCAACAGGAGTTTGAATGTAAAAAACCTCTTTCCTGTCCACCTGTGGTACACACACACTCCAAAGAGTCAGGCAAGCCAAGTTACAAAAGAAATGTACATCTATGAAGTTACTGAAATCAGCCATCCTCAAAATGAACATAATCAACTGTGTAATCTGTGCAGCGGCCTCATTCTTAAAGATGTTTCTGCAGTCTGCATAATATTTATTCATTACTTTAAATCTGCTCTGCTCAGCGGTAAATATAGGACAACCATCACAACTGTGTCTGTGTCACATAATAATCCACCAGTAATAATTATGTAATTGATTACATAAAAGCATTACATGTTTTATTCATACAGAGGAAATCTGGCAGTGTTCCACATCAGCGGAGAAAGCCTATTGTTTAGTCTTTCTCTGTTTCATATTACATAGCACATAAGGGTGATAAGTATGGGCATGACCTCTGGCTCCTCACACTTACCATATCTTGTGTGAAAGTGGAGATGTCTGCTGTTGAATTATTAGGCTGCCTCATCACCAGACGCCCCAGTTTAGGATGCCGTGTCACACTGAATGTTATTACACGGTTTGAGGTGTTGCTCATGTCATTGGTCACTGCTTGTAAATACTCATTTGTGATTGGTCTCGAAGAGCCTGTACAGAAATGAGAAATTAAATAAGAATAGTAGCTTTACTGATTGGCTGCAGACTCCCATCTCTGCAGGACCTGTACACCTCCAGGACACTGCGGCGTGCAGCCCGGATCTCAGCTGACCCTTCTCACCCTGGACACAGTCTGTTTGACCTGCTCCCCTCAGGCAGGAGGCTCCGGTCCATTCGCACCAGAACCTCTCGCCACAAGAACAGTTTCTTCCCCTCTGCTGTTGGACACATGAACAATAACCACATGACTGTCCCCGCCACTAACACATGACCCTACGCTGTGTCACTGCATCATTTCATGTCTGGCACTGATCACCACCTGCACTCATGTATATATCTTTCTACGTAGCACTCATAATTCTTATTCTCATGTATATATGTTTGGCACTGATCACCACCTGCACTCATGTATATATCTTTCTACGTAGCACTCATAATTCTTATTCTCATGTATATATCTCATGTATATCTCATGCACATATCTTTCTTTCTACATAGCACTTTAATTCTTATTGTCTGCACTGAAGCACCGCAGCAATTTCCTAATGTTGTAAACCTCAACATCTGGCAATAAACCCATTCTGATTCTGATTCTGATTCTGATTCTGATAAAGTGGCCTGCTTCAGCATCCGTCAACAAAAAGATTGTTTTATTGAATTGAGTATCAAGTTAGCTGAAACCACGCAGTTAAAACCTTTTTTTCTACATTTTGTAAGTTTTCCCCTTGCGTTCCACATCTTTTTGACTCCAAATTATGCAAAACAAGGTCTGGAATAGACCGATGAGATTCCTTTGATGTGTCAAATTAAAGCAGCACTGCAGACATCAGAGACATTTTTACAGCACATCCAACTGCAGTGCGGGTGTTACATAAAATCCAAACAAGAATTTAAAAGTAGATCGGCTCCTTGCAGACGTAAATCTTCCGCTCGGGGAAAATGTAAAAAGAAGTGTCCACTGAGAGTAATAGGTGACTTCTAAGGAATTCTTTCTTCTTAAGATGGATTACATAGATTTCCACAGTCCTCCTGTCACTGTGAATATTGTTGGGATCCTAAAAGTCTGGTGATGAATGATGGAAATCAAAGATAGAGAGACAGAGGGGTGAAAGCACAGTGTAACCCATTCATCACTTTTTTTAAGCAGTGCTCCCACCATCCATATCTATCATGGGAAATTTCCTGCCTGGAAGAAGAGAGAGCAACAAGTTTCTTATCTTTTAACGACAAAAAACAAGCTTCTAATAATATCCAGTATTCCCACCATTAAGTAACTGTATCGGCCAATTAGATAATTAGCTTTGTGTACTAAAATAAAAGTGTAAATGTCTTTACTGGCACTACGACTATCCGTAAGAATGCTTTCAGGTAAATGTGGTTTCTAAATTCAGCATTTGCAACCATTTAGCAAGAAGTGTTTGCACAGTTTCCCAGAAAGCACCAAGACATTTAAGGTGTCTGTGAGGAAAGAGGAAAAATAAATAAATCTATCTTCCCTCCACACTGTGAAAGTGTTTCATGTCACCCCTCACCCCATCAAAACCCTTCATTGTCAGTTAAAGCTCCCATCCCGCCCTTTCTATATCTCACTCTCTCTCTCTGGCTTGCCTGGCACGAAGCACAAACAGGGCTGTCTCAGGCAGACAGTGACACAGCTTTTCAAGTACCCACTCACCCTGTGGCTGGGAAGCTCAGCAGAGCGTGCCAGTTGGCTGTATTCTATCCTCACCATATCCGTTCCTTCTAATTCACACTGAAAATCTCCACCACTGACAGACTACTGAAAATCTCAGAAAACTAAACATGTTTGCAGACACAGTTAACACCCAGCTGGCCTATTTTTATCTCCAAAATATTAACAGTAAAAAATATCAAAACATTAGGACATGGCAAAAGCTGATTCACTGGTCTGGTATTCGGGGATAAAAGTGCTTGCTGCAGCTGTTGTAGATGTGCTGAATTATTTAACTAAAGGAATTCAGTGGTGTTTGGTAGCGGTCAGGCTGAGCATACAAGCAAATTTTGATGCAAAATACAGTTAAGTAGAGACTGATGGTGTCAGAAACAGTTAATGTTTCATAGAAAAAAAATTCCCCACCCCCAAAAAAATCCTAAAATAAAAAGAGGAAACCAATACTGTGCTCATGGTTCTTACTAGTACCACAGAAAACTTGTATGAGTTGATGACTGAGGCGAATAAAAATATGCCGTTTCAGTTCTTTTCAGGAAGCAGCTGTACACTTGATCATGACACAAATACTTTTAAAAAACCTCATATTATTAGAAGGGAAAATAAAACAATGGGAAGCATAGTTAGTAGTTTAGACTCAAGTCTTTTTGTTTCTTGCTGTCAACAAATCATGTGAAAAAAAAGCTATTTGGTTTTAACCACGGCCAGATGAAGCTCATTACTTCTGTCAAGGAGGTGATACAGCTGGTTTTGGTTTGTTTGTTAGGAGGATGACCCAGAAACTTATGGATGGATTTGATCTAAACCTAGATCCAGATCCAAGGATTTCTGGAAGAATTCCTTACTGATGCAAGGAGGGTAAAATTCAACATTTAGCATAACATTTAATAGAATTGAATATTTTTGTAAAACACATCAAAGTTACATAAGACAACAGCTCAGTTCAAGAAAATATCAAAATAACCTCAATCCAGATTTGCTTCTGGATCAAGGGAGTTGCTTCGTGTAAAGAGTGAAGGGACTTTTCTTGCTTGGTGGAAGTATGCAGTCAGACCACATACTGGTTCACTGTTCCACTGAGCTCCATTATTCTCAAAAATAACACAGCACTGATGTACAAATCTGGGTCTGCTTTTCTTTTAGAATTGCACTGTTCGTAAGTTTTAGGACATCTTAAAGTCAGATATTTCATACCCTTTGTCTGAGAGCTGAGCACCAAGGAAGAGGGAAGAGGACAAATATTAAAAAATAAACAAATAGGGTTTTTTTTTTAACAGTATTAAAAATATATAGCCAGTTTTAGACTTTAATAATCACAAGCTTCTCAAAGAACAGGTTTACCTGGAAAGACCTTTAGTGGTTGACTCTTCTCCAAACTGAGAGCTAGGGCTTTAGCAGTAATACTGAAGATTTGTCTGGGAGTGAAGTTCACACCATCATTGGCCTGGAAGTTGAATCCTCCTGACATAGCACCTGGAAACATCATTAAACAAAACACTAATATTAACAGATCAAAGGATAAGTGGCATTTCCTTTACTCAAGAAAAAACAGCCTTCATTTAGTTTTGTATGTACAAGTTTTTACTTTATTCTTGGCACAGACATATAAAAGAGCTCAAGAAAATGTAACAATTCCAAACGTCTAAGTAACCTCTGAGTATAGAACATAAATATTATAATGTACGTGTGGGTACACGCATGTAAAAAGAACACTTTCTTTTAGTCTTGCACGCTGTTATGACAAGCTTTCATGGTGGCACAAAACAAAGAAAAAGGTAGATAAAAATCAAAACAGTAAGCAGAACCCTGATCTGAGTCACCATTAAATGTTGACAAAAGTTATTCACTACGTCACAGCAGTTCCAGACTATCAAGTATTATCACCTCCAATCTGACTTTCAGCCCACTTGGCCGGTCTCATTTATACAATCAAGCCAATGGATAAGAAAGAAGGTTGCACACCGTTCCTACAGATTACTCTAATTCACAGAGAAACTGGAGAGAACATCAAACTGTAGCAATTACTAACAGCACCTTCTAGTGGGTACAAAAAGGAATGGCAAAAATAAAAGATTTAAAAATATTTGGAATTATTTCATTTAAACCATGCAAGAGAATGAAAAGAATATAATATATCACAGTATATCTGCTGAATACCCTATAGCAACAGAAACTACTCCAGTGTCCATCACAGAACATTAGCTTTTGTTTGGAAATTTCCAGTTTAGAGTATCGACTCTGGGTTGAGTTACTTCTAGAACATGAAGGACCTGAAACTGTACTTGTTTAGACCTTGAGCTTGTATTGCCTATGAGCTAAATATTGTGTTCACTCATTCTTAGTGTATGACCTTTATATTTGTGTGTGAGTTTGTGTTTAAAAACACAATTTTAATACAAAATGTTCCTTTTACCTGATGAAATAGAACCTGATTAAAGACTATACAAATTAATTTGGGCAGCAGACTATAAAAAATTACATACTGAATAATATTATGATGGTAATCTGGCTGAATAATTATTAATTACATTCCTGTTTGGTAGTTAGCATTTATCAAAATTATTTTAATATGAAATTGGCTGGAAAAAGTTTGCTATTTCTAGTTAAATATTTAAATAATTCAAATTAAAATATTAAATTCAGTAGTCCTCTCTCTGATATAGCATGGAAAATACATTTACCTTTGTGAACAAACACCAGCTGCCCCTGGTCTATGTGGGCCTGGGTGAAGTTGAGCACTGCCTTCATCGGGGCGCTCTTCAGGGCCAGGTGTCCATTGCTGGGTGGAGTCACCATGAAGTGGAGCTCCTCTGGTGGTGTGTCTTGGTCCTGCACACTCAGATCATCCAAAGTGATTTCTGTCACTGAGGACACCCACACCTGGACAGGGGGCAGACAAGGACAGAGCAGAGACCATCTGACCTCAAGGAATCTACAAGATTTTGTTTGACAGGGCTCATAATGCAGAGGCTCACAGTGCATGACAGCTAAACCCAAGTTTGACATTTATTGTGGTATTTGGAATAAAAAGCTGCCACATCCGATCATGAAACTGGGGCACAAAACTTGCTAAAATAAAGATTATTTACATTTGTAAATGCCAATCTTTTCCCATTTAATCTAGGCAGTGTAGAAGAAGTATGCAGTACAAAGTCTGTAAGGTAGAGCAAAATTATGTGCCATTTTATGAATTAAAAGTATCTGCACCACAGCTAAGCTACACCTACTTTCTGCAAAAATATAATAGCATACAAATGAAATAAAAGCCAGGCACATAAAAGACCACAGAATTAGCTCATGTGTTCCTGTCATTCATTAGCTAATGCAACTGACAAAGATGCTTTGAGTGCGAATCCAGCTATAAGGCTATTTCACAGGCTTTCTTCTTCTTTCTTTTGTCTTGCTTCTGTGCAACATAACATCCACAGAAGGACTGCTACAAAAAATGTTCTAACTCAGGCAAATATAGGTGGTAATACAATAAAAACCTCAGGAAAACTGTCACTCAAACCAAGGACATTTCAAGACTAAATATAGCCATGTAAACTTTATACACAGGTGTTCTGCAGAGTGTTGGTTTGGTACAGTGAAGTATTGCTTCCATGTAAATTCAAAAGCTCAAGGCTAACACGAAGAAACAGAGGATCTCATTCACACACAGAACACGAAACTACTGAACCGTGCAGACACTTGACAACAAAAGATGAGCTTCTACAGTCCAGTCCAGAAGAACGATTGCATAACAAGCAATTGTTGTTAGGACAGGTTGTCATTCCACAGTAATTAATGCAATGTTGTGATCAGAATGATGTGAATGTATGGCCTGTAAAATGCGATGAACTGCACAAACCTTTTCCTTGTAAGACATTTTGAGCTGTCAAAGAACACGTGTCACATATGATATTAACAACACCTCTGCTTTTATAACATGTCAGGTCACCAGCAGCAGCAATAACAGATCCCTGAAACTGAAGCAGCTCAAAGGAATACAGCCATCATTAATTCTATTAACATCTGTGCTTTTTATATTGGCACAAACCTGTCTTCTGTGATGAGAAGATCAATGCCAGCAATATTAAAGATGATAATTGTGTTGTGTGTACTTCCTAGGACAAAAATAAATTTTATTTTTATTTAGTCTTGTGTCAAATGCTACAAAAAGAAAATCATAAAACGATGATTTTATGAAATTAAATGTTATCTTGTTATTCCCTAAACATTCACGACTGTAAAAGTCCGTATAGATTACCTATAAGTAAAAGGTTTAAACATTCCGCTGATACAAACTAGGGTTGGGTGTTTTTTTTATTATTTTCCCACTGGCCACCCTCAGTCTAATAACCAGCAGTGGCTGATACATCTGGGTAGGTGTGTTCAGGGTGCACAGCCTGTATATTTTGGTAATGGTGGAAAAACTAGTCCCTTGTAAGTAAGCTTGCTTATCCAAAGTTTCAGGATAGCTTGCAAGCTCAGAAATTTGTCAGAGGTTGGTGCTTTGTTCTATACCAGCAGTCCTCAACCCCCGGGCCACAGACCAGTACCGGGCTGCAAGAGTTGAGGCTCGGGTGTTTATCGTTAACTTGGTTTCCCTGGGTCTTTTCCCGTGTTGTAGTTGTGTGTCTTATTTTGAAAGAAATATTTATGCGTTACCATACCGACCAGAGAACATTAAGGGGTAGAGAGGAGGATGCTACTCTGAAATGTTGTTGGCGCATTTCAGGAGGATGCCGCTAATAAAGTTACACAATTACACAGTGAATTCGCATTTATTATTATATTTACAAAATACCACAGTTTTTGTCTTGGCTGTATCATTTTATTTTGTTGTATTTTTCTGTGACGACTTAAAGGCCAATCCGTGAAAACATTGTCTGACATTAAACTGGTCTGTGGCGCAAAAAAGGTTGGGGACTGCAGTTCTATAATATCTAGCATCAACCCTAAAATGCCAGATCTCCATAGCAGTGTTTGTGTCCAACCATCTACTTTAGCTCAACACACTGGGGTGCCATGGAGCTATTGGGCAATTGTGTTGAACTTGTTTGTTTACAGAGCTGAATCTTTAATGACAGAGCACAAAAATAGGCCAAACAAAATGTCAAAAATCATCCAATACAACAGTTTCAAAAAGAAAACAGATTATAGCTAAACTGTATATTAACAACAGAATCAGTAAATAGCAGTGCTGACAAACTCACTGCCCACTTTGTTTGGGACACCTCCTCAACTTCTCCCTAACATAAATATTTAATCAACTTATCATACGGCAACAACTCTGCATTTAGGTTTATACATGGTCAAGAAAACCTGATTTAAGCGACTCTAAATGTGTATTTCAAAAACTGTTGAACACTGGGATTTTCTCAGAGAATGGTCATTAAGAAAGAAAATATTCAGTGAGCAACAGTTCTCTGGGTGGAAAGCCCATGTTGATGTCAGAAGATTGGAGTGATGAGTCTTGATTTCTGCAGCAACGTTTAGATAACAGGGCCAGAATTTGGTGTCATTAAAGAATGAATCCATTCTGACTTGTACCAACAAGTATGGTAGGTGATGATGCTGTAATGGTAATGGGGATATTTTCTTAGCACACTTTGGACTCGTTAGGTACAAATGAGCATCATTTAAACACCACATGTCCATCTCTTAATAGCTACAGTGTACCCATTTTCTCATGACTGCTTCCAGCAGGATAACGCACCATGACACAAAGCTCCTATCGCATCAAATGTGAAAATTACTACTAGTACTAGAAAACTGTCAGCGAGTATCTACATAACTCTATACGGACCAAGATTCATACTTTTAGCTTTTGGTATGAATGCTGAGAACCAAACAACCAAAGCTGAGCCAGAAAGTAAAAACATTAATTTTAGGGGCAGTGGATAGTAGTGGATTCATTATTTACCACGTAATTATTAATCAGTAAACAACTTACCGTGAAGACATCACTTCACCTTGCACTACTGTCTGTTCAGCTGAGATGCTAAAAATGCTACACGTGATGCACACTCTTCCAAACTTGAGTTTCTATAAATTGTTTTTTTCAAATCACACAAACTACATGATCACAGCATTTCTAAATGAGTTAAAAAAAAAAAAAAAGAAAGAAAGAAAAAAAAGTTAGGTTTCTACTTAATCAACAGATATAACGTTCTAAAAAGAGAACAAGTAAACACTTCCTGTTAAAAAATATTTTTTGTATGTTTTACAGAATTAAGTTTCATCATGTGCTTTTTTGTGTTGAAGGTGTGATCACTGTTGTTTTCACACACTTACCGAGCAGACTCTTGTTTATTGGCAGGTTTGTGCTTGGTGAAAGGTGGGCAAAGTGAACAATTATCACAGTTTGCAGAAGAGAGAATTTTGAACAAGAGTGAAACAAAAAAAGAAAGAAAAACAAAAAGAAAAAAAAATGCATTCCTTACTTTAAAAATATAGAACTAAATATATCAAGTTGGATCTGAACTTAAATAAAACACTAAACACTGGTGAATGGACCTGAAAAGCTCAAATGATAATTAGCAATGAGCTGGCCTTATACTTTAAATTGTTACATTATTTAAATGGATCATAATGTATACCAATCAAATAGAAGCCTCTGGAATGGGACAACACACACTCCACATCAGCCCTGCAGCAGAACATCTTAAGTGAGTGTGCGTTCTTCTGGTGTGAAATGACTCCACCTCCAATAATCCCCTATTTAACAGGAAGTCACAGCAGGACTGATGAACAACACACATGAGATATGATAGACCTCATGCTGCTGCTTATCAGGCTACAGCTTTAGTAATAGAGATGACAGATTAGACAAATTTATTTGAGTCATTAGTGCAAAACCTAAACTGCTTGATGCTTCTTTTTAACATGTTTTTAATAAGATGTCTTCTTTTATTTAATCATGTGTCTGTCTTAGCCTTTATTCTCTTGGCAAGTTCAAAAGGTGGAACGCTGCACTATGAGAAAGAGTCCTCACAACTCAGTGCAGCATCGCCATGAACAATACTGGTTTCAGTTACACAAGATATTTTCAAGAAACAATTGTTGGTCTTTATTTCTGTAAATAAAGAGTTGAAATGTGGCAAAAGGAGTAGGGGCTATGACCTGTAGCAAACAGCCAGCAGCTAATGTCACATCGGGTACACATTTACCATGTGATATGTGCCCTAACCACTCAGCCACCATCTCTCTCTCTCTGGAAATACTGGAGTATTTCCAAGGGCAGGTAACGTGTACTGATAATTCCAGCTTGCAAAAAGAAATATAGCAAGTCTTTTTAAAAAACTGAAACAGAGAATGTAATATTTGCATAAAAAGTGTTTTTTCTAAAATAATTCAAATGCATATACACACATGATTGCAAGAAAAAAGTTCACTCTCTTAAAATCATGTGCAGGGCATTTTTAAGACCAATGATTAGAGGTAAGACAGGGCCACCTTGTGGCCACTGATGAATCAGCTCCCTAGACTTAAAAGCCTTGACCTCCAACTTAACACATATTTAAAAAAGAAAAAAGAAAAGAAAAAATGGCTCATTTGATTTAAATTTAACAGAGCACACATGCAGATCAGTTTGTCAGTCAACATCACCAAAATGTAAAACTTGCCAGCTACTCTTTAGCACAGTAAATGTTAGAAGTTGCTCCTCTCTGTGTCTGCAGGATCCCAGAGGAATTTGAGGCATTTGGGGCACAGACTACAAAGACCTATACTTCAAACTCTCCTTACAGCTGGATCTCCTCCAACTCCAGCCAGAGTTGTATTTGTATTACAGAGTAGCACAAGACAGCACTGCTCAGCAAATATACACAAAAGACAACTTGTTTAATTTATAAGTATAGATATGTATAACATATCTGAGTAGGGATTGCTTTTCACATACAGTATACTAAACATATATTAAATAACCAGAACATTTTCCTTTGGTAAGAAAAGGACAAAAATAAAGGTGAAGTAGAGCAAAAGTGGACCAAAATGAGGCAGCGTGGTCACAATGTTTACCATTTTTAAACACTCAACACTTGAATATTGTTGAACAGATTTTATTTATGGAAATTTATTTTCACCATTGGATCTACTGTCTCTGTAATGCTCGGAAATAATCCTTGACTTAATTAAAAGTTTTTATAATAAGCCTAAGAAATCATTTCCAGCCACTCCAGATCCCCCAAAAATAGCAGCTCATTGTTCAAGTCATTGTGATATATCTCAATACTGGTTAGAGTTGTTTGAAAATTTAACTTCTGAACATCATACCAGACTTTCCTGCAAGTTCTTTTTATGCTTGATTTAAGTTGCTATTCTATGCTGCAAACCCCTATGGACCCTCTTCCACATAGCAAACATAGTTTCCCCCATCCACCCTGCCAGCCAGCCATGGCAACTTGTAACACTGCCCACATGACAGTAAGCTCTAGTGCCAGACCTCCTAGTAAAAAAAAAAGTGTCTGAAGTTTAAATATAGAGCAGACTCACCCTGAGGACCCTGTTGGTTATAATAACAGGAGGCTCGTCGTTGGCGGGTATAACCTGGATGTGCACCATCTGAGCTGCACTCTGCTTCCTCAAGCTCGTATCATTGGCCACCAAAGTGAAATTGTCAGCTAAGGTTTCACTGCTGTCGTGGACGTAGTAAATGAACTCATGCTCCACCTGAATAATGATCACAGAAAGGATAGACTGGCATAGCAAAGGGTCTTCCAAAACACAGCAGTGCATAAAACTACCTTATGATGCTTAGGTCACAATCTCTTCTCTTGCATATAATTTCCACATGATAATAATGTGAAACCTCTCAGAAAATACTTAAGGGCATAATGACAAGATTAAAAAAAAAAACTAGGAAAATGATGATATTCCTATTGGGATAGGGTGGGAAAGATTTTTCTTTAAAGCATTTAATGAGAACCAAATCGAAGGTTACGAAGGTTACTTAAAATAATTAGTCCAGTCAATTAATGAGTAATTGATGGATGCATCCTCTAAATTCTAAACACTTGATGCAAACAAAAAAAACCAAACAAAAAAAATAAAATAAATGTCACTGCGACACTAAATCAAAGCAGTTTTATACCCACCCAACTGCCAGTCTAATGCTATTTTCTGTGGTAACTGTAAGAGAGTTTGTCAGAATATCTCACCTGCCTCCTGGTGAAAGTGGTTATGGCCACACCAGGATGTCGTGAGTGCTCGATGTGACCATGCTGCGGGGGCTGAGTCAAATTATAAAAGAAGTTGATTCCCGAAAAGTGTCGATTGGTGACTTTGAGCACATCCTGCGTCAGTGCTTTGGCCGCACCTTCGTTCAGTGTGATATTGGAGACTTGAAGTGGGATGAGCAGGGGGATGATGTCTACAAACATTTTAATGTTAGTGACATCAGTGACCCCGTTGGTGGCATCAAGGATGAAGGTGTCGTTGACTTTGTTTGGCTCCACCTGCACATACTGAATGTTCCCGCTGTTGATGTCATTTTGGGTAAATGTGTTGACAGGGGACTGTTTGGTTCCGATGTAGCGCTCTTCCGCTTCAACAAAACGCCTGAGAAAGCCATAAGATGGGGCTACCTTTACAGTGAACACAATCTCAGATGGCAGGTTGTCCTCGTGGGTGACCTGCAAGAATCAGAAAACATTTGGTCCTTAAATTTGAAATGTCTCTTGTGTCACTGAGGTTTAGTTGTCGTGTGATTCTCAACAAAAACTGGCAAAATAGTAAAACATAAAAACAAAAACTGGTCAAAGATTTGTTTTAAGCCTTTCAGCAGCATACAAGCAGTTGATGTAATATTTCCTTCAATTCAGATTACGGTACTTATTTCACTCATTTATCAAAAAAAAACTTTAATTGAATGCTTCAAAGAAATTAAAGTTCTTTAAATGAAAATACTCACCTCTAGTTTAGTTTCATCAATCTTTGCTGGTTTTCCCTCTTCCACCAATAAAGTATCATGATGCTGTACAATGGGAGGTCTCTGATGACTTTCCAGGTAAACCTTCACATTGACCCTGCTTGTGAGCTGAAGACTTTTAGCTTTCACCGTTATGTTGAAATAGTCTGTCAGATATTTGCTGTCATTGTGCCGATAGCGGATCAGCCCTGCTTTTAAGTCAGCTTGTGTGAATGTCACAACGGTTGTTTCATTGCGGTAAAGACTTCCATGCTTTGGACCATCGTCTAACTTGAAGATAACCTCCTTGTCATCTCGGATGTCCAGATTTGACATTACACTATAATTGCTGGTGGAAAAGACCACTGAATGACCTTTCTGGACCAGCAGGCCGGTGTTATTGTCGACTTTCAAGAAAGGGTCATGTGCACTGATGTGTAAAAGGCCTGACACAAAATGTTTTCCATCGGAGACAAAAAGTACAAATCTGCCAGAGCTCACACCTTTGTGAATGAACAGCACCCGCTTTTCTTCCAAATCCTTCTGTCGAAACTGGAACAGCCGATAAGTGGTGTCATTTACCAGCACGAGGTCTCCCATTGGGATACCACGTCGAGTGTAAACCAATTGACCGTCATCAAAGTCAGAGTCGGCATCTTGATATTGCAGATCTTCTGTAGTGAGTAACTTCTGTCCATCCCTTACTACGTGGAAAACTTTATCAATTACACGTACTGGTTTTTGGTCATTTAGCAGCTGAATGGATATGTTAAAAACACTTTCCTTGGAGCCAGGTTCATCTTCTGCAATAAAAGGTTTGAATCCTTGGGTGGTGGAGGCTATGAAAGTGAATTCATCTTGAGTCGTTTCACTGTCATCATGGACATATATTATACGTTCCTCTAAAATATCTTTATTACTAAAGGTTAAGATGTTGTCATAGCTAGCATTGGAATTTGACTGACTTATACGGACTAGCTTTCCATGTTTTGGGCTGTTTATAACTGTATAAAACATATCCTTCGTGCTCAGAGTCTCTGCAAAGAGCTCATCTTTGGTGATAAGCTTACTTTCTCCCTCCTGAAGTGAGAGTCCTGCATTTCTAATAAACACGCTGTTAACATCAGCCTTAATAGAAAACTGAAAATCATAGTTCTGTGACTGAGCATGTTTAGAAACCAGATGAAATTTGAATCTGTCAGTTGTATCTTGGTAAGGTCTGTCAACTAGCTCGTAATGCACTTTTAGATCTGTTACATCTCTTTGGCTAAAGGTGGAGTTCTTCTTTAAGACTATGGTGTTGAGAAGTAATTTCCCTTTCTTTGGTGTAGTGAGAACCCGAAAATATAGGTCATCCTCTGAGAGAGTCACACCTTCAGTTGTGGCAAAAAGACACTCTGAGTTTAGTGTCACTTTCCTCACTTTATCCAAATCTATCATAGTGTTTCTCACCAGGTGGTACTTTACCCACTTCACAGTGATTGGGAACAAGATTTCAGTGGTTTCCCTTGCAGCCACATTAACTTTACACTTGAAGTAATCAGTGGGATTAGATGTCTGGATGTCTTGGAAAGTACTAACATATCTCAAGCGCTCCTTTTCTAAAAGCCTTTGTGAAAATGAATCAGTATGCCTCCATTCACCACTTGAGTGAAGTCTCTGGAGTTCTCCATACTGAGGTGGTTCAATGACATCGTATCGAATGTCTACAACCTGGTTCACAGCATTTGTTTGCAGAGCCAGCTGCTTTGAGCCAATAATAGCAGTTTCTCCTTGAATGATATCAAGGCCTGTGTTGTTAGCAATCTTATACTCGAGTGCTACAGCCATAATTCGTAAAACTACAGTGTTGCTGACCTTTTCCCCATCACTAACTCTCAGAACTATCCTTGAATTTCGAACCCCTGTGTGAACGTAGTATACCCTCAGTTCGTCTAAGTCTATATATGAAAATGAGGTCACTGCCTTGCCTGGGTTGCTTTCAACTTCCAAGTATCCTGCATCAGCATTCAAGTTCCCAAGTACAGAAAAGAAAAGGTCTGTGTAATTGCTGTCAATGTCTGTTGCCATCAAAACATCAGTGGTGAGGCGTTTCTTTGAGTTCTCCAGCAGAACAAAGAGATTTCCTTGAGGTAGACTCAACTCAGGTGCATCATTAGTGGATGTCACTGAAATATTGTAGCGGTACAGTTTGGTGCCCTTTAAATAATCAGGAACTTGCTTTCGACTACTAGAAAAAATTGAAAACATGAAGAAATCATCCGGTTCCTCTGAGCCTCCGTGGATGTACATTACTCGCTCATGCCAAAGGTCCAACATGCTGAAAGTATTCTCCTCTTGGTCCTGATCGACATCAAGCCTTATCTGACCTCGAAGTGGTTGCTCCTCTATCCGAAACATAATTTGAGACTGTCGAATGCCAAGTTTTCTAAAGTCCAAGAGAACCTTGATGTGTTTGGCTTCAAGAGATGCTCGACCACCCTCTTGGACTATAAGGTTCTTAAGCTGCACAAAATTGAAACCATACCTTCTGTCCAAGCCCCATGCAAGTGTGGACATATCAATCGATGGTGTTGGTGTTATCAAGTGAAAAAGAGATCCTGGAGTATTTGTTGGATTCAAAGCAGTTGGTGGATCTGATTCTTTCTCTGGCTCACAACCAACTGATATATCTTTGGTGACTACAGCATTAGAGAGACCCATCTTAACTCTGTTAACTGCAATGTTCTTTAGACATCCTTTGAAGGAACCTCCCCTGGCACGCTTTCCAGATATAGAGACAAGCCCCATCTTTTTGACTTCAGATCTTGTGCCATCATCGATGCCTCCAACAAAAAGATAACCTTTAAGCTGGAGCGCTTTTGGGTGAGGGATAATGCCAGATTTCACCATCTCTCCATCAATAGTTAGTTCAAGGCTTTTGGAACTGAAATATAACTTGATGGAATGCCATTTTCTGTCATTGATGAGCGTGAGTGAACGAAGCTCAGTTTTGGTTTCACCTGTTCCAACAACAGCCACAAGCAAACCGTCCTGAATCTCCAGAGCCACAAACTTCTCCTCTCTGGCTGCATTGTACAGGATAATTCCCTCTTTAGCTGAAGTGTGCATAACACACTCAAATGCAGCCTCCTGCTCAGTAATCCAGGTTGGAAGAGAAATGTAAGCCCTCGAGCTGAAGAAACTGATAGGGTCCTCTTCAGTGGCAAAGAACTGGGGACTGCAGCCTAAAGACACTTCATGAACATTCTTGTATCCGGTATATGGTCTCAGTGATGACAGCAAGTCACGTTCATTGAAAAGTACATCATCCATGCAGCCTCGGAAGCAAACTGGGTCTCTGGGCAGGTAAGGTCTATCCAAGCCCCCTGAGCCTCCAACATAGAGACCATCTGTGTTGAGACTGTAATGGGGACCTGGCACCTTTACACTGCTGTGAGAGTTTGAGTCAACAGTAAGAGTGATGTTGAGCTGCACATGATGGACTTCCACATGGTGCCAGGCCAGATCGTTGAGATGGGTTCCCCGGTCTGATTCTAACATCTGCTCCCCCGATCCAAGATCCAATTTCAGCTGGGAGAAAGAACAAAAACAACTGGATTACAAAATATGACATTTTACGAAATATTATGCAAATGCACAGAGCAACTTAAGGAGGAAATTAAGTAAATTTAGGCTTATTATTACATAACAATAAAAAAGTATTTGCTCCCACCCTGATTTCTTTTTTAAATATTTGCTATACTTTAATGTTCCTGATCAAACAGTATTTTCTATTAGATAAATAGAATGCAGTTTTTAAATGAAAATCTTGATAATTTAAGGGGAAAAAATATTCAAACTTACATGGGCCTATGTTAAAAAATAATTGCATAATATAGCAGGACAATGATTGGAAGCATATTACCTCAGAAATAGCTAAAGAAAACAAAACTAAATAAAAAAAAACCCTCTTCAATGTGGCTGAATTAACACAATTCGGCAAAGAAGAGTGGGCAAAAATTCCCCCAGAATGATGTGACTCATTGCCAGTTACTGCAAATGCTTGATTGTACTTTTTGCTGGCAAGGGTGGCACAACCAGTTATTAGGTTTAGGGGGCGATTACTTTATCACATATGGCTTGGATAGCTTTTTAAATAAAACCATTAATTAAAGACAGCATTATGCATTTACTCAGGCTATCTTTATCTAATATTAGATGACATCAAACATCTAAGTGTGACAAATATGCAAAAAAAAAAAGTTGGATGGGTATAAAATACTTTTTCTAACTTTTCACTTTTTCCAATACCCTTTAAAAAAAATATATCCCACATTAAATATGACTCATTGCTAGGAATGCTAGTAGTAGTATGCAGGTCCAGCATGTGGCTCCAGACCGATTACCTCAGGAAATACTGAATGCACTGCCATGAAAATTTGGTTTATGGTCCCCGAAGGTTGACACTACGGACTTCAGCGACTGTGAAGACCTATCAACTTTTCTCTAAGGACTTTATTTTATGTTTGTTTAGTTTAACACAGTTTGACATCACTGTGACACAAACACTTACAGCATATAAAGTCTTAACTTTAATGACCCAACAACAGATTGACAGAACAGAACCAACATTGTTGGTTCTTAAAACAAGGATCTTGATATATTTAGTGATATCCAGAATACTTTGGTAAATTGAACACCATCAGGAGTTTAACATAAATTAAACAGACATTCATGGATGAACTTTGATAACTTTAGTGACTCCTTAATTTTTTATCCAGTAATGCAAAACCACTTTTGTGCTCAAGTACATGTTATTTGGTATGATCATACAGAAAATATAATTTTAATACAATCTAAAATTGTTTATACAGTGGTACACATGTAAAATAATAATTCTTGAAATATTTTCATTGTACAAGCAAAAGTAGAGAACCCCGAAGGAGAAGCAAGATTTAAATTGCTTATTTTCCATGATGTCACCTGTGATTATAACAGTGAGCTTTGTCTGTCGTTTAAAGCAGGAAGAGCACTATTATCTTTTTGCCTTCAGCTATGTCCTCAGAGAATCACATCACCTTCTCAAACTAATGCACCATTTAGATGATGTGCTTGTCAAGGCTTGCTGTTCAGTCGCCACTATTCATGGACTGGTTTCCGGGAAGCGACGCTCATGCCTGACTCACACGAAATGAGACCCCAAGCCAGAGGAAAACTTGTGTGACGGAAGAAATAAAACAAAACAAAACCCTAAAATGGTAACCAGTGCCAGTTTATGAACACGGAGTTCACTCCTCGTGCTTACTAAGGTACAACTCTGCAACACAGTTGTCAGTGTGATTCATTCCCAGCAGCGAAAGTCTAACACAAATAGATGCTTAGTCACAGGGATTTCTCTAGTCTGAAGCAGAAAAGCTCTAATGCATATCTGATGACTTCCTATGTTTCCTATGAATGTGTCTACTTACAAAAAAGTCTTCTGGCAGTATATCTGTGCATTCTGTGTGGTGATTTAGCCTGGCAGGGCTGCTTACAAGATGCTTTAGAACAGGGGTGTCAAACTCAAATACACAGTGGGCCAAAATTCAAAATGAAACAAAGTCGCAGGCTAACATTAATATTTATTGAAAAAAAATTCTTCCTCCAGATATAAGAATGAATCTTTTCTTATGGACTCAAACAAGTTTAGCTGAAAAACTGAATATGGAACAAGCAAAGTTTAATACTAAACAATATATATATTAGCTGTATAATACCAGTAGGCCAGCTCTAATAGTAATTTGGTATGGCTTCGCGGGCCAAATGTAATTAGACTGCGGGCCAAATTTGGCCCGCGGGCCAGAGTTTGACACCTATGCTTTAGAAGCTATCTTCAATGGACATTTTGATTTACCTTTAAATTCTCCATGCAAAGCTTCTGTTACAGGACTTTAATGCTTGTGGCACAAGCTTATCTTTAATTACTAAATTCCTGTGTAAACCTACTGTACACCTACATTTTGATAAATACAAAATAAATCTCAAAAGGTGGCAGTGAATGCTATATTTAACCACATACAGCTTCCTTTTAATATAAAACTGTTGCTGAAACATGATATTTCATTGTTTTCCACTCCATTAATTAAGGCTCATTCTAGTATGAAATTCAGAACCCAGATAAACAGGAACCAATAAACTTTGTGAAATAATCATTATTACAATAACAGATCAGTGAAAAAAAATCTGTATGATACATGTTTGAATACATTTGACTTTCATTCACAGTTTACACAAATTTATTTATAAAAGCGTTTGATTTTGAACAGACTGAGCTTTGTAGGCTGAGTTTAAGAGGACAGCTCATGATTGAACAGAACAAAAGCCACTGGAGTGTAGATATATAAGTTTAAGATTAGACTGATGACAATATTTGAACAACAATGTTTAGGTCATTTAACTGTGCATACCTTCTATATTACATTACATTAGTTATTATACTGTAGAACATCAGGTAAAGAACAATACACTACTTAGAGATGGGATGACTAACTCATTCAATAGTTGCAATGACAAACAATTTTGTGATATTTCATGTTTTATTCTTGGACTCTACTATAGGTCTGCATGATTGATGGTTTAAAATAATCCATATTTATTACATATTGGGCTTTGGTGCCTTTGGTCCTTTGTTACATGGAAGCAGTTGGAAGTAGATTTTTGGGGGTATATCATGAAGAGCTATAAGAAGAGGGAATAAAACTGTCTGAAATGGGGAATTTAAAGGAGTCTGAAGTCTGAACTTTTGGCTCACAGAGATTACTTGCACATATATTGGCCTCATTACTTTGGCCATGTTTAATATGAGCATCCACAATTGTAACAGACGTGTGTTTCACTGTCATCCAGCCTCTCAATCATGTGGTTTGAGTGACTAATCTGTCCATGATCTCAAAAATCTTTCATCTCGTTGTGTTCACTGTGACAAGAAGTGACTGGTATGGCATTAAGACTCAGCTCACACCACACAGGCTTGTCAGCTTGTGTCAACGTGTTCAGAGACTGACACTGTCAACAGAGACAGAGCCACAGCTAATGGTGACGAATGTTTGTTTGTCCAAAATGCACATACATGTAGTCAGACACAAAAAGTAAAAACTGGATGTTGTGCATATAGCATACTGTGTGTGTGTGTGTGTGTGTGTGTGTGTGTGTGTGTGTGTGTGTGTGTGTGTGTGTGTGTGTGTGTGTGCGTGAACATGTGAAATTATATGCCTGAACACATATGCTCATGTCCTGGAGCCATGGATGTACCCACCTGCAGGCGACCTGTGTGGAGCTCTAGTAAAAAGTAGTGGGTCTGTCCAGCGGCGAGAAACAGCAGGCCATTTGTGCTCGAGGTTCTGAAGCGAATGCGGAGCACGTTACGGTCGGACGACTGTCTCGCCTTGAGCTGTACAAAGCCGTCACCATAGAAGGAAGCTGCGAGAGGAAAAGGGATTGGAAAAAAAAACCTAGAGACTTAGAGGAAGAGTACATGTCCTCAATTTTGGTGTCTTTTTTCAGGCTAACTCACAATTATTTAAACTGAGACGAGTACAAGAGAGAACTGGGACAGGAAGTAGAGTAGCAGTGACTACAACAAACAGAGCAAGTCAAGTCAAGCATTGTGGTCTCAATATAGTCGACATGTGACATTTAGATATAAAAGCCAGCATAATTATCATCAAAGCTGTTCTTTACAAGTGAGCAGACTGTGTATAAGTGGGAAGGGCACACACAGAGCTTTACACCACACGCTGCGCACAAATTATACCTCACCTGATTTCAAAGACTTGTCAGATTCTCTGGATCTACTGAGTTTAGCCTTCGCGGTGGGCTAGTTACACTTAAAAGGCTCCATGCATTCAATTACAACAAGAATACAATTATTGTAGCTTTAAAGCTTTACCTATAGAATAATAACCACCTTTAAGACGAAACTAAACTCAAGCCTGCAGAACTGCAGGTTTATCTCTCGTTAGTAGCTGTAGGAGAAAGTTGTTCATGGTTTCTCTTAAATGTATAGCAGTTACATATGTTGACTTTAATGCCATAACAGCAGTGTACCAACTGAGGCAGTGGATGTGGAGGAGGCTTGCGGGAAGTCCGTCATGTTCGGGCATGCCCTGCCCTGACAGGAACCTTCAACCTGAACATGAAAGGCTCTGACGTCCCCACATTGTCTGTGGCCCCATGTTCCAGAAACAGCGTGGCGGACGGACCCAGCTGTTTCTTCTACATCACCTCCCTGCCATTTCACACCACCCTGTAATCTGGGCTAACATGCTCTGAAGCGTTTTTGTCTGAGCCTCCATGCCCGGGCACCACCAGTTCAGTTTTTAATGAGCTCCAGAGTCCCCAGCATATTGAATGGTTAACAAACTGAAGAAATGTGCCCATTCTACATTTGATTTCCCCCCCCCTCCCCCCTGCTGCTAATGAGCTAAAAGTGCTCAGTGGGGGAAGCTAGATAAAGTTAATGTCTGCTCATGCATTACTCCGCCTCCTAAAAGGGTTAATGCACTAATGTGCAGTTTGCTTAAACTGATCCACTCTGTGTGGACCGTGCAATATTTTCTTTTTAAGCAATTCGATCAGTTAAGCATGTTAATAAGCCCTTGAGGCACATTAAGATACAATAATCAATGAGAATGAATTTAAAATATAAACAACTAGAGAAAGGAAAACAAAATAAAACTTAGTTTGTATAACTGAGATGGAGCTTTAACACATCTAGGCCATACGTGCTGTTGCTTCATTTAGAAATTCTATACATAGATATATTTAAAATCATACACATTCTTATTTTGTTAACCTAAATTTATACAATTTTGGCTTGCTTCACATGTTAACAGCCAACTCTTATTTACTCCCCGCAAACAAAAGTCCAGACTTTAAGTGTCAACTAATGCTATTTTGTCAACCATGAGCTAAATCATCTGGTTAATATAATGTCTAGTAATTAAAAAAACACTTTTTCGTTTAACCAAAACAAACAACCACGATATACTTACTTATTATTTAATAGCTCAAAAGAAACTAAAATGATTGTCCCTATTGTGAAGCCAGAACTACGGTGGCCCCTAGAGACAAAGCACGTACAAGTTCCAAATAGCACGTACAAACTCCAAAACACTTACAAATTCCAAAGCACGCAGAAATTCCAAAGCATGTACAAACTCCAAAACACGTACAAAACTCCAAAACACATGCAAACTCCAAAACACATACAAAATCCAAAACACCTACAAATTCCAAAGCACGAACAAATTCCAAAGCTGAAATGAAATTAACTGACCAGTAACCAACCTAAGTTTGAAACCCTGTTTAGATGGAACTGTTAAATGTAGCTGGAAGTAAACAAAAACTGATATCCACAAAGGCATCCAGCCTTACTTATCTCTATTTATTTGTCCCGTGCCATTCATCTTCATGGTTCTGTGTATATAACAAGGAATAAGCACTTCCCAAAACTGTTCAAGAGGAATGCACGAACATTTTTCTCTTAAATTCACAAGGATGGACATGCATGCTCAATTGTATTTTAGCGTCATCAAGATGACGTTTAAGTCATATGACTGAAAGTCATGTTTGGTTAAAACAAAAGGGTCAGAACCTCCCCATCGCTGCATCTCCCAGTTTGCTTGTGAGGAAGTGGATTCTGGATCAGATGAAGAATGATGCCCCCCCCCCCCCCCCCCAAAAAAAAGTAAACAAGCATTCTGACATGACCAAAAGTTTGAATTTTTGAGGGAATGTTAATTAAAGAGAACTGCAGACTAACCAGAAAACAATTCCCATGTTTTGAATGTTGCTCTATAATCTAGATTTCAGCAGGGTTAGTTTCTGTGCATTAAGGACATTTTCTAAGAGATTTCACAAACTGCTTTTTCAACAACAAAGCCAGAGAACACCTAACAGTTAATTTTAGGGGCGACAGCAGTGCTTGTCACTGCCTGTGTGCTCAGTTTATACAACAAATCAGAAATGCAACTTGACTGAAGTGCCTGTTTGGGTTTTTTGTGGACTCTCTGTTGCCCTTGCTTGTTTCATAATGCAAAGACAGTAGAGATGAAAAAAAAAAAAAAGAAAACATCCAGAAATCCACTGAAGTAAGGCAAATATCTATACAGTAGTCATGTGCAAAGAAGGATATAGTAAGTGAGAGTCACTCTGAAATAATTCCTGAGGCCAAAGCCTGGATGAACTCTGAATTTAGATGACACATGTCTGGGATCAAATTATTCAAATGGGCTAAGGAATGCTCACATGAATGCAAATAATGTACAGCTAAACTGAAAATCACATCTCCCTCCCTTTAGGTCTCCTAAGGCAGCAACAACTGTCCATTTCTTTGAATTTAATTGAGTGTGCTACTGTCACAGTCTGATAGTTCTTCCACTGCAGTGGGCATCACAGTCCTATTTCTGCTGCTGTCTCTGATCATATCAGACTACTGTGGGCGTCCATACAGAAACAGATTATAAGAATGGGTGGGGGTTACTTAAATGAGAGGTATACTGATGTTTTCAGCTGAGTTAATATAAAAGTAATCACAGGGTTGTGCTGTTTAAAGACTAAACGAGCTGCTATTGTTGCTGGGAGTAATCGTGACACTGCAGCCAAAAGACCCTGCAGCCTACCCTCTATCACATCGTGTTTAATCCTGTTAAACTCAGGTCAACATTTTAGGACCTGTGATGCAGAGTAACGCAATATTATGTACCGAAATCCGTCAACAAATTATTGTTAAGTGATAATAAGCATTAGTGCTGTAGTTTATCACCGCCAACAAATATGGTGAACTGCACGCACAAGTACGAGGTATTTATAAACTGTTAATCACAGCCAGAGACTACAAACTAAAAACAGCGAAACAACTCTTCAAATTTAACAAGGGAAAGATTAAAACACCCTGCCACTGAACGCATCATTAAATAAATGTATCGCTGTCGTTTTCATTTGATAAAGTCAGAGAAGTTGCAGTTGTTACCTCCTGACGCCAAATGGACAAGAAGCGACCACCAAAGCAGACCACAGAGCCACAACTTCTTCTTCTGGGTGTTTTTCCCAACAGAGTCCATCTTCCTCGTCTCGGTAGAAACGCTAATGTTTAGCCGGCAGTGGAGTCACATATTTACAGACTGGTTTTCACTTCTTCGCGCTTCGCTAACGCGACATAAAGCGACTAGAAGCTGGTCGTCCGACCAGTCAGAGAATGTGTGCACTGCCCGGACAGTCAGCAGGAGATCCCGAACTGAAGCTCCAACTGACCCTCGCCAAACTCCGCCTCGTGCGCGTGCGTGCACGGGGAATTTCAAAATAAAAGCCAGGAGCGAGGGTAAACGCTGCAGGGTTATTCAAGCAAACGGCGGCAAGTGGAAACAAAGATTGAAAATGTAAACAGACATTTGGTGAGCACACAGTGAAGCTGAATTAGAGTCATTCGCCGTTATTAAAATGCAGTCACGTTTAACCCAATATCTGGGAATCTATTTTAACCAAAGCCTAATTTAAACTAATTATTGGGGAAAATGCTGCTGATAAGAGAACTAAAGAATTAAATGACCATTGCCAAAAGGTATGGAACGCCAGGACTGCCATAATGAATTAATTAAATACACCATTAAATAATTAATTAAATGTGGCAATAATTAATTAAAATTGGAATTAATTAATTAAATAAATAGTTATGACACATGTAATTAATTAATTATTGACACATTTAATTAATTATTTATGTATTTCACATTTTAATTAATTATTGACACATTTAATTAATTATTGACACATTTAATTAATTATTTAATGATATATTTATTTATTTCATTTTGGCAGTCCTGGCGCCTGGCTCTCGTCATGAAATAATTTTATCTGTCAGCCTCACCCATCAAACTCAGGGGGCGGGGTTAACGCTGCCCATGCAGCTTCTCTAACATTTGATTGGTTGCCGTGCAAAGTAAGTCAAAACAGGTCGATCCTAGATAATCGATTGCTTGTGTAGACTTGGGGCAGCCAGGTATCCCAGAAAGCAGATCAAATCACAGGCAGCAATGGTGGTGGTGTAGTTTTAAAATACCCCGTTTTTCTGTCACCAGCTACACTTTTAACAGTGTTTTAGCCGCGAATGTCGCGCCGTATGTCTGGTCAGGTTGTCAACATAGAACATGCTTGCAAAAGTGCTCAGATGTTTTCAGAGATTTCACTAGCTCTGCTAACAGTTAGCATGCAGAGCGCACCGAGGGGGTACATTAACCGGTTTGTTTACATATTCCACTCTCCGTGTTCCACATGTTGCATTCGCAGATTCTCATTTTCACCGAACGATCGTCTCTTTCCGCCTGGTCTTGTGTCTCTGTGCTTCTGTAACATAAAGAACGAGCTGACATTTTTCTCACGAAACCAGCGATCAGCTCAGCAGACCCTCAGTTTACCTGCATGCATCCTCCTCCTCATCTGTCAGCTGTTTAACACCTGCTGCTAATTCAAGAAACACGCCTAGTTACCTGGTGATAGTCACAGTTTAACTGGGCAGCCGGTGCTCGATATAACGCAATGTCAGCGCATTTTTCTGCACAAGATAAGTAAATATAGTATTTTCCCCGAGCGCAGAGCTGCTGGAGCTTGTTTCCTTACAGAGCACTTTATAGGCGAGCCAGCTTTATCAGCGGCTGAATGTCCAATCACCGGCAGCTCTCAGTGGTTAAACGCTGGACTTCATTCACTCAGGTTCTGTCTGTCGGGTCACGTTTACTTCGCTGTTTTATTTACAACTGAGCAAATCGGTTTGGCTGAGGTTAAAGTTACGTTTCATAACTGCATAGTTTCACAGACGTTTAATGGTTCACTGGCACATGTGTTAGACTGAACTATCATCTAAATATCATCTGTTTTTTAATAGTTATTCAACTGTATTCTAAGCACCAGCTGTCTGTTAGAATGTGATTTTTTTTCTCTCTCTGTTGGCAGAGGTATAAAAATGCGCAGGAAAATCTGACGTGCATGGCAAACTTCACCGACGATATTTAGGGAGGAATAAACACACATCAAACATAAATGAACCATTTGCCTGTCTCCATAATTGAGAGCATTTTCTCTTCTTATGTCAACACTCTCTCTCTTTTTTTTTGCTTTTTTTTTGCTTTTTCGGTCATGTTATGTTTACCTGTCAAAGGCTTGTTACAAACTATGAAACACATTGTGCAGACTTCTGGATGTTAGAAGAAAACGAATACTGCTCATGAATGAGACTAAAGGCAGGAAGGTGTCCTTTAAAACTAAACATGTTAATAGGACCTCCCTGTTTATATCATAGTTTATGATATAGCACGTGTATTTCAGTAATAGCCTGCTGAGGCCACTATACGTGCTGGCCTCATATCAAATGTGAAGGCAGACTGAGTCTATGTTTGACGTTTGTTTATATCTAATCTTCCTTTTCAAACATTTAAACAGCAGCGAGTCTGCAGCTGAGGGAATACAAATTCAAATTGTCGGAACAGGTTTGCTCGTTTCTTGGATTCATTTGGTGATTTATTAAATGTATAACTGTTATTCTAATCTGCTGCTGAGTCTCTTACACTTTTCTTTATGCTGTATATTTTCACGTCTCTGGAATAGTTGGCAGTTAGATAGTCAGCTGGGAAACTTTGTGTTAACTCATGGAGCTGAGGATATCGTGGATATGCTGACCTCGCTGCGTGGTGTACAGAGCGAGGTCAGCATGATTAATATTCACAATAAAAATATTAGCCGAACATCATGAAGTCTGTATGTGTTTCATAGTGTCGAACAACCTTTGTACAGTTAAAGCCAGCAGTTACTACATGACGGAAACACCAACGTTATCTCTTTTATGTGTTTATACACAGGTCACGCTGATTACTGAACAAAAACCCAAAGATCAGATGTTAAACAGATTTATTTGCTCTCTCTCCTCCTTAAACATGTTTTTAATGTTAGTTATAATTCAGAATTGGCGACTGAAACACGTAGGACACATAAGAACATCAGGAAATAAAACACCGATAAATATAACCTCAGTAAAAGAAGTCAGCGGGGGTTACTACAGCTGTGTACCGGGGCCTGCGCTTTGTCGGTGGGATTGCTTGCGAGGCGAGCGGGTCTATCCCACGCTTTGCCGTGAGACTGGGACGACATCTCCGAAATCATCGAAACACTTTTGCAAAGAGGCTGTATCTTGACAAACCGACCAGACACATGAAGATTAAACCACTACATTCTCGGCTAAAAAAATATTAAAACGGTATTTGGTAACACACAAACAGGGTTTTTCAAAGCTCAGTTCTGTTAGCTTCCACATGCCGGTTGTTGTGTGCTAGAAACAATGGCCACCAGGCCAAAGCAATGGTTTTGACTCGATCAGCGTTAACCCCGCCCCCTGAGTTTGATGGGTGAGGCTGACAGATAAAATTATTTCATGATGAGAGCCAGGCGCCAAGACTGCCAAAATGAAATAAATATATCATTAAATAATTAATTAAATGTGTCAATAATTAATTAAATGTGTCAATAATTAATTAAAATGTGAAATACATAAATAATTAATTAAATATGTCAATAATTAATTAATTAAATGTGTCAATAATTAATTAAAACGTGAAATACATAAATAATTAATTAAATGTGTCAATAATTAATTAATTACATATATCATAACTATTTATTTAATTAATTAATTCCAATTTTAATTAATTATTGCCACATTTAATTAATTATTTAATGGTGTATTTAATTAATTCATTATGGCAGTCCTGGCGTTCCATAAAAAGGGGGAAAGCATTTGCAAAGCGCTTGGAATCAGTTTGTTTGTTTGTTTTAAACATTTGTGCCCGAGCCACCTTAAAGGGCTAAAAGTTTCAAGGCACAACTGTTTTAATATCTAAAGAAAATTGGCTTAATATGGCCAAGTGTTTTCTGTTGACAGTTTTCAGGTGTTTTACTTGTGCTTGTGTGCGTGTTTACAGACAGGAGGAGGTGATCAGTTTTACCTCCTGGTTATATGTCAGGGAATCTGGTGTACTAATATAGTGTGTTTAAATGCCAGTTATTACTTTTTTCCCCATGTATAATAATATTTGGTTGACAGAAGAATCCCAGAGAACACCTGGACTTCCCTTATGGCACAGTATTTGGGAACAGCTAATCATTTCTTTGTTTGACTAGCTCACAAGACTCAGCTTAACATAACACTAGGCAGACACACTTAAACATCATAAACTATTGAGGGAAATTATGGCTATTTGGTATTCCAAGCATGAGTCCATAGAAAAAAAAAACTTTGAATGTTGTAAAATGTGCAGTTTAGCACACATCATCTCTGTGTTTTCTTTCCCGGTTTTTACTCAGTGAGATTCAAATGTTTGTAAGGCTGTTAAGCATGAATGTAACAAGTGCTTGTTACTGTCCTTACATGTAAATACACACATAATATACATCTAGCATTCAATCTTTGTAAATAAGATTTAGAACTTTTACATTTTAAGGCAATCAAGTTTGGGTTTTTTAGTCTGCATTGAAGGTCTTAAAACATTTATGATGTTTTTGGTTGCAAGTGAAGCAATAATAATAAGTAATGACATGTTAACACAAGATAACATTTGAATGTAATATTTAATTCAATAATAGGTATTTTGTAACTGGATTTGAATATTGTGTGTAGCTTCCTAATAAACCCTACTGTTCTATAATTGATTTCACTTTGTGATTACTTATTTGACAGCACTATAAAGAGCATCTCTCCAAAATAATTAAAGTACTGTTAAAAATATCATATTAGTTTTATAAAATCAGAGCTTCAGAGAATCAAGTCAAACTCATAATTAAATGGTTGATTTTAATTTACAGTACAGTACAATTCAGCACATACTGGAGCTGTGTGAATACTTTTCTAATCACATGCAGTCAGCAGGTACCCAGAAATTTTCTAAACTCTTCTTTGATGTATCTGTAGATTGGACGGTAGAGGCGTCTGTTTAACACCATGAGATCAACAGCAGTCTCAGTGTGGGCGACTCCATGAAGAACATTCAATGACATCTTAACAGAGCGCAAAGTGAGAAGCTCAGAGAATCTTATGGTAGATTCAGCAGGAACCATAATGTCATTGGTCCCATGGAGCAAAGCGAATGGAGGCAATCTGTCAGAATAAAAAGGACTGTAGTAAATAAATGTCTGTAGTGTGTTTGTGTTTCCAATAAAGAATTGATGTATTAGATTTCAGAACTGGTGTTAAACCCATTTTTTTTATCCTTTTCCACTTACCTGTTGACTTTGTCCTGGCTGAGCTTCTTTAGTAAGTGTGTTGGTGAGTAGTATGGAAGGTTTTCCACACCATTCATCGCTTTGTGCATGGGGGACACTCGTTCAACTCCTCGTTTCTGTTCATGCTCATAATGGTCCACGATGTTGTAGACGCCGCTCAGACCTGTCCATTGGATATAAAACAATTAGTCTACCTTATTAAGAATAACAGGAAAGAAAAAGGTCATTTTTTGATTAAGTTGTTAATTTTCATATTTTTTAAAAGTGAAAATATGAAGTACTTATAATAAAATAGTAATATGAGTAAATGTGTCTGTAGCTTAGGAGACAGAACAGGTCATCTGCTAATCAGATAGTTGGTGGTTTGATCCCTGGTTGGCTCAGTCTGCACAAATATCTCTGATGCGTTCATCACAGTGTGAATATTAGATAAAAAAGCACTTAGACATAGAAAAATAATGTTTGTGGGAGTGCTTGAATGAGGCAAGTTACACAAAGTCTTTGAGTGCTCAGGTAGACTATAATACAATCTGGTAATATACAAAGAGTGAGACAAACATCACAATATTGAAATGTGTATATATTGAATCACTGTAGGGGAAGACCATTATGGAAAACAAATACTAATATTAAATGATGAACTTCATTTCTTACCAATAATTCCTCTTATCGAGAGCAAGACTTCCTGCTGCTTGCCTGGCTCTATGGAAAGCTCCTCTCTTGTATCAACAAGAAACAATGTAGTGAGTGTACACAAATGTGCACCTGCTGAATGCCCAATTAATACAATGTTGTCCTATAAAAAAAAAATACAACACAGAACAGCATGCTGTACGTGATTATACATTTTTACCTACTGAAGATTAAGTTAATGCACAGATACACAATGATTTTATTTTTAAAAAGGCTCTGACGAAGATAAAGTACAAGCATGATTAGTCTGTATACAGGGGCTCAAAACTTAGCACTGCTTTAATTCTAGACCGACACAGCTGAGCAGCAGTGTTTTAGAGTTTTCCCTGGGCAGTGAGGAAGTTGGTAAATATCAGAATATCAGGAGTCCTTGCATGCCTAGCTCTGTGCCTAGCACAGAGGTAACTGGTTCATTATTAATTTTTATAAAGAATCCTTAACCTCCTAAGACCCGAACTCTTCCACGACATGCATTTTTAATTTTTCTTTGATATTTGGGCATATTGGGGCCCAATGAATGTAAAAACAAAGAATTACCAGATTTTTTTTTTTTTACCTTATTTTTGTTTTTAAGAAAAATAAGAGCCGCATATGAGGATATTCATTTAAAATCTTGATAGAACAGTAGCAGTATAATGTCCTCGTAAGTGGATATCAGGCGCTTGTAGAGCAAAATTAAGTATTTTGGTCTAAATAACCCAAAATGTGATGTCCACATATGTGGACGCCAGGTCCTAGGAGGTTAAATAATACTAAGCTGTCTTACTTTGTCAAAGTTGAATTTCTCTCCATTCTGGTGGGCCCAAATCAAGCAGTCAGTGATATCTTGGACCATCCCTAAAACATTCCCCTGACAATCACAGTCAACCAAGAGTCAGTTTAGAAACAACTTTATTATTTAAAATGAAAGTTGATCTTTGTCCTGTAAATTTACATTTTTGGTTTACCTAATTTAAATTCAATATGTATTTTATCAACTAACACACATATGCGATAAAATATTATCATTCATAAGTTGTGATTCAAGGATGTTATGACTCATAACATCCTTGTGATTACTGTGTGTTGTTTAAAATCTCTCACCTTTGGATATGTGCAGTAATCAGGACAAATTACAGTTGCTTTCAGTTCTTCAGCCATCCGACTCCCCAGTAAACAGTAAGTGGACCTTTCTCCTGTGCCCCATGCACCTCCGTAGACAAATACTACCGCTGGTGATGGCAGCTTCCTTACATTTGGAGGGTGGTATAAGTCCAGCTTGTTGCCTCTGCGGCCAAACGTGATGCCCTGTCAAGCGTCCACACAAACAAACTGATTATTCACACGTTCTTCAGCACTAACTCAACTGATAACGTCATTGATTGTAAATAATAATCAAGAAAACAGGTAGATTTTCTCAGTGAGTTATCCTTAACCTACCTTTTCATAATACTTTAGATTCCTCTCATCGTTATACCATGACTTCAGCTGAAAGTAAACTTTCCAATACTGCAGGTATTTGAGAAGATCCAGTGTAGTGAGGGTCAGACGATATATTCGCCTGATGAAGAGGCCAAAAGCGTAAATGAAAATTACAAACATACTGCTCAATGAGTGGGCCAATAAAACAAAAACATCAAACAAAACAAAAGACAATAAAGGAACATGTGTAAATTATTTTAAAAGTTACCTTGGATTAAGAGCTTCTATGTACTTCTTATACCCAGGCTTGTCAGGCCAACCATAAATCCACTGACAGGCTAAACAGATGGAGTAGAGCAGGCCCACCAACATGACACCCACAGTCACAGACAGTGACATGTAATATTTTATATCAGACCTTTAAAAGCAACATATATTATGTTAAGATTCATTAAAAGTACACTTAGTTTGTGATCTTCAAGAGGATATACTTAACTTTTGCATTATACTTAGGATCTTACATTCTTTATGGCTTTATCTTTCCTACCTGCAAACATAAAAAATATAAATTATAAGTAACAAAACATAAGTAATAGAAAACAGTATAAATTGTTTTCAGAGAAATGATGGCACAAAGTTACGATTGCAGTTTTCAGAAGTGTGTCATATTAAAGCTCATTTTGTAAAGACTTTTAGTTGTAACTACTTAATTTAATAATGTTTTACTTAAGCCGTAATTATTAACAATATTAGGTCTTTTTCTGTTAACCCAGGCTTTCTGCTTTAGTCTCATTTCACATGCACATAAAAACGAGTTATTTGATGCTTCATTCACCCTCCTTCTGTGCACAAAGGATCAAACTAAGCATCAGAGGCAAAAAGGCTTGAGTGCATGATGAGTGGAGTGGACATTCAAAGAAAAATCCACATAAATGACAGGACCAAAATTTTGACACCAGAAAACTGCATCGTGATGTGATGATGATGATGATGATGACATTTTTCACTACATCTTTCACAGGGTTTTAATTAATGTTGTGGCTCATGAAGTGAGCCACAACATTAAAACTGGGCATCAGAATGAAGAAGAAAAGTGATTTAAGTGACTTTGAATGCGGCTTGGTTATTGGTGCCAGAAGGACTGGTCTGAGAAGTTCAAAAACTCCGGGGACTCACTGGGATTTACTGGGATTTTTCCACACAACAATCTCTCGGGTTTCTCTGGAGTTTGCAGAGAATATTTTTCCATCTGTTCGTCCATCCATCCTCTTCTGCTTAGTCAGGGTCAAGTTGTGGGGACAGTAGCCTAAGCAGAGAGCACAAACTTCCCCCTCCCCAGCCACCTTCTTCAGCTTATCCGGAGAAACGCTGAGTTGTTCCCAGGCCAGCCGAGAGATGTGTCTCAACCATGTTCTGGGTATACTATACACCCTTGGAATGCTTCAAGGCAGACTGAAAGTCTTGAGTTTCTCTGGGTGAAAATGTCTACTTGATGTCAGAGGTCAAAGAAGAATGGACAGACTGCTTTGAGTTGATAGGAAGACAACAGTAATTCAAATAGCCACTCATTATAGCCAAGGTATGCAGAAGAGCACAGCAGGTTGAAACTTGAAGCAGATGAGCTACAGCAGCAGCAGACCACATAAGTTAAGAACAGGAAACTGAAGCTACATTTCACATAGGCCCACCGAAATACCCCAAAACAAAATCTGATGCTAAAAGAAGGTTTATTCAGTTACTAAATAGGTCAGTTTGTTGAGTTATGATATTTTTTGAGTAGAAGTCTGTTTAGTTTACCTCTTTTATAGGCCTACATAGTTCTTAAAATAGCTTATTTCTATTATTGTGTATTTTTGAAATAACCTCTTATCTTTTCTGGGATATAATAAAAAAAAACATAATTTAAAGATTATATCTGTGCTTGGACGTTCTTGGCTGCTTGGTCCATTTGAAGGCAAATTTGAAGGCACTTATTAAAGTTGGCTGATGTGTATATTTGTATTTAATGGCTTAGGACTTTCAGAACATTAGTACATGGCTTTTTACATAATTCACAAACACAAAACCATTTACTTATGAATAGCTTTCATAAAGAATTGGAATAGCTTAGTGATGGTTGTCCTTAAAATTGTACCACAGCACTCTCTAGTGGGGTTTTATAGGACGTACCAGCATTCAGAAAGGCGCTTTCACTCGAGAATAATTTTAAAAATCATATGAGCACTTAATAACTCTTGATAATAAACTGATAAACGCGATCTGTATATCAAATAGTTCTGGTATGGAATTTAATATAAGTTTTCTGTCACGTATTTTCGCAGTTCTCCTACCGTTGGACGTTTTGTTGCCAAAGTACGTTTGTCTTCTCTGTCACGACCTCGTTGGGCGAATGAGTAGAGGTGGAGGACAAATGCAAACAAAAACTAAATATATATATCTCTCTCTATATATATAAAAAAAGAAGAAGAGCAGTGAAGAGAACCCACCTGCACTTAATAATGTCACTGCGGATGACTGAAGCACATGTCAACGTTCATACTGTGTTGTTTCATGCAGGTCAAGTAAACGAGAACCACAGAAGAAAAACAAACAACTTCAATGCAAAAGTTGAAATTCCATTTCTTGTCCCAGCTTACCCGAAGTGTAAATCAATTCACGACAATTCAAAAGGCTCGCAACACGGCAACAGATTTTAGAAAGGGTAATGTAAGCGAACCTTAAACGCACTTCGACCCATTAGACCTGACATGAGTTTGATTTATGGCGCTTATCTGTGGTCTTCATGCAAGACAACTCGATAGTACAGCACCATAATGTTCGTAGTTCCCCTGTAGGTTTAACAGCCCAATCATATCATATCAGCAGATTATGGAAATGGGAAAAGTGTTACAATTCATATTTACATTTACAGACCTGCCCCACGTTTGTGCCCCGTTTTCACGCAGGGTGTTCCACGTTAACTGGTTTTTGGTGGTTAGATTTATTTACAGATTCCACTCCCCGTGCTCCAGATGTTGCATCCGCAGATTCGTCATTTTCACTGAGCGGTCAGCTCTGTCCGTCTGCCAGTGCGTCATTCAGTTTGACAAGATTAAAGACTTAGGCATTAAATAAAAATAAAAAAGGTCCCCATCTCCTGCCCAAATGGATCAATATTATCTTCAGACAACAATTAAATTATTTTAATATAAAAAACAAAAGGCATTATAGTTTTTGCATGTTCCTACCATTATTTTAATCTTATTTTGACTTTTTGTTTCTTTACTTAGTTTTAGTCTTTATTACTTATTATTTTATTTCTAACAAATACCAGAGGCAAGATAAATGAGCATAGATATTACAGTTTAAGCAGAATTTTAGAAAGCAGTTGGCTCACAGGCGTTTAGACACCCAAAGCCTCACTTGAAATATCAATAAAACCCTAATCTTGCAGTTTGTGAAAACAAATTTTTCCAAATGAACAAATATCAAAACTGAGGATACGCCATCTTTATTTTAATTTACTTTATTTTAGTTAGTTTCTTAAGTTCTCAAAATGATTTCAGTTATATTTTTTCCGAAGGTCTATTTTTTAATTTTTACTTTAGGTCACTAAAATGTTGTTGTTTTTTCACATCACACATCATAACATTGAAATGTATTCATTTCCAGTGCTGTTTGGGGTGTGAGAACAGCCACTTTTAAATGGTTGGTTCCTCCCTAAAAGGCTGTTGGAAATTCATTAAGGGTGTTTCATTTCAAATTTTAATGTATTTTCTTCCATCTGCAGCTCCAACCATTCCAAACTGCTGGAGCTGGCTTTGGTTTGGTAATGTTTGGCTAATTTATCCAGTTTTTTATTCATTCATCAACTTTCATTCTTCATTTCTGTGTGAATCAATGCTGATTCACGTAAACGACTGGCAAATGTTTACTATGAAGAGTATATGTATACTTTATAAATAAAATTAAATTGAAATTAAATTGAATGAATATATTTGACAATTAGAAAAAAAAAATCTGTGGTCTTTCTTCAAAACTGATACAGCTTTTAATGATCCTAAATGTGTCCTTTGTTTGTTGGACAAAATACTAAATCCCAAAATAAAGTAGTGAGAGCAGAAGTATAATTATCTTGCAGGTGCCATTTAATAACCATACAATAACTCATAATAAAGATCAGAGGTATTTGTGGTAACTTTCCTACATTAATCGGCCACTGTCCATAAGTAATTTATCAGTACATAAAATATGAGCACTGGCAGTGTATGGCCACTAGAGGGGGGTAGAATTATGTCACTTGCAACAAAAAATTTTCAGTCAAATCTGTTCAGAGACTGAAGCTAGAAGACGATAGTGAGTTAAGATGGAAAGATAAAAGGAAGTATCATCATTAGTGGTTTAAAGCTTTAAGGACTACACAAATCAGGGATATTCTAGCCAAAGTACCGGGCAAAACACTGAACCCTGCCTTACTCTCTGAACCGTTAGAGAGGAAGTAATTAGACGTGGGGGGGAGTACTTGTATAAAAGTGCTTTGTCAGAAATGTTCGGTGCTAATGTAATATGTTTGTAGTAAATTATCCCTACAAATGCAACTATTTATTACACCTCTGTGTTGTATTAATGTCCATCTAGCATCAGAGACATTCTCTATAAATTAAGGGGTTTTGCTGGCCCTGACCATGGAAAACCTTCGCTTCAGCACTGCCAATTCAAGGAAAGCAGAGCTACTGTCCAACCTGAGGGTTATTGTTATAGTTGGCCACACAGAGCGGAGCCTCAAGCCTTGAGTTGGTGTGTGGTTCTTCCTCCGTCTGCCACAATGTGGGGAGTCCCAGGTGCTTTTTGTAAAGCTGCAGTGGAAATGAAGCCACTTAGTGAATGAGAGCCATTCAGCTGCACTGAGCGCACAGTCAGCCCATTCTGAATGCTGTGGTAACTATTCACAGCATTTGTCACTTACAGTTTAACACTATCATCAATTGAATTATGTCATGTAGAGTGATATAAACATATTAACACCTGACATTCATTCCTGATTCTGTGTGGGTGTAAGCTGAATACATTAGCTTTTGTTTTGTCATTAAGTCCATTAAAATTATTGGTCTTTTATTATTAGTAGAATGACATACCAGGTAGCCAAATACAGGAACCCGGGGGGATCTATTTGAACTAAAATAGGATTTACAATTATTATTCTGGAAAATGCTCATGATAGTAGAACTATATATAGTCCATTACCACAACTGATTTAGAATTCAGGCCCCTCTTCTATGGAACCACCTTCCAGTTTGGATTCAGGAGACAGACACTCTAGAGACTCTACTTTTAAGATTAGGCTTAAAACGTTCCTTTTTGCTAAAGCATATAGTTAGAGCTGGATCAGGTGACCCTGAATCCTCCCTTAGTTATGCTGCAATAGGTGTAGATTGGTGGGGGATTTCCACGCTGCATCAAGTAGTTCCTTTTCAGTCACCTTTCTCACTCAACATTAATAGACCTCTCTGCATTAAGTCACACTTGTTGTTAATTTCTGGCTCTTGTCCACAGCATGTCGCAGCAGATGGCCCCTCCTCGCTGAGCCTGGTTCTGCTGGAGGTTTCTTCCTGTTGAAAAGGAGTTTTTCCTTCCCACTGTCGCCAAAGTGCTTGCTCATAGGGGGTCATTTGATTGTTGGGTTTTTCTCTGTATCTATTATTGTAGGGTCTACCTTACCTTACAATGCACCTTGAGGCAAGAAATTTGATATGTTACAGTTTTATTCATATCTACCAGGAATATACTATGTAACCTGGAAAGTTTTTTTTTTTTCAGATTACACTTCAGATGAAGCCATCTTTGTGAGCTACGCTCTACTAGCCCAAAACTTACCTCCATTCACACAATCTGAAAACAGTCTTGCTGCCTCTGGTGGTTCAGATCCAGCAATTATTATTATTATTATTTTGAAGAAGGCAAAGTCTTTCTCAAAAGGTGCTTTTTGTTTTTTAATTGCCCTTTTAGCTTGCTTGGCACAGTACTGGCATTACTTAACTCCCTCCAACAAGGGATTAATCAAGCCAGCTCCTGAGGTCATCTGATATTCCCAAACCAGCTGAAACTATAGGACATTGATATTTGGCAGGAGTTTCTCACAACAGCTTTTATTTCTTTAGGTGTTTTTTCGTGTAGTTTTTTTGCAAACACAAGAACGTGATCAGTTTATCTCGTCAAAGGCCAGACAGTGAATATGATGTGTAGAGATTTCATACCTCAGGTGAATCAAGTCCCACACCTCCACCCCACCCACCCACCAATCTGAGCTATGGTCTGATTCATGATCTGAGTGGCCTCATCCCTCAGGTCACTCACACACAGACTCCATACACCAACCAACTCCTTCCCCTTGTTTTGTACATATTCCTCTTGTTGGTTATTTATTCCCCTTGTCTTACTATTTTGATTTCCTGCACAGTTGATACAGACCAAAGTTTTATTCTATTCTACTTGCAGTAAAAACATTTGACACACATTTTTTGTAAATAATGCTCAAAATTCAAACATTTTAAAGCAATTAAGTTTTACAGAACATGGTTACTATTGTTCTGCAGTGAAAATCTGATGGTATTTATGTACTGTTTCAAAGTTATACTGGCTCAAAAATTGCTAATCATTCAAGACTTCCCAAAATATTTTGCTCTCTGTAAATACATGTATATCAAAAAGAGTGACGGGTTAGATTTTAACACTATCACAAGATGTAACAACATTGAATTTTGGAATATTAGGCATAATAATTTCAAGTAGGTGTAAAAATGATGACTGTACTTCATTTGTCAATAAAACTTGGGTTATTAATGTGCTGTTACAATATATTATACACGTACTTTTAGAGTATCAAATAAAACACTTGAAAATTCTCAAATTTGATAATTAAACAACAGCTACAGATTTGTTAACTGTATTCAACTTTTAATACTGTGTATCAGTGCAATTCTTACTAGCGCACATTTCTCCACAACTTATTTTACTTTGTGATTATTTATTTGAAAGCATCGTAGAGAACAACTCTCCCACACAATCACAGTATTGTTAAAATATAATGACAGTGTTATTAACTCAGAAAGTGTTAAATCAAACTCAAAGTTAAATGGTTCATTTGAGGTATAAGAACAAGTATCTAAAACGTAAATGTATGGATCATTCAGTATGTATTACAGATTTTTGAATGTTTTTCTAATGATGTGCAAGTACCCAGAAGTTTTCTGAACTCTTCGTTGATGTATCCGTAGATTGGATGGTAGAGGCGTCTGTTTGACACCATGAGGTCAACGGGGATATCAGTGTGGCTCGCTCTGGGAAGCAGATTCAATGACAACTTAACAGAGCGCGAAGTGAGAAGCTCAGAGAATCTCATGGTAGATTCAGCAGGAACGACAATGTCATTGGTCCCATGGAGCAAGGCGAATGGAGGCAATCTGTCAGAATAAAAAGGACTGTAGTAAATAAATGTCTGTAGTGTGTTTGCATTTCAAATAAATAACTGATGCACTAGATTTTAGAATTATAATTGGTTTTAAACCCATTTTTTATCCTTTTCTCTTCACCTGCTGACTTTGTCCTGGCTGAGCTTCTTCAGTAAGTGTGTTGGTGAGTAGAATGGAAGGTTTTCCACACCAGTCATTGCTCTGTGCATGTCAGAGAGGTATTCGATTCCTCGTTTCTGTTCATGTTCATAATGTTCCACAGTGTTGTAGACGCCACTCAGACCTGTCCAGAATATAAAACAGTTAACCTAACTTATAAAGTATAAATAAAGGAAGAGGAACCACAGATTAGCTAAAAATGCTCAAAATGTGTTTTACAATCTCCATCAATAATTTAGCTATGTATGTGGCAAATATTACATCATGAAAGTTTAGTATAAAATTAAAAAACATTTCTTTAGATGATGAACTTCATTTCTTACCAATAATTCCTCTTATTAACAGGAAGACTTCCTGCTGCTTGTCTGGCTCTATGGAAAGCTCCTCTCTTGTATCAACAAGAAACAGTGTGGTGAGTGTACACAAATGTGCACCTGCTGAATGCCCAATTAATACAATGTTATCCTATAAAAAACAGAACAGCATGCTGTATGTGATTAGATATATGTATTTTTTAACGTTTATAACAAACAATTTGTGAATGAGTATAAAAGCATTCATATATGCACTTAGTCCCAGGACATCCTAGGTCGCGCTGCGATTTATTTTGTAATCGTATCATCAGATCTGTGGCAGCATGCCGTATAGGTGAGGAGGGAAACTGAGCTATTAGCTGATCACCTGGTGATGACTAGGATCAGGTGATGCAGGAGCATGCTGCACACGCTTTGTGTAGTGAAGGTACGTTGGGGGCAACTTCAGAACTTCGACAACATTCTGAGAGATGCTAAGGACACTGAGTCCAAGTGAACCACGCTCTGCAAAACCATTGCTGAAGCTGCTGTAAAGGGTTTCAGCTGTAAGGTGGCTGATACCTGTCACAGGAATAACCCTTAATCCAGTCAAGCTGAAGAAGCAGTCCGAAGCTTGGTTGACTTGTGGGACCTCCTCAATCCCACTGACTGCTTCGGTGCTGAAAGCAGAGTTTGGGAATGAAGAGGAGGACTCAGACATTAATGAGGGCAAGGTCACTGATGTAGTTAAAAAAAACTCATTGGTGGTAGAGATTCACCCACGATTCCCTAAGGCTTTGCAGGTTATGCAATTGTCTTGCTGGATCACACCCGTCAGGCTTCTTGGAAGGACTGTCCCAGGGTATTAGAGAGGAGAGCCAGTTAGGTGGACCTTGGTTACAGGAACAATGTGGTTTTGATCCTGATTGTGAAGACTAGAAGAGCTCTTTATTCTCTTGAGGACTGAAAGTAATGTGGGAGTTTGCCCAACTAGCCTAGAAGTGTTTTATGAACTTTGAGATTTCACCATGTTCAACCACATTCCTCATGGTGTCTTTCTTGGGTTTGTTTTGGGAGTATGGTGTATCTGGCCCAGGTTATCCAAACCCTTTACAACCATATCGAGAGTTTGGTTTGGTTTGCTGGCAATAAATCATTACCAGTAGGTATTGGACACAGCCAAGGGGTGGACGGTGTCAGATTAATTTGGTTCTGTTAACTTTATCAAACCACAGTCTCCAGCTTGTACTGGGGCCGTTTGCATGGAGAGAAAGGTCTGAGTGTCCCTCCTGAGATTTTGCTGAATCCTCCTTACACGGCTCAGTTTCTAGGGTCGGGAAATCATTCAAACTACTTCTGTATGATGATGTGGTTTTTAATCAACATGTGGAAACGACACCAAAAAGAAGATTTTTACTGCTCAGAGGGTTAAACAAGACCTAAAAATCTGTTTCCAGTTTATGTTGAATAAATAATGATAAATAAGTTACATTACTTCACTTCAACCACCAGTCACAATCCAAAACAGTGTCAAAAATTAAAAAATAGGAAAAGACATGATGCAGAAGCTGTCAGAATTATTCTACAAAATAAATAAAACATTTACTTAATCTGTAAAAACGCATGTATATGAATATGTAACATTTGTAAAAGTCAGTATTTTGGGTCATGGTAGCTATTGTTATTGATTAATTATATTTCAGGAGGTTTGTTTGATTGTACAGATATAGGCAGCTTATTATTCATGTTCCAAAGAATACTTAAATAATACTAAGCTGTCTTACTTTGTCAAAGTTGAATTTCTCTCCATTCTCGTGGACCCAAATCAAGCAGTCAGCGATATCTTGGACCATCCCTAAAACATTCCCCTGTTGATGAGAGTCAGCCAAGAGTAGTTTAGAAGTTTAATATTTGAATAACCCCCCCGCTTTTACTGTGTTGTTCAGAAGCTCTCACCTTTGGATATGTGCAGTAATCAGGACAAATTACAGTTGCTTTCAGTTCTTCAGCCATCTGCCTGCTCAGTAAACAGTAAGTGGACCTTTCTCCTGAACTCCAAGCACCTCCATAGATAAATATTACAACTGGTGATGGCATATCTTCTAACTTGTCTACATTTGGAGGGTGGTACAAGTCCAGCTTGTTGCCTCTGCGACCAAATGTGATGCCCTATTAAGTGTCCACACAAACAAACTGATTACTGACAAATTTTTCAACAAAACAGGTAGATTTTCTCAGCAAGTTATCCTTAAAATACCTTTTCGTAATACTTAAGGTTCCTCTCATCGTTATACCATGACTTCAGTTGAAAGTAAAGTCTGGCATACCGCAGGTATTTGAGAAGATCCAGCGTAACAAAGCTGAGACGATATATTCGCCTGATTAAGAACACAAACACATAAACAAACCTTAAAAACAGACTCTGCTCAATGAGTGGAACAAAAATGCAAAATAAAAACAGAGAACACATCTAAAGTATTTTAAAAGTTACCTTGGATTAAGAGCTTCTATGTACTTCTTATACCCAGGCTTGTCAGGCCAACCATAAATCCACTGGGAGGCTAAACAGATTGTGTACGACAGGCCCACCAACATGACACCCACAGTCACAGACAGTGACATGTAGTATTTTAGATCAGACCTTCAACATGAACATATATCAGGTTAGAATTCATTAAAAGTAATGTCAGATAGTGTTCTTCAAGAGGATATACTGGACAGACTCTTACATTATTTTAGTCTCAGTCTGTCTGTCTTACCTGCAAGCATAGAAAGATTATAAGTAACATAATATAAGCAACAGGAAACAGCATAAATTGTTTTCAGTTACACAACAGGACAAAGATATGATTATGTCGTTTTCAGAAGCATTTCATATAAAGGCTCATTTTGTAAAGCCCTTTCAGTTGTAACCACTGGCCTAATTTAATTAATGCTTAATACTGTTTTAGAACTTGTATAAGTGAGTAATAATTGACAATGTTAAGTCGGAAGGCTGCCTTCATCCTGCTCCAGCTTTAGAGAAAAAACATGGTGCAGAACATCTGGATAAAACAAGTTTCTCGCTAACATTGCACTTACACCCATCACCCACAAAATCAAAGTCATCTGTGTGTCTCAGAACAAGGTTTAAGTGAGTGATACGTGCCAAAATAACGTCCACATGAGTGCCAGGACCCATATTTTGACAGCAGAAAATCACGTGGTAATGAGACGATTAATGTTCCTCACCTATGTAATAAACTACATTAGAATTTATAAATGCCTTATTGAAAGTCAGTTAGAAACTACGACATTTCTGGACAAGACTGGCCATTTAGAACGATAGCTTATGACTTATACATAGAACATTAGCACATGGTCGTGACTCGTGTAGGTCACTAATAAATACATTAAAAAAAACTTCGACGTCATGCCTGAGTATCAAGAATTTCTACCAAAGCGCCCTCTAATGGCATGTTTATGCAATAGCGCCACCATTCAGAAAGGCGTGTTTAAAATCTTTTTTTAGCCATTTAATAAGTCAGTATATCAAATATATTGAGTGTCACCCACACTGGAACATTAAAATCATATGACCATGTATAAACATTAGATCATAGGTTGAAATGCATTGAGAAATACTTCATTTATCAAATGATTTTTACATATAAACGGCTTAAAAGATTTATTAGACCACCACCCAATCCAAAATTAACAGTGTTGGTAATTATGTTTCTGTAATGGTTTATCCACCAGCATGTGCAAGCTATTTAAGTAAAATTATACTTTAATGTTAAAATGTAATTATCAATGTTATCGATGAATTTACAAATTTGCTGTTTACTATTAAATAGTATTATTTGTTTTTATTATGATTCCAAATTATAGTTATTTACTTACATACCTGAACAGAAGATAAGTGTATTATTATTATTTTTATATAAGTAAAAATATCAGCACTTTGGTTGACCAGATCCCGCCAAACTGGTTGTTGGGCAGACATGGGGTTTGTTGTGTGGGACAAAGTGGGACATGTCAGCTTTGTAGCTTGAAATGTTCATATCTAAATTTAAAATGATAATAATAAAAAACAAACAAATGGAAAAAACAATTTTACAACACTGGCATTTATCATGTATATGCTAAATATATTATAGTTTCAACTCTCTTGATAAAAGATGAAGATAAAAGGATGCTTAATGTCGTATTCTTTTCAATTTCACCATCGTTGCAGCTGCTAATTGTTTTTTGGTTTTCAGTTCATATGTACTGGTGGATTGGCATACCTGTTTTCCTGATTGTCAGATACCTGTTGTATCTGACAATTTTAACATTTTTGTTACCACCATATTTCCCTCTCTGTGCAAAATTAAAAAATAACTAGCAAAAAAAGAGAAAACCTCTGTTTCTTAGAATATACTGGCTGCTTCAATTTCTATGTGGTTGTTTCCACTGTATTCAAGACAATGTCTTCTTGGTTCTGACTAGAATTACAATAAATACAAAAAAGCCTTTCCTTCTGAGTAAAAAATAGACTTTACAAAGTGCTTGTCCTGCAGATACAGTCAAAATGTGTGACACTGTCTTTAGATGTGAGACGGGCAGGAGGACAAGGAATAAAAAAATGTTGTGCAGACATCTAATCACCCTAGACAGCTAAGCAAAATTGTGCCCCCTTTTTCTTTCTTTCTTAGAGAGCTTTGACGTAAAGTTAGCAGTACCACTTACTCAACTTGAATCGTGAAGATAATGAAGACAACGGTGTGTCTGTGAAGGTTCTCAGTCATCCAGGTCATCGTAGTCAAAGGAGCTTGCAAAGAAAAGCGTCTGGACTTCTTTAAGTTGCTAGAAGACAACAGTTCTGACAACGGTTTCCTACCGTTTGACTCTTTGTAGCAATAGTATGTTGGTCGCTAATAAGCTAGCATATATCTTTATTTAAAAAAGAATAATAATAATAAACGACTATCAAAACAAACATACCAAATAAAAGGGTACTTTCTGTAAAAGGCCGGGCTGTATGTACATCATGTAACTGCAGTGTAGCCGCTTATGAAGCGAGCTTCCAAAGGACCGGTGTTCTGCCCTCTTGTCCTGGGGCTTGTCCTGACAACCAAACACACAAAGATAAATACGGCGAAGTGGAAATAGTCTGCTATTAACTTCCGGTTTTGCGATGATAACCAAAGAGCGTCCGTTGATGTTTGAAAGTACCATTTTATAGTTAATTTGTGACATTGATAACGTTATATGTCAGCAAAATAGAGATAGCAGGTCATTTGTTACTCTAACGTTTTAATTATTTATTTATTTTCTTACACGTGAAGCTTCTTGCATGCATACATTTTTTGACGTACCGATGGCGGACATGGAGGATTTCTATCTCTTCATTGTCAACATCTCTGCAGTGATACTCCGGAAACACATGCTAAAATAGTTTGGTGATAAAATACAATACAATACAATAAAATGTATTTTCTCGAAGCTTTCAACCGTGATTCAGCGGAAGGGCTTTGTTGATCTTTCATAGATTTATTTTATTTTATCTTTTCATAATCCATTTGTTGAGAAGGTCGCTGAGCTGTGATCGAGCGGTGCTACTGTGATTGATTAATGTCAGACCAATACAGTATGTCAACAGTATGCTACCTAAAGGGAAAACGGCGAGGGCGTTTACGCATGCGTGTGGCAGAGTAACGGGATTTTATTAGACTCATGATCTGACGGTAAATACGGATTTTATTCTACAGATGGTTCCGGTCAGCTGTTTCACCAGATTTCAGGGTTATATGCTGAAATAGTTTGTATTAATGTAACTCGTGGATACCCCCCGCCCCCCCGCGCGCGCGCTTCAACCCATAACACCACACACACTAATTATATTGTTTTTTCTCTCCATTTCAGATACGGGATACGGTGACAGTGATAAAATCTGCCCATATCATTTTAGTGCATTACTTACTCCCCTTAGGCGGTTTTTTGAACTGATAATTTGCGACGATTTTGATAGGATGATTATGGGGCGCCTGGCATTAAAATCTTGACTTGGAGACTTTTTCACAATGAAAATGAAGCTTACAAAGGTATTTCTTTGCTCAAAACTGATATGCCCCTGGTTCCAGTTCCAGTTTGTGTGTTATGGCCAAAATACCAAATCCCACAGCAATCCCACAGCTCTCAGATTACTAAAGAACGTCCATTATAAACATTTTTTTTAAACAGTGTTTTATAACTTCAGTATTTATTGGACGCTATCCAACTCGATGCAGTGCTTTTGACTATACATTATTCCGGAGCCATCACTTCATAATCACATTGCTCTCATTACAACAATTAGAGACCAGTCCATGAGTAACTTTATAGTGTATAAAATAGTAGCACTGGCAGTGTATGGCCACCAGGGGGAGGAAGAATTCTGTCACTTCCATCCTGAACTGTTTCATTGATTTTTAACATATTGCTGCTAATTATCGCCCAGACATTATCAAATCTGTTCAAGGACTCTAAAGCTATGAGACAGCAGTGAGTTAAGATGCAAAGATAAAATGCTTTTAGGATCAATATTAGTGGTTTGAACTTTTAAGTACTTCACAAATCTCGGATAGTGATATAATTTATCTGTTCTTGCAGCATTCAATGTATAAAATCAATGAAACCAACTGAAGCCCCAAATGCATTTAAATGATCATGCTATGCTTTGTCAGAAATGCTCTGCGCTAATGTAATATGTCTGTAGTAAATGGTTTGAAAACATGCAGTCCAGCAGTATAATTATCCCTACAAATGCAACCAATTGTTACACCTCTGTGTTGTATTAATGTCCATCTAGCATATCTAAACCAACATAAATTCTATAAATTCAGGGGTTTTGCTGGCCCTGTCCATGGAAAACCTTGGCTTCAGCACTGCCAATTCGTGGAAAGCAGAGCTACATACGAGTACTGTCCAGCCTGAGGGTTATTGTTATAGTTGGCCACACAGAGCGGAGTCTCAAGCCTTGAGTTGACGTGTGGTTCTTCCTCCGTCTGCCACGATGTGGGGAGTCCCAGGTGCTTTTTGTAAAGCCGCAGTGGAAATGAAGCCACTTAGTGAATGTGAGCCATTCAGCTGCACTGAGAGCACAGTCAGCCCATTCTGAATGCTGTGGTAACTATTCACAACATTTTCCTTTTACTGGTTAACAATTGCATTATCCTCAAGAAAGTAATTATTTCATGCAGAGCGATATTAAGATAATAACACCTGACATTCATTCCTGATTCTGTGGGGGAAAGCTGGATTTGATATATTTTAATTTTTGTAAATTTTTGCTGACCTGAATTCAAGGGGAATGTAAAAATGGTGAAACCAGTTGCAAAATGCCAGAGTCATCACTTTTTTTTTTCAGATCAAACCAGCTCTGTGATTTCTATGATGGCGCGGGGAGGCACAATGCACCATCTCACTGCATTCCTTCCACAAGAAATTAATACCTCACACCTGTCATGCCACAGAATTACAATTCAGTGCAAAATGCTGAATCTCTACCATCCGCATGGAAACTGCTCTGTAGCAGGAATGTGTAGTCTGCCTCTTTTCCTTTAAATTATATCAGTGCTTTTATTTTCATAAATATTTCTATTGCTGTTTTTGAAATACATAATTGGCGCATTTTTGTTTATCTGTAAATGAAATCTCCAAAGGGAATGAGGAGACAGCTGCTTCGTGACCATGCTGGAGAAGAAGACGTGCTGTTTCCAGGTAACTCAGGTACAGCAACGAGACAAGATGCCAAAATAAAAAATGTGATCATCAGATATTTCCACTGCAACTGTCACTGTCTCAGGCACTATTTCACTGCAGGGCAACCTGCACGTGGCGAATAAAGCCTTGATTAATTAATTGATTGATTGATTGATTGATTGATTGATCTGTCAGCAGCCCGAGGATTTATGACGTTATGCTTTTGAGTGCCTGTCCAGAGTGTCGCAAAAGCATCGCAAAAATCTCAAGCAGTTTTTAAACGTGTTGTAAAAGCAGGATAGATAAATCTCTAACATTTCAGATGTATAGAGAAAATAATAACCCCATGCATTTTAAAAGACGTGATCAGCTCATTACTGTGACAAGTGCTACCGGTGCTGAGTCATAGTCAGAAGGGTTTGTCCACATTATAACTGGAAAGGCTTGTAGTACTGGATGTACCTTTGAAATCCCATCTGTCCTTTTCACACATGTTCTCACAGTCTATTCACGTCAAATCTAAAAATACATCCAATCACTCTTCTGTATTTGTAGCACATACATTGCTAACACTGATGTTCATTACTGATGACTGACTTTGTGTTTCGATGGAAGGCTACAGCTAATTACTTTTTCTCACAGTGTCACAGCAGTGAAGTTCAGTTTACCGGTTACATTTGAACTAATTTCATATTTTCATGGCAAAACCAGTATTGTGTTTGTCATTGTTGGTGTTCCTCAATAAACAGAAGTTTCTTTGTGTATATGATTGTTTGCACAGGGAGTGTTGGGAGGATTTTCAAAAGATGAGTCACGTGTAAACTAAGTGTCTGAAACATGTAAACTAAACAGGCCATTTTCAAATTTCTTAGCTTATGTCTAAAATATGAAAATAAGAACATTCAATGTGTGCAAATCACCTTAGGGTGAGTTCTAATAATGAAAACAGGACGTTGTTTGTGAAATTCAGTAAAAAAAAAAAAAAAAAAAAGGAGACTAGGGATAACATTTAGTTTTCCTCATTAAATGTTTGTATGTGCGTGTCTCTCTGTGTATATCTTTAGCTGAACTTGTGTTTACTGCTGTAAATTTGGATAAACCAGTATGTTTATATCCCGCCAGTGAACCCTTGCTCTGACCCAGTCCCTTGAGCTCCTAACCGATGTGCGGCACTGAGCCGGGACCCAAACGTGCCACTTCTGTGTTTCTCTCGCTTGCTTTTCCTTCCGAAACGTGCTCTCAGTGGGCTCAGGACCTCCAGACTCAGAGCCATCTTTTCACTGGGATTTCACAAACATGCCAGGGCCCCAAAAGAACATCCCTTTCACAGTGGGAACCATGGAAACTGGCACTGACCATAAGGTCCAGTTTCTAGGTATCCCAGAACCTGGAAATACACCCGGAATCCCACAGACGCCAGACGAGCACTGAAGACAGAGGTGCTGGCATTCATGCACATTTTCAGTGGGCCCTCTGACTGACTGGAGAGAAACAGAGTGACCATTCTTGTCAGATGCATCGGATGAATGTTAACAAGTTTGTGAGGATGCTCAAGACAGCATTCTTCCCAAAGTGTGGGGCCCGCCCCCATTGCAGGGTTAGGCGCGGTATGAAAAGGGGGGGAAAAAACCCAAAAACGCTCGGACACTGCTAGCACGGGGCGGCCACAGAAACGCAAAGCAGAAGATGAAGCATAGCTGAATATGTTTCCAAACCAACTTCATTCTAAGCCAAACACTAGAAAATATGGTCTTCCCTTTGGCTTCACCTATACAAGATCCAAGGTAGGTCTCCCCTGCATAATTAGAGTCCCCTGTCAGGAGCAGGCGCTGCTCTACACATCACGGACAAACAGTATCCCACATTCTTGATTTTTAGTTCACAAACACTTGTTGTAATGACTAACTACTCCTGACATTTTGGAGATGTTAGCTCTTTACACAGTAAAGTTACAGCAGGATACAAATAATATCAGGTTGATCCTGCCAGGATTTGTTCCCCCTGTCTAAATCAGGGACAAACAGTATCCAACAGTTGTTTACGTTTTTAAACCCATTTTGCACAGAGAGGCATTTTTTGGCAAAAATGTATTGATAGCAATGTTGAATATTATTACACAGGAAAAAAAACCCAACTACACGTAAAATAATCACACCGTGACGCCTCTGCCTTTGTAAATGGAGGGACAGTAACTGCGTGCATATATGTAAGCGTGTAAAACCTGAAGATAGTCAGATTAACAGTAACAGTATTTCGTCTCTATCAGCCATTCTGCTATTCATCTCACGGAAACAATAACGTGGCGCATAGCGTGATGTGAAAAAAGGCACATACCTTTGACGTTGGGTGACAAACTCTGTATTCCTCCCACACGTAAACGCAAAAAAGGAGTTTTAAAAAATCTCCGTTTTCGGTGATTCAAAGCGCCGTTTACTTGTGGACGAAACAGCTGTCAAAAATACCAGGTGCGGACATAGCATAAAAGAGTTAGGAGTTTACTTACTTACTACCTGTAATTTATTGCAGATTACTTGTATTTGCTTAATTGTTTACTAAATGTCTGAGGTGTGAAATAAACTGCAATGGAGCAAAAGAAGGGTGTGTGTGGTTGGAGGATGTGTTTGTGCGTGTGCGTGCACGCGCGCAGGGGGCGGGGGCGCGAACATTTTTCTTGTAAAACCCCTTTGGTAGGCCCCTTTGGGCCTAGCAAAAAAAAGTTTGGGAACCACTGCTTTAGAAAAAGAATGCCGAGGGTTGCCAGAAAGAAAGAAAAGTATTTGATGGGGAAACTGGCAAAGAAAATAAACGATGTGTGGCCATGCACGTGTCTGTGTGCACAGCCTCGGGGAACTTCAGCTGGTCCTTCCGCCTGTACAGTTTGGTCTTTATATAGTCCCAGATCGGCGTAGAGACCGAAGAGTCGAGTGTCAGTGCGTCATGCCTCTTTCCTTCACCGACTGAGCTAACAGGAGGTTAAAAAAAACCTTAGAAACTGCTTGTAAAGCAGTGCATCTTAACCATGGAAGTATCTGTTGCATAACAAGCTAGATGGATGTCAAGTCATTACATGAAAAAAATGAAAACAAAAAAGATAATTTTGCACAAGCTGGGCTGACAAAGCCCTGACTCAAGCGCTGAGGGGAAACTTTATTAGTGTGTAATGTGATGGTCCACTTGCATTCACACCTGTTTTCCTCACTTACTGTAAACTCTCACAGTCTTCACGAAAAAGTTAAGCTGCTGCAAATAAAAACAGTGACTGCGCGCCATAAATAAGCCACTACAGTCAGTTGGGTTGTTTATAGGTTTAAGATCACAGGTCTGCTCTGTGCTCAAACTGAAACATGTCTCGCTGGTGCTATTGCATTTGTCTTGACCCCCTGTGAGAAATGTTAGTCAGCTCAGCATGTGGTTTCTCTCTGGATGACATAACCACATAAAACTGAGAAAACCCCCAAAACAGCTATGTGTATTTTCACAAGATCAAAAGCCTGTAAACTAGAAAATGAAAGGCAGATATAACAGCTCATATAAGAACTTCTGAATTACGTGTGGCAAAAGCATCGCACTGCAGAAGACAGCCTCCGCCCATCCGTGATGATATGGTCACGCTAGTCAAAGCGTAACTTGATGTAGACATTTACGCATCCCCTCTTGACTGAGCTGTGAGGATATCAACCTGTATGTTTACTTTGGATGTAGACAGCAGGAAGAATACTGTTCCTGCACGAAACTACTCACATCAAGGTTTCTGGATATTTTTAAGCATCTGGGTCACAGTTTCTAATAAGAGACTGCTGGGTTTTGTTTTTTCTAGTTTGCTGGCATTTTGAGCATCATATGATGAGATGTACAGTGGGGCAAAAAAGTATTTAGTCAGCCACCGATTGTGCAAGTTCCCCCACCTAAAATGATGACAGAGGTCAGTAATTTGCACCAGAGGTACACTTCAACTGTGAGAGACAGAATGTGAAAAAAAAAATCCATGAATCCACATGGTAGGATTTGTAAAGAATTTATTCGTAAATCAGGGTGGAAAATAAGTATTTGGTCAATAACAAAAATACAACTCAATACTTTGTAACATAACCTTTGTTGGCAATAACAGAGGTCAAACGTTTACTATAGGTCTTTACCAGGTTTGCACACACAGTAGCTGGTATTTTGGCCCATTCCTCCATGCAGATCTTCTCGAGAGCAGTGATGTTTTGGGGCTGTCGCCGAGCAACACGGACTTTCAACTCCCGCCACAGATTTTCTATGGGGTTGAGGTCTGGAGACTGGCTAGGCCACTCCAGGACTTTCAAATGCTTCTTACGGAGCCACTCCTTTGTTGCCCGGGCGGTGTGTTTTGGATCATTGTCATGTTGGAAGACCCAGCCTCGTTTCATCTTCAAAGTTCTCACTGATGGAAGGAGGTTTTGGCTCAAAATCTGACGATACATGGCCCCATTCATTCTGTCCTTAACACGGATCAGTCGTCCTGTCCCCTTGGCAGAAAAACAGCCCCATAGCATGATGTTTCCACCCCCATGCTTCACAGTAGGTATGGTGTTCTTGGGATGCAACTCAGTATTCTTCTTCCTCCAAACACGACGAGTTGAGTTTATACCAAAAAGTTCTACTTTGGTTTCATCTGACCACATGACATTCTCCCAATCCTCTGCTGTATCATCCATGTGCTCTCTGGCAAACTTCAGACGGGCCTGGACATGCACTGGCTTCAGCAGCGGAACACGTCTGGCACTGAGGGATTTGATTCCCTGCCGTTGTAGTGTGTTACTGATGGTGACCTTTGTTACTTTGGTCCCAGCTCTCTGCAGGTCATTCACCAGGTCCCCCGTGTGGTTCTGGGATCTTTGCTCACCGTTCTCATGATCATTTTGACCCCACGGGATGAGATCTTGCGTGGAGCCCCAGATCGAGGGAGATTATCAGTGGTCTTGTATGTCTTCCATTTTCTGATGATTGCTCCCACAGTTGATTTTTTCACACCAAGCTGCTTGCCTATTGTAGATTCACTCTTCCCAGTCTGGTGCAGGTCTACAATACTTTTCCTGGTGTCCTTCGAAAGCTCTTTGGTCTTGGCCATGGCGGAGTTTGGAGTCTGACTGTTTGAGGCTGTGGACAGGTGTCTTTTATACAGATGATGAGTTCAAACAGGTGCCATTCATACAGGTAACGAGTGGGGGACAGAAAAGCTTCTTACAGAAGACGTTACAGGTCTGTGAGAGCCAGAGATTTTCCTTGTTTGAGGTGACCAAATACTTATTTTCCACCCTGATTTACGAATAAATTCTTTACAAATCCTACCATGTGAATTCATGGATTTTTTTTTCACATTCTGTCTCTCACAGTTGAAGTGTACCTCTGGTGCAAATTACTGACCTCTGTCATCATTTTAAGTGGGGGAACTTGCACAATCGGTGGCTGACTAAATACTTTTTTGCCCCACTGTAGCTCCAATATTTTAATGAGAAGGCAGATTTCTCTACAGCTGAGGTATTGAACACAGAGGAACTCACGCCATAATGATTCTGATGGATAAACAGAAAAACAAACCAGAGTTTATACACTAGATTTAAGGACTACTGCCCATTTAAGAGCTCACTTACTGGTGTAAAGCTTTATTATAGCTGCAATATGAAATATGATAGTTCATCATCGAGCTGTTTATGAAGTAAAACACCTTTCTGTGTGACAGGAATATGGCCATTAACTCTAGCCTCACATGGAAGCAGCAGCATGTTACTGCATACAGCCAAGTATTTGGAGACTGAACTGGTTGCCCAGGGTAAAAATAAAAAAAAATGATGACCCCGCTGCTTGCTTCATTATACTGGGAATAAATCCAGCCCCTTTCCTCACCCCACCAAGACACTGCCAGCATTTCTGAGAGATTTAGTTTTACACACTCACACTGGGTTTAATAATAATTTGAGAAAATCAAAAGGATAACTTGGCTTGTTTACAATTCAGAACCTTTTGTTTCTCTCCATGCAGTGTGAAGCTATGATAATCCTTTCCACAACCTGTACCAGTATCAGATCCTACTGGACTGGAATACAGGTATATAAACATTGGTTCTCACTCTTGGCTAAGCTAATGTATTTAAGAGTTTTTTTGTGAATATAATTTTTCTTTGAATACCGGTTTTACGTCCAGAAAAAACAGTTTGGGCTTGGCTAGCAAATGGCCTCAAATCCAGTAATTTATTTCAAACCATACTGACTGCTTCTCTGGGGTAGTGACTAATTACTTAGACCTCCTTGTCAGCAATATCAAATCATCTGCAATTATTTTCAACCACCATTTGAATTTTGAATCTCTCTTCTCTAGGCTCATCCAGCTTTGTTTCTTTCATCTAAGTAACAATAAAGTTAGACCTTTTCTCCTGTCTCAATTACTTTAAACAATTCTTCGTGTGCACCTCTCTGTCCTCGTTAGCCTGTCTTCATTTGGTTCAGAATGCAGCAGCTAAGATGAATTTGAAAGTTGTATTATTATGTGTAAAACCCTACATGGTAGCAGACCTGCTGAGGCTTCACTTCAATCGAGCCTTTGAGGTCGTGGCTCTTAAACTTGGGAACAGCCTCTGTCAGCCCATTGGGTTGGCTGAATCAGTGGTTTATTTTAAATAGCTGCCGGCTTTTCCTTATTTCTGGATATAGTTCATAGCAAATGTGCATATGGAAGTGTGTCTCAATAAAAGAATGCAGTACCATATGCCTGACTGTGTGTTTGTATGTTCAGATATGAACACTTATTTTTAATGTGTTTTATCCAGACTGTCCAGCACTTTGTGACCGTTTTAAAGTGCTAAATAAATAAAGTTATTATTACTAAATGTTGATCAGTCAAGTAGATTCCTTGTTGAACCACACAGGAACAGAAACCTTAGGGAGGTGCACAGAAGGAGCAAGTTAATGACTCCAGCACGGTACTCGTTAATCAACTGTACATCACTATGGCAAAGGCAGGTCAACAATGAGAGGCAGCGCTAGCAATTCACTGACTGTGTACTGCCTCAGGTGTGCCGACATTTAGATACATGAAATCCCTTCAGAGTAGAGAAGAAACTCAGCGACTCATTAAAAATGAACAACTCTGATTAAAAGATACAGCTTTTAATCAAAGTTTCAAGTGATAAAAAAATGTAAACAGCCTCAACCACAAGTATGAATGTTTGTAATTGCACTGCACTGGAAGAAAACGATAGCACAACGGGGAAACGAGAAGTGGCTCTTGCAAGCAGGTTTGTATAGTCGGTTGGTGAGCGACAGGCTGGCGTTTGTGGCAATTAGAAGGTGTGGAAGTGGATGTGAAGAACCTTTGGTGATATTTACAAAATGGGAGGAACTGCATTGTTGATCGTCAGCTGAGGGTTCAATCTCGATATAATAGGAAACCAATTTGCAGGATAAATTATGCTCCACAAGCTGACCGTATCTGATATGACTGTTAGGCAACACATCAGACCGGCTCGTGTTGTGCATACATTGCTAATATGAACACCATCAGAAGCGTTCATAAAATTGCTGTAACCTAAAGGGCCAGCGTGACCCAACCTCTCACCCTTATGGACCTGATATGTCAGTGGTGAATGTGCCACTGTGCATATATGACGAGCCAAGTTGGCCAAACACTGAGATACATTAGAAATAAATGATATTAAATAACCAATACTACCTCAGACCAACATGTCTGGGTGCATTTTATGCCAGAACAGACTCATCATGTGCACAACTTTCCTGATGTGGATGATCATCTATGAAAGGGCCAGGGCTCAGTTTACCCATTAGTTATAGTTCTATAACTCCTGCCTGTTTAGGAAAACCTGCATGTTTATAAACCTACTTGTGAAACAGTTCCTGCTACTGTAGGTGTCCCAAGGCTTCAGTGACGCACACATGCACAGACTTGTGATCTTAAAGCAATACCAGGTAAGCTGCAACTTCTAGTAATACTGCACTAATGATTACTGCACTAGTGTACTTATAGGTCAGAAAATACACATTGATCCAATTCACAAGAGGGATAATAGATTATAGATGCTTCATTTTCCTATGGAGGTCCAGTTCTCTAGATCAGTAGGTAAAACAAATCTACACCATTTATTTAACAGAAAGACAATGTGTAGCAGATCAAAGGGCAAATGCTTCAATATCAGTATAATGCAAAACATCAGCCACTGGATCATTTCATCTTTGTGTTAATATTTTGAGTTCTATTAACAAAGATAAAACTAAACAATTAAGACTATTTTCTGACTCACTAAATGTTTCTGTTTTTAATTAATCCAGCAAGTTTCACTACAGCACCATCTGTGAACTGCTCTGATATTCTCACTGCAGGCACTGCCCATACTGTAGAGAATGACATAACCCGATTCATGTTAACACCATTGTACACTTGTTGTGTTATTAACTATGTGAAACACATAAAGGTACTTAGAAGCAGCTCTGTAACATTCTCACTCCTAATTAACTAGAACATTACCAAGCACATGCAGGACTCAATAATGCTCCCTTTAATGTGTGGCCTTGAGTAATTGTGTAAAATTCCAAAGCTCTGAGAAACCTCTGGAAATGTCACAGCGAGTTCACTTCCCAGATTAAATAGTTACCTGCATGTTTTTTTAAATGTTTTGCAACATTCTTATCTAAGATTACAAGGCATGTTAATCTGGAGGCTGCGGGTAAGTATCACTACTTTCCTTGTAGTTCTTTGGGATGTTTTTAAATGTTTACAGACAGGTTTTTATAAAAATAACAAAATCACAAATGTACAAAAAAACAAAAAAAAAAAGTGGTGAAGAAAAAAAATGAAGAGATCAAAGATGGGTGTAACCTGTGTTTTTGTAAAGACAGGAAGGTAGAAAGAGGCCCGTGTGGCTTCTTTCTACATTTTTTTCTCCTCGTGAATCCATCTGGGGTGTAAACACAATGTTTATGTGTTGTGCATATCTGTGTGCGTCACTGAAACAAAATATTTATTGGAGATGCTTGCTGTACGAACAACTGAGGCACATTTGAGTACTTTGACGTGTGTCTATGCGGTATGTCACAATTGTCAATCAAAACGGAGTTGCAGTCAAAAAAACGTAATCGCATGTGATTAAGATGAGATTTAAGGATGAGTTTGACGATGGATGCTGAAGAGACTGGTTCTTGCCTGGTTCAGCTTGCAGGTGAAACATGCTCTCGACCCTCTTCAGTTTGTTTACAAGCCTCTTGTGGGGATAGATGATGCTGTTAGCTGTCTTCTGCAGCAAACTCACTCACTATCAGAGAGGCCACCTGCAGAAGTTCTCTGATGACACATCTATCTATCTATCTATCTATCTATCTATCTATCTATCTATCTATCTATCTATCTATCTATCTATCTATCTATCTATCTATCTATCTATCTATCTATCTATCTATCTATCTATCTATCTATCTATCTATCTATCTATCTATCTATCTGTTTGATTTGTATAAACATGTTTGACTCATAATAGCTCACAGGTTAAACTTTACATTCTTTGCCACAAAGAATGTAGTATGAAGGACCAAGACGTCCTTATGGATAAATAAACAAATGAATGACTCACTAGTTGTTTAGTCTACTGAATTACGAGACTCAGTTCCTGTCTGGGGGCAGTTATTCTTCTTATAAGGGAATGATGTGGATAAAGAATAAAGAAAAAGGAAAACAAAACAGAAATTAGCTTGGGAAGATACAGTTTTTCTCAGTCGCTTTGGTGCGTTTCTCAGATCAGAATTGAAATTCTCATAACTATTAGTTCAACCTCCACAACACTCAGTCATTTGTGCACATCATAGTAGCAATTTCTCCTCTCTCTGAACAAACTGCAAATGATTTTGGACATGAATCAGTTGCTTCCATACATTTCCCTGCTGCTTTCTGACATTTCCATTTGCTTATGTCATGTCAGTCAAAAGTAATCATACCTATGGATGCTGAATAGTCGTTCCCAATAAAACTAATAGTCATACATCCATTGCTTGAGTCATCACACACAAAATTGTTGAACTAGTTATCACATGCCAAATATTGGCCATCTGTCAAGCAAATCCTATACCTTTCTGTATCATTTTTCCTGGAAATGTCTCCGAAATTGAAAAATTGATCTCAGGTGAATTACAGCTGTCACTCATGAGGAGGCGTGTGAAAGTTTAGTTGTAACCAATGACAAACAACTTGTTCACTGTCAATTATGGATGAATCCTGTGAATCCCCAATTGGCAAGCATATATAAACTGCGCAGGAGCTAGTGTGTACCATTTCTACACTTCTGTGACACAAAATGGAAGGTCAGCACCGTGGAAGAGGGGTGAGGATGAGGGGAGGAAGGGGGAGGGGAAGAGGGAGAAGAGGCAGATATAGGCGGATTCCTAATGAAATAAGGGCTACAATTGTGGACCATGTTGTCAATCACGGCCTCACCATGGAGGAGGCTGGTCGAAGGGTGCAACCCAATATTGGAAGAACTACTGTCAGTTCAATCATTCAAACATTCCGTAGGGAAAACAGGTATGCAAACAGTAATACACTGTACTGTACTGTGCCATCTCAGACACATCACATGTTACTGTACTGTATTTGCAATTTCACAAAAAGTTTACTCTGCACCACATAGGATTGTAAGACAACCTCGCGGAGGCGGAAGAGGGCCCCTTTTTACCCCACAGCAAGAAGAAGCCATTTGTGCAATGGTCATTGCAAACAATGCAATAAAGCTGAGAGACATACAAAGCGCTGTCACGGTATTTGGCAATATTGAATCTGTTCCAATTTCAACAATTGACAGAGTACTCAAGAAAAATGAAATCCACATGAGCAAATGGCCCTGCTAGCAGCCATGGATGCAGCATGTGACGACATCACAGCAGGGTCCTGCAGAGGATGGATTCGCCACTCCAGGAGATACTTTCCTCGCTGCATTGCGAGGGATAACATCTGTTGTGATGTAGATGAAAATATGTGGCCAGACAGACAGGAACGTCTGGATGTGCCAGAATGATTTACTGTACTGTTACATGTGCTGTTTATTGTTCACATTAGTGCACAGCTCTACCAAATGGGTGATTTTATGTTTACATACAGTGCACAAGTGACTGTAGCATATTTTTCTTTTGCACAATTCTGTAGGATTACAAACACTTCTACACAATGGAAATGTGAAACGTACGTATTCAGTGTCTCAGTTACTCCCAAGACTCCCATAACATCTACAGTGACTTTACTGCACATTTCAGATGGCTGTACAGGTAGGCCATAGTGCTGTCGTCAGCATTTTCAGGTGTCACCAATTGTTTTTGCAATGGGAAACACTGAAATTATAAACTGTCATAGTGGAAACATGACAATGCCATTTGACTATCTTGTTCATAAAGATGGTGTCAAGACTTTTCATTTTGATGGCACTGACAGTTTCATTGACATGGATACTTGCTTTTGAGGTATGGATAATCAATTCTGTGCATGTGACGTGCTTTTGCAGGCTATCCACTAGGTTTTGCAGTTTGCACTAATTGTTTTGGGAAATGCACTAACTGCTGTGCAAATGTTAATGGTGTTCTGAGAAACGCACCAAAGCGACTGAGAAAAACTGTAAATATGGAGAAATAATACAGTGAAAACAAAATTTGAATATCAATTATAAATTAAATGTAAATGAAAAAAGAAATATTTATACGAGCTTATTTGAGGTGTTTGCATTGCCACTCATTTGATTTGTTTATTGTTTTATCAAAGGCCATCTTCTTTCTTTGGATGCTCCCTTTAGGGGTCACCACAGCGTCTCACCCTATCACCAGGCCTCTGCATGTCCTCCATTACCACATCCATGAAGGTCCTCTGTGGTTTTTGTCTTGTACCCCCTGCCTGGGATTTCCATCTTTAATATCTTTTGTCTAGTATAACCACTATCCTTCCTCTGCACGTGTCCAAACCCTCTCAACTCTGCCTCTCTAAACTTTGCCTCCAGTTATTTTGGCCTTCAGTTGACACACATCCAGCACAGCTTAGCCTTTTGATAAAATATCCCCTTTGCCCCATTTATAAGTTTGAACTTCGGTCATTAACGAGACCATTTTGAGGTCCCCACTTACCTTTCACTCACTTGAACTGTTCTGGATGTGTGTCAGCTAAAGGCCACTAAAAAGTAAATGTGAAATGGGATCAACTCCATGTCTCTGTCATCTCAACTCTCCCAATGTGGCTTAACTGTCGCTGTTATAGCAACATTTTTTCAACAATTCCTTTATCGCAGTCAGTGAAATCTTCCCAGTTTAACTGATGGAAATATATCACTACACATAATACAAGCCTGCAGAATGGGTTGTTTTTTCACAGGTGGAAAAATAAATGAAAAACAAAGATCTGAAACCAAAATGTTTCAATTTCTTTTTTAAAGGTGATACAAGACAGGAACGTTCAGTCGGATTCCACATCCCCATCACAGGTGCACTTGTGAAGTGCCAGTGGAGGTGGTGTGAACATGGGGAGAGGAACAAACACACTGTAAAACAAATCAAAAGAAGTAACTACAGTCCTACTCTATACTATTACCACCACTGTGGTGGACAGTGTCGCTGTCCCTCACAGCAGGATCTTAAAGGATCTTAAAGCACCATTATAAGCTTGATCCTGCAACACGGAAACTTTGGGGGACTCTGGGGAACTTTGCTGACAGATTCACAGTGATAAGATGTCCAGACAGATCAGAATGAACAGTAAATATGAACTCGTCCAGACAACTGTTAGTTTGCCAAGACCAGTAGTTCATTTACTCTGCGATCAGTCATTATGCCCTTTGTTTTTATTATGTGACTGCCACTCTCACTTTGCATTTATTATGAACTTTCCAGACCACTGTGTGCATGCAAATGTTGTTCCACAACAAAAAAATGTCCAAAGGAGCATCTAGGCAGAACAATTTAAGCTTCTGCATGAAAACCTCCCTAAAAGATTTCAATTATTATGTTTGATTGCACCTCTTGTTCTGACTGCACATGACAGACATTTACCTCAGTTTGATTTTAGCTTCATTACATCTTACTCAACCATTACATCCTTTCCATTCCTGCAGAGGTTTACTCACCCAGAACAATCAGCACAATGAAGTTGTGTTAGAAAAACCTGTATAACTGTATTAGGCTTTTAACACCTTTTTTTAGGTCTTTTTTTCTTGTTTCAAACCCAAAGTTTGAAACTTAAAAAAGGGGCTTTTCTCGGCAGCATCACGTGATCAGATTGTCATTCACATTAGGTCATCTCTTGTTGGTAGAAACAGTACACCTCGTCGGTCTGGAAGAACTCCGCCCCAGCCCATCACCTCATCCTTCTTCTTGCCCAACTGCCGCTCGTTCTCTCCATTTCACCATGTGTGCACCACTCCCTTCCTTTGAATTATTTGTTTCTTAACTGTCAATGATTTCCAGTCGGCCCCTCTGAATTATGTAATCTGTGTTCTGGGAACATTTTAAAGAACTAATTTGAAATATTATTGTTGTTTCGAAAAACTACGAGATGCTAGGCTGATGATTTCTTTTTTAATTTCTTTAATTTACTTGAATATAAAAGTTTACCTCCAGACAATAGACATGAGCACTTGGAACTATATTAAAAGGAATTCTAAGTCCAGCTATTGTCTGCAACCACATGAGGACAATGATGACGCTGTTGTCTCAACTGTGGTTACAGACTGAGTCAATTTCTGAGAATTTAACAGTGATACTAGCAAGATGGTTTTTTTTCTACACATAACATCTCAGAAATGCTGGAGGAGCTTGAAGTTTCACAAAATTAAAAACAAAAGTGTATAAATATTTCCAAAGAGGGATTAAACGATATGGGCAGATTAAAGGTTTAATGAACACAGTAATCATCATAACAAGAAAAACCACAAGAACCACACCATGTAAATTGAAATCAATAGTTTCAGGCTGGTCTTATCCAGAGTGTCAAGTACAAAAGCAAAGCTGTGTATTATTCATCTCTGATATGTGTTGTAGTACAACGGCTCAATACAGTGGTGCAGCTGTTGTTGGGGACTTCCTGACTTCCAACTGGTGAGAGGTGGCGTGATGTGGATGAGGTGACTGCAGTGTGTGTATGTGTGTGTGTGTCTGTGTGTTTGTTTGGAGTTAGCTGGAGTTTTCAGACGGGCTTTTGCATTATCTAATTAAAGGGCAGACAGAGACAGTGGTGTGATATCAAGCCTATCTTTCAGATGGGTGAACACACTCACACCCATTTGCTTGCTCTGATAACCAGCCTCCTGGGAACTCTCGTCCGAAGCCAAACTTTTTGTCGCACAGAACAAAAGTGTAAGCCAGAACAGTCTGATCTGATGAGTACATTCCTTTCTGCTGCGGTTACTGCCTTCACTATATTACTGAGGACAAATTAACTTATAAAAGTCTGCAGTGTGATTATTAAATTCATCGTCTTTTTTTCTGTCTACCTATATCTTGCTTATCTTTAATAACGGAGACATACTGTTATCGGAAATTCAAGCAGAACCCAAATGCAGACAAAAAAGGCTGACTGCAAGGTTGGAAAGTGATAAGCTTTCTTTTTTTAAAGTACAGAATAGATAATAACATGTTTATGGAAGGTTAAGCTGACTTATATCACCAGATGATTATTCAGCGACGTGTTACACGTCCGAGGATGCTACAGGAATGTGTTACGAGGTCAGTGAGGGAGGAACAAACCGATAACAAGCAACAAGGTAAGCACTGAATAAGAACACAGAATATTAAACAAATAATGAACCAAGCAGCAGCTGCTGGGGCTGAAAAAGTGAAGCTATTCAGTTGAAGTGTCAAAAACTGCAGTTCCTCTGGGTACATGGCTGAATCTAAAAATGAGTCAGTTTCTGTTTCCGTTTTGCTTGGTGAAATTCTGCTGCTGCATTAGTATGTTACTTAGCACTAATTAGCAGTTATTTAGTGTTTGTGGATTGTGGAATGTTCTAACCTTAGCTGATTACGCCATTAATTACATTGTTCATTTATATTCACTGTGAAAGGAGACACATGAGCAAAGTTTTCAAACAATTTAATCCCACAATAGAACAAGGAACTATAGACAATGATATAGAAGAGTACGAGAAAAGAGAAGGAAATTAACCCATTAAATTTGATAAAGTTTTAATAATGCGTCGGGTAGGTTCCTCCGGGAAAATTTGTAGACATATAAATAACCACGAAGGGACTTGAACCCTCAATCTTCTGATCCGAAGTCAGACGCCTTATCCATTAGGCCACGTGGTCGTCTTTGGGTCATGGGCTCTTCAATTAGAACACGTGGTCATTAACACAAAAACAAAGGACGGCTGACTGTAACACCTCTAGCTATTGTGTGTTTATATATATTAATGCATTTCATGCCTCTACAAGAGAATTCTTTTTTTTAATACACTGTCTTATATTTTATATTTGAATGCTCTCTTTTTAGCGCAACTAAGTCAGTTCCTGCAAGAGCTGAGCTGATAGCCTGAGCATGGTTGCTCCATCCCTTTAGTGCTGCATTTTTCCTGTTTGTCTTTAGTCTCCCCAGGAAGAGGACAGGAAGTTGATTGGGGAAAAGGATGTTTGAGCTTTCTCAGCTGTGTTTCAGGTGATCTAAAACCAAAGTGACTGTCCTTTGGTCCACATGGCAAATGTCACCTTTCCTTCAGGCAGAAGTAGCCAGGCTTTGTTTACCATGCAGTTATTGTGAAATTCCTCTCCTGTGTATTATAGCACTGAAGAAAACACCAGGAGCTCAAAGTGCATGCATTAACCTTAATGAGGTCTGTCGTCTGTGTGTTTGCATTCTGGTTAGATCTACATGTATGTGATAGTGCATGACCCCAGAATGAACTCTACACTCCATATAAACCCTCTCAGTTTATCTCATTCACTTTACACTTGCAGCCTATGTTGGCATCTCTAAACACGTGGTGACATTTGTAAAATCAACATTAAAAGGATAATACTTCAAAAGTAACTGGTAACATTTTTTAACATTCTGAATGTTCACAGGTTTGTGGTTGTATGTGTGAATGTGTGCTGAAAGATTTTTTTTTGCTGCACATGAAGATCCAGTGTTACTCGCTCTGCCACTATTTTCAGTCTTTCGTTCCAGTTAAACATTTGGTAACTTTTTTTACTCATGACTTCGAGATATTTCTGTCATTTACAAGCAGTACCTCTACAGGAATGGAAAATAAAGCCAATGCGGACATGCCAGAAACTACTTCCTCTAGAGGTGTTCAAGCATGCTAACAGATGCAGCTGGTCTGCTAGCCCTGATCTCTGATAACTGGACTCACTGAACTGGATCCCCATTTCAGATCATCTCGTTTTGGAGCAGTTTCTTTGAATTATCTGACATCTGATATGACTTGCTGTGAGTCAGCCTGTCTAAAACATTTGCATTTTATTTTGGTTTGTTTCTGTTTCAAATGACATAAAACTTTGTATAAATATAAACTTGTAGTGTTTCACTAAACAGGGTGGATCAGTTACATTCTGTGGATTTCCAAAGAAGCCAGAACATTTATGACAATCAAGTTTTTTTTTACATGTTGTTACTACTTGAGTATTTTGACTATTGTTTCTTCTCCATGCAGCTAGGAAGATGGCAAAGTTAGACTAATTCAGTAGGCATTCCAGTAATGCCTATTACTTTCCCCCCCCCCCCCAACCCTTTAAAATGTTTTAAAATGTTAGCAACTTACTAATTGGCCATTATCAATTATAATAATCCGCATATTCACACATATCACACAACAACTGTATTCATTTGCATTATCTGGGAAGCTTTCTGTTAATTGTTAATTAGAAAAGGGTGTTTATTTTCTGTATCTGTGGAAGTGATTAGAACTGTTAATCGCCATTCAACGGCATGATAAGGACTGAAGCACTGGTTGTGTATTGACCTACAGCTACACTAGCAGATAGGAGTGACAGGGTCTAAGTACCTGATTCAACTTCAAACTAAAGTGGCCCCTTTCATGACAAAAGGCTTTTCTGAATAGAGCTTTGACACCTTATTGTGTGTTTGTTTGCATTCTTGGACAAGCTAAGACATCTTCCTGCAATACTGGCTCCCGAAGTGGATCCAAAGGGCTGTGAAGTCCAAGTCTGTGACTGAATTGCTCTCAAACAATAATTTCTGACGTCATTCAGTGTGTTTAAGGGTCTCCCCATTGTAAATGAATGAATAAAATGCTGAATGAAGTTCAGTTTCCTGACTCGTTATCCCACCTAAGCAGCTGTGAGTGCAACTTTATTTCCTTACTATGTTTCTTTTGTTGCATACATGGGGCTTTCACAGTAAAGATGGATGTAATGCTAAAGTAATGCTTTAATCATGTAAGAACATTTCCTTCTGGGCATGCAGAAAGCTCAGCTAGTCCCCTTTCCGCATGCCCAGAAGGAAAGCTGCAAATAGCTGATCCTTTTCGTACTGCTTTTTTTTTTTTTTTAGCACCATCTGTTTGTTGAAGTGTGTGTTCGTGTGTGAAATGTGGGGATCATTCATATGCAGAGATCGGCAGCAGCAGGCTGTCTAACTGTGCTGTCTAGCTCCCCCTGAAAGGTCCTGCAGCTCTCTCTAAACTTCAGATGACATCCTGACATCAAACACTCTTCGCATTTTCACACATAGGTGTGTTGATGTTTGAATCACTGGGTATGAATGCTACACTACAGGATCACGTTTGCCTGCACGAGCAAAGTCATTGTAAAGACATCCTGTTTGTGTGGGCTTCTTGTGTATCATGGGAAATACCCTAGACCAAGATGTGTGTAAAACAGTGATTTTCTTTGGTAACTTGAGGAGGGGGGCAATAAACCTAATTATGGATTATTTCAAGGGTTATCTTTTCAGATTAGGGTGTGTTTATTATCTAATAAAAATAAGCCTTGGGTAAATTTGAGCCTATGCTTCAGTGTTCGCTTTCAGTTTTGAAGGAAACATTGATGTTTGATAGCATGGCTTCAGGCAAGTAAATTTTTTCTTTGCAACTGTTGGCATGATTCAGCTTGCATTGAAGATTGTGTTATTTCAGACCCATTTTACAAGCATCTTGGAGAAGATCCATCTGAAGTGGACTATGTTCCTGTTGCTTTTGAGACATAGTCCACTTCAGAGTCTTCATGTGTGAAGCATGGTCGGACAAGCTTCACTTTTTAAGGATGTGAAGCCTTCATAGACATGTCAGGAAGTCTGAAAATCTGCAAACCTGTGGTTTAAGTTCTTCCCCTAACCTGAAGTTACCCAAAACGCATATAATGCTACATTAAAATGCAGCACAGGTGTTTGGAAGAGATCCACTATCTATGGCTTACTCATGGCATAAGAAGTTTTTACAAACGGTCACGTTAAAAGAATTGTGAAAGCGATTTGATGAGCACTACATGGTCACACCTAAAACATGCCTGTAACTGCAAATTTATTGACTAATAGTTCTGATCTGAGATAATTGTGGGTAGAATAGCATGTCATCTTTGGTAAAGATGTGCTGTTGGATAATGGTGATCTCGCAATTTGCAGAAGAATGTAGCTACCTTGCAAGGCAAAAGCTTCACCCTATAATACACCACTGAGATGTTTCTCAACAGTAGAGCTCCTATTTTGCTTTGCTTGTTCAAGCCCCCCACATTGCAAATGCACGTATATGTGCACACAGCTGATGCAACACAGTTTCTCACCAATAGTGTTGCACAATTTCTGTGGCATCTGGCACTGCATCAAAATACAGCACTGTGCCAGTAGAAGTAGGTCAGAAGAAGGCTACAAGCTAGTTCACATGCAAGTAAACAATGCAGGTTTCAACTGGCAGGAAAACCAGATTTCCAAATATTGTATAAGAATTGGGCATTTTTTAAGGGCACCTTTAGCCAAGGATAATTAGAATCTTATTAAATTATCATCACCACCAAAAAACAGAAAAACACTGTTTGAGTAGCTACTACTGTAATCTAGATGTGTGTGTAGTTTTTTTCTGACTGCAATCTTTTGCTACCCACCCCCAAACCCACCCCTACCAGAAAAACAAGGAAGAAAGAAAAAGCCAAACAACAAACACAGCAAGAAGCCTTTTTGATAGTCCACCTATCATAAAGCAATTCTCAAAAAGGATGAAGAGACTGACAACAGATTCCTTACAAAGTTCATAAAACAATAAAAATATATTTTTATATAATTTATATATTTATAAAAAGGCAGGCAGGTTGATGGGCATCGATATCAACATATCAGGACATTTTTTTGTTTGAAATGTGTTTTTTATTTTAGTTTTCATCGCACATGTAAAGTATTATTTTTTAAAGAGTAAACAGCTGTTATGTTGTTTGTTATTCGGATACTAGCTTGCCATCTGTTTTTCGTACGTAGTAATGTCAAGTCATTGTGGTCTCAAGTGTTCATCATCTGCAATATAAAATGATCATATTTCCATTGTTAAAAGGTCCCCCAAAAACAACAAAACAATGCGCTCAAGAACATCTTGACAGCAGCTGACGTCTTTGCTGTGCTGTTGTTATATGCTCTGTTCACAATGTGAACTAAAAGTTTAACGACCGAGGACAAAGGTTTTACTCTGAAACAGTGCCCAGTGATTCATTGTTGAACTTCTTTCTCGAGCAGTCACGCTACATTTTTCTGTAAGTTTTGAGATAAAAAAAAAAAGGTTCTGTGGGGAAATAACTGATCACAGCCACTTTCCCACCACGCACTCCAGCTAGATATAACACAAAGTCCCTTTGTTTGACCAAGTGCCACATATTCAATGGCTAAAATTCAGAGGGAGCACGGTGTCACAGCTCCCGGATTAGGGTCATTTCAAAAGTTGGATGGAGGAGCGAGAGGGTTAAGGGGGTTAAGGTTAGAATTGGCATGGGGGGTTGGCTCAACTACACAGAGCAGGAATGCGTATATGCCTACAAATGAATTTAGCCTGAATGCTGTTTTTATGGTTCCTTGGTAGTGTTTTCCTAGTGATTAGCTTCCTTGCCATTACTGATCTCTCTGACACATGGTCAGTCACGTTTGAGTGCCTGATAGGGCAGATGAGAGAGAGGTTGTCTGTGAAACAAGAGAACAGGGGGCATCACACTGCCTTAATCTAAAGATTAATGTGATTTTTTATTTTTTTATTATTATTTTATTACTTAATCAGAGTTTCAGGGAAATAAGTAACTGTTTGTACTGGATGTATGATGAAACAAGACGGGCATATAATAGTGAGTAAATATTCAGGTATGAACTGATCAACGTTTGCACATGCCACAATGATTGTTGCTTATGAGAATGGCATGTCTTTGTAGTGAATGTAGGTTCTCAGCCACACCAACACACACGAAATCTCAATGTCAATGAACTGGAGTAACCCTCTTTCAAGGTGAGGCCATACCTCTCAGCCAATCACAGTGGGTCTAGGATCAGGCACCCTGGACTCAGCCAATCAACACGCTTGTGTTTTTTTCTCCCCCACTTTTCTCTGGTTCTTTGTCATTCTTTTAGAAATAGTATTTTATGACTAACAACTAAACGCCCTAGCGGAAATTGTTACCATTTTGTTGGTGTCTGCCACTCAGGCAGTTTTTTTTCTCCTTGTTCTTATGCCTCTTAAGCTTGCATGCCATTGTATGGTCTCTGCTACTCATTCATTGACAAAGTAGACAATACAAAGGGGAAATCCCTAAGTCTGTTGCTGATGACCATGTCTGTGTTTTCAGTGGACAGACATTTATCCCATTTGATCATTTCGTTTTTGGAGAAGTTTGGGAGCTGTGTGTGAGTGCGAGTGTACAGAGGCATGTGTGCAGACGTCCTTAGTAAAGTGTAATTTGAGGCTGGGACACCGTCATCTGACATCAGCCGTTGCATAAACCATGTCAAGTAAAGACACGACTGCTTGTTACTCTGCACAGATTCCCACAGAATACCATAACATGCAGTGAAAGCTCAGGTGGTCTGTTCCCATATGTCAGGATGATGGGAATGTTGTAAGATGAGCTCCTCCTAATAATAAGTCATTGTTTTAGTTGAAGGAGCTCTTTGGGATAAAATAATGTTTTTGTAATAAGTATTTTAATCTGATACAGATCCAAGAACCTGTGGTGGGGAAAAATAAGAACATAGAAAAAGCCGAGTCTGGTTTACTTAATGAGATTTGCAAGATATACATTTGCCTTAAAGCTTTACAATTTGAAAAATACATCTTGCATTTGCTTGTATTCATTCATAGTTTACTTTTTAAGCATACTGTATAACCTCTGGTAATTGTGATCTTTTCCAAAAAGACCACAATTACTTTTCCAAAAGTCTACATCCTATTTTCATTTAAGTTAACTACAATGTTTTTTCCACACCTTTTTATTTAATCCCCCCCCCTCCCCCCGCAGTTTTAGTAAACTATAATGACCTTGGTGTACTGCTTGGGTGAGTGATTTCTTTTTTTTTTTTTTTTTGTTTTTTTTTTTTAAGTGAAATCTAATCTGATGAAATTCTTCAACTCGGGATGCACTGTTGGATACTCTGGTCATGGATGAGCACAGTAGAGAAAGAGATAATGCTACAGGGTAGAAAACTGAAGCCTGCAATAAAGTGCCAAAAAATGCAGGCTTTATAGTTTTTCTCCAAAGCTAGTCAAGCATTGAAGGTTCCCATGTTACAGAAGCTTTACAGCAGAAATAAACAAAATCTGATAATAATAGTAATTTAAAAAAAGGGTCTTTGGTCTCTGTATCTTATTTCCATTTCATGACAACTGTACTGCTGCAAGTGAAATAAATTTTTATACACTGTTTCAACTGTATTTCAGCTTTGATTTATGCATAATAATAGAAGGCGTCTGACCTTTGAGTGACAGATGGGTATTGTTTTGTCTTGCCAGTTCCAACCATGATCTACAGACTCCTCCAATTTGGACATTCCTTTGAAACTCATTTCTTAAAAAACTGCATGTGCTGGCTGCCGGCAGAGCCCACGGGCACGTCACTGCAGCCCCCTCTGGCTTCTGCCCCATGGCTGCTGGGTGATCTGGGGCTCTCCTCAGCTCTTCCCAGGAGGGTGATGCCCCTCTGGTGGTCCTTCTTGGGCTCTCACACTCTGGGGCCTCTGGATGTCTGGGGACTCTCAAGGCCTGGAGTTCCCTACCCCTGCTCTAGCAGATAGTTACATGGAGAAACCTTTTGAATACAAGCACGCTGATCCACATGGGTGTGCACACAGGTGTTCACTGTTCATAGACACAAACTACATTTTTCTTGGCTGCTACCTCAAAGCACATTGTGCGCTGTCAGTCTTGCGCGCTGCACAACAACATTCAATATTAAGTATTTACTGTTATTTACACTTAGCAAGATTAATGCAATGGTGTTGCATTAATTTTGATAGAACAGTGGCAGTATAATGCCCTCGTAAGTGGATATCAGGTCCTTGTAAAGAAAAATTAAGTATTTTGGTCTAGACATCCCAAAATGTGATGTCCACATATGTGGACGCCAGGTCCTAGGAGGTTAAGACATTCTGGGACAGTGAGAAAATGCTTGAGGAATGGAGAAGGAGTGTACTGGTACCAGTTTTTGAGAACAAGGGAGATGTGCAGAGCTGTAGTAACTACAAGAGGATAAAGTTGATGAGCCATACCATAGGCCATAAGGGGAAGTCTTTTTAAAACTAGGCTAAGAAGAGTGCTGACAAGCAGTAAGCAGCAGTATGGCTTCATGCTATAGATGTGACGTTTGGGTTGAGAGTGTTGATTGTAAAGTAAGAGAAGATCAAAGGGAGTTATGCTGTGACTTTGTGTATCTGTTTAGAGAGCGCATTTGATAGCGTGCCAAGAGAGGAACGGTGGGAATGCATGAGGAAGTCTCGAGTTGCAGAGAAGTTTGTGAGGTTGTGCAGGACATGTATGAGGTCAGTGAGACAGTGGCTTACGTCAGGGATGTGCTCTGAGTCCCTGCTTATTTCCAATGATCATGGACAAATTGACTGGGGAGATCAGGCAGGGTGGATTATGTGGGTTATGATGTTTGCAGATGACCTGTAGTAAGAGCAGCTGGAAGAGGGCTTGGAGAGGTGGAGATATACTCTGGAGAGAAGAGCAATGAAAGTCAGGAGAAACACGACAGAATATGTGTGCCTGAATGAAAGTTTCTCTGAAGCAGCAAAGGTAAGGAAGGTGGATTAGTTGCCAGGCAGGAGGAAAAAAGAGAAACACCACAGATGAGAGAAATGAATGTAGTGAAGGAAGAAATGCAGAGGGTTGTTGTAAGGGTGAGATGGAGTCAGAGGTTGCCACATTTTCTGCTTCATCCCTATTCCTTTTCACCTTTGATGTGTATGTCATACCATAAATAGTTGGTGTCAGAAGGAAATGGGTTTTTAATTAAGAAAAATATCACTGTAAAACTCCATATATATGTTTGTTTTTTGGTGTCTTTTCTTCTTTGATAATTCAAAGTCATCATTACAAAATACCCATTTACAAAAATATTAGTGTATGTAAAATGCGGCTCTAAAATACGTTGTGAATATTGATGAAGAAGATTCACTGGAAAGCAAACAATGAGCTTTAATTCATCTTCAAAACTTCAGCTTTTCATGTCAAGACAGCTCCAAAAATGCCACTCTTCCATGAGTTCCAAAACTGCAGTGTCTGCCCTCCTAGAAATGCCTTAGGTTAAACTGATAATTCATTTTGAGTCTCGTAAAAAAAATTTAATAAGACAACAGATAAGACAGCAAATTCCACAGTTTTTATAGGGTAGGTACTCAGTGTGTCTGTGCTCCATAAACAAGGTTTGAGTTTTGTGTGTTCATGATTTATTTTTGGGTTTATGAAGTCATTTATGTTCTACTTCTATATCCTTTCATCCTTTGAGTATATGAGTATAGTACTATTTCCCAGCACTTCTGAGTTTTGCTAATTGCGTTTCTAGTTCTCAGTTCTTGGTTAATGTGAATTCTCTTTTGTGTCCAGACTGTCCTGGTCTTATCTCTGCGGTTGACCCTTGTGTCTCCTGTATGAAGTCAGTCTTGTCTCTGTGTGTTTTACTTTCTGTCTTTGTGTCAAGTCTGCATTTCTGTTCCTGTGTTCTGTTACTTCCTATTGTATTTTGGCAGTCGGTAATTAGATTCTGTTCACCTGTGTCTTGTTTTCCCCAACTGTGTCTTCTCTCTTTAAATACCTCATGCACATATTTAACCCTCAGTTGTCTCAGGTTTTTCTTGTGTCCCGGTATTCTGGTTTCCCCTTTAATTTCCTAGTGTGTCTTCAGCCCAGCTTTATTTTGATAAGTTCCAGCAATAAAGATTCTGAGTTTAGTTCTGCTTTGGAGTCCTGAATTTGGGTCCACACCCTGTCTGTCTTTGGACTTTTAATGACCTGGCTGATGGGTATATATAAAAGAACAAAAGCCTGAGTGAGCAGCACCAAGAATTGTGTTTATAATGGCAAAAACACATTTTGATCATGAGTTTCCCCCATGTTCCTATGCTTCTGATTAAGGCAAGCAGCCCAGGAAATACGGGATGATAGTGATTAATTTTTGGGGGGAGAAATTTAGAGCAGATGTTTTTTTCTTCTTTAATTCAGTGATAATTGTTACCATTTTATCATCAAAGGTACCCTTTACATGGCCTTTTCTTTCTTGTTTGATCTGCTGTGAAACCAACAAATAAGATTAAGTTCTTGTGAAACTGATACTAATACTAATCTTGTTTTTTGGCTGTTGGGCTATTGCTCATCCGTTATGGACTAATAAGAATTACTGTTGGTAAAATATATGACCTCACTTCACGATAAGAGGATGTTTGGAAAGACAGTCGTTTCTTTGGGAGAACAGAAAACCTTGTATCTAACATCCCTTAGTAAATTACTTTATTTTACATCTGTTTAAATTCCTCGCACAGAACAGTCTGAACAGACAGCCTCTTTTAAAATGTCCTAAATCAGTTATTAATTAGTTTGAGACAAAAACACAACCTCAGGGGTCACAAGCTAGTCTACTCCTCATGCTGGTCTCAAGCCTGACTCAATGAGTTGGTTGTGTCAGGAAAGGCATCTGGGTAGAGGTCACCATGCACATCAGTCCACTGTGGTGACTCCTTGGGAAATAAGGGAGCAGCTGAAAATAGCCATCTGTCTCTGTCTGCTGATTCACATGTAATATTTGTTAATGTGTTTTTTAGTTCATATGTTTGCTGTGAGGATTTATGCAAGTGAGTTTCTATTGCATTTTGTGAAATTTAGCCTCAATAGCTTAACTTTCTTTTTATGACATTTCTACTAAATAAATACAGTGTCCTACCCTTTATATGTCAGTTTTGATCAACCTTCATAAACAGACTCACACTTGCTACTTCATTGTGTACACATGTTAAAAACTGATTGTTAATGCAAATATCCAATCAGCCAATCACATGACCATGAGCTGGAGTTCTCGGGGTGAAACTAAATGCCTTGTTGATGTCAGAAGAAAATGGCCAGACTGCTTCGGCCTGATGGGATGGTTACAGCAATTCAAATAACTGCTTGAATAACCAAGAAGAGCATCTGTAAATGACTCTATGGCGTGGTGTGGTTTGTGGCTCAGCTGCAGGGGAGGGGTGGAGCAGTGGGTTGAGGGTGTGGTGTCTGACTCACACACCTGACCCCATCATCTAATCATGTCTCCCCTGTCAAAGATGTTGCTGGCACCTGAGAGGGTTGTGTTGTGTCCGCCACAGAAGAGGAGCAGCTGGAAAGCTGCACGTTGGAAAGCCAGTCAATAAAAATGTGTAAACCTGCAACGCTGCTGTTGTCGGGTCCTTTCCCACAGACTCTAAAGGACAACACTGACTTTCCCATAGTTATCCCGACAATAAAACTGGTTCTGGGCTGGATCTGGATCAACTGTGTGAAACCCAGTTCTACCAAAGTGTACCTAATAACGTGGTTAGGCAGAGCATTTGTGTAGCTTTTTGTCCTATAGTCTAGCATTGCATAGTGTAGTTTAGTATAGTTGCTGTGATGTAAGAACCACAAGGCATTTTACTGACTCATTACAAATTCCCCCATAATTTAAGAGTAATTATATAGTAATTGTTAGAAAACAACACTATATATTGTAAGGTCTGTTATGTTATGTTCACTCAGAAGGACGCTGAAACAAAGTGTAAAACTAACTGTACAAACCTAAATAAACAATAGGAAGGTGGAGCCATACATTAAATACATTAACATCCACATGCTAAGGATTTTGCCTTTTATAGATGGATTTAGTGCCCCTGCGGACTGTCTTCCCCAAGAGAAAAAAAAACGTGATTCATTGGTATTAAAAGATTAACAGTAAATCCTCATTCCACAGCAGGGCAGCTCTGATGAAAAGTGACGCTCCCTTTGAGGTTGGTTTTGTCTGCTGCTGCAGTGAGCTCAGCTGAGACAGTGTAATGTATTTGATCTACTGTACAAATCAATCTTCAAATCATATGATTCAAACCATGTGACTTCAAAGCCAAATACCTTCACATACAATACAAGGACTCGGCTCAGCAACAACACGATGGCCGAAATCTTTACAATAAAACACCAAAAAGCATTTTCCAAAATGCTTGTTTGATTGTTTGTTTGTTTGTTTTGAATATAGAACAATGTGATGCATGTGTTATTTAACTTGCCTACCAATGCTGATTATATTAAAGTAGAAAACTAAAGGGTCTTTTAGGTGTCATATTTGATTGTGTTATGCAGGCAAAGAGGTGTGGTAATCATGTAAGCAGTGAACAGGTCATGTGCACACAGCTATTAAAAGAAGTGACTGGTCTTAAATAACCCAAGCACTGTTGTATAACTATATAGCAAACTTGTGGCATCAGTGACATTATTCTACGAGTGACCAACAGTTAGAAAGCTGATACGGCTGATGTGTGGATACACACCCACTTAGATAAGTCCAACTGCAGCTTGTCTTCCCAAAACAATAAGTATATAAATCTAGAAAATACCCAAAAACCTTCAAAAGAAAAACCATGAGTATTGCCACAGTCAAAAATAATGATTTTGCCATGTAGTTTGATTATAAACAAAACTAACTGCTTTATCATATCCATATGTCATTTGTGACTTTAACTGTATAAACCGATCCCAGACGTTGTCTGAGAAATAAGGCCAAATCAGAATGTTGATTCTTAACATTCAGACCTAATATCCTTTTGTAACATGAAAGAATTACATAAGTCCCATTGTCTGCAGATTATGGTTGTTTTTCTACGTTCCTTCAGCTAGAAGGGTATTTTTGTGGCTCCGTCACACTTGTCTGGCTCATTCCCACGAGAACTTGTGAGCCTACACTTCTGACACCATAAAATATGGGAACACAAGAAACGACCAGCTTCAGAGGCTCTTTGTGTGGCACTGTGTGTCCCAACAGAGTGAATCTGTGTTTTTAATCAAATACAATTCAATTAACCCTCTCAGGCTCAAATTAAACTTTTTGTTGCTAATGCACAACCAAGTCCTGCAGTGGTACTTCTGACTAAACAAACTCATAAAATATGTATGTGGGGTAATCAGGTTGTTAGTTTTTAACTGTTGGAAATCGGCAGAAATCGAAAGAAAGAAGCATGTGTGTTCTGGAGAAGACCAGTTTCACTGAAATATATTGCCTTACTGATGCAAATCTAGAAAGGTCAAGATCTGCACTTGTACTTCCTTCTTCAAAGAGGTTAAGACCTGGTTAAATTTAAGATGATTAAGATTAGAATTCCACTAAGGTTAAAAAGTTTTTAGTTGGACCTGTAGTTGCAGTGGTGCGGTAAAGGCTTAATCTTAGTCAACCTAAAAGGCTTGTGTGTGTATTTAGACTCTTCAGAATAGAACAGAATAGAATAGTCATTTATTGTGATTGATATTGTCAAGTTCTTTGCAGTCCGAATAGCTTAAAAATGTTTTTGAGTCTGGAGGTGTTTCATCAAAAGAAAAATTGGCTCCAAAGTTTATCAGATGCAGCATAACGGAACGTGATGATGCTGCACGACAATAATCATAAGCATCAAAATAAAACTATTGCATGATGGCGGTTAGACCGCAAACATGAACAAAAACAAACCTAAATCAATTAGCTGTTCATATTAGATGTCATAAAAATATGGCTGAGATTAAACAGATTTGTAGAGATTCAAAATTCCTTGTGAATGTTGCACACGTCTCATCTGTAGTTACTGGAAGCGGTTTGCGGCCAGAAGAGCTAAAACCAGTTTTCAAATTCAAGGGTTCACTTACTTTTATCAGCAACACTGGTGATGGTGTGTTCAGTAAAGACTTGAAGGATTATGTGTAAAGAGTATTTGATTTAAATGTATTTGTGTTAATCCTACAGCATCATGCTTTGGTTGCTCTTAATATGACTAACTGATATGAAGAAAGATAAAGTCTACATCATTTCTGCAGGCTCCCATTGACATTTTAAATAACTAATAAAGTTACTGTTTGAAATTTGGACTCAGTGTGTCCTTGTGTAACAATTGTTGTTTATTTATACATGTTTGCTTAATGGCTGTGTGTGTTTTGCTGACTGTACAATAATTTGCTGATCTGCGATAATAAAGATATCACTGATCCTTGACCCATGACATTATGATGAAATTGCTGCAGAGAAACAGTTGAAACATGGGACTTTACCCAGAAGCACATGTGGTGGTTGGGATTTCTGTTCAGTGTTAAACCAAAACTAAAGGCTCAGATATTTTTAGACTCCTACATTTTTCTCTCCTTTTCCTTATTTTAGGTTTTCATTCACAGTTTGGCTAGATTTAGACAACAAAAGTATTTCTTTTGATTTGGGATAATATCAAGGTTTAGATTAAATTAGACTCTTGCACAAGCCACCATGTGTTAAGTATTACGCACGCAGGACTGGTGTTGATTCCAGTCATTTGTAAAAGATTTCAAATGTCATTAATGATATTAACTTCAACAGAACAAATGTTATGTAGCAGATGTAACAGCTATGTTTGTAACTACCAGTCACAGATGTCAGTGAAATAAAACAGATTTTTCTTACTTCATGAGAATTCTGCTCATGAGAGAGTCGTTCCCCTGGTAACACTAATCCTGTGTGAGTAAGGTTCAGAAATATTTCTATCAGAAAGGATATGAGGCAGATAACCTTGAAGGTTAACTACACTGACTCACAAAGCTCTGAATAACATACATTATGAGCTGTAGGAACAACATTAACACGCATATTGTTAGCTTAAATGTGTGTTTGTGTGTATGTGTGTTTTACACAGATCACATTACATTTATGTTCCATATTCTACTCGGGTCTGGTTTAATAATTGAATCCTTATAAAGGCAACATTTGAATTGAGAGATGTTTTCAGGCAAGTGCTTCATCATATCGAAACATTGCCTTTTAAAGAATGTTTTATGAATGTTTTGTGAATTATTGATGAGACTTGTGGAACATTGGACATGCTTACTACAAGTACTGTGCAGAAATGTACTATAAAAGTACCAGTCCATTTACATTCATGTTTTGGAAGCAGTAGCATTAGAACCTGTTGGGATTGGTTATGGCTAAATTTGGCTGCATGTTAAGCCGATTTTTATCAGTTTTTATGTTAAGCCACACCAACTAATCCTGGAAGACAGATATAGTGATCTAAGTTAACCAGTTCAATTCAATTCACTTCAATTCACTTCACTTCACTTCAGTTCAATTCAATTCAATTCAATTCAATTCAGTTCAGTTCAGTTCAGTTCAGTTCAATTCAATTTATATGGCAAAAATTCATAACAACAGCTTTCTCAAAGCGCTTTATATTGTAGGGTAAAGATGCTACAATATTAGAAAGAAACCCAAACAATCATACAACCCCTGCAAGAACCTGGAGACAGTGGGAAGGAAAAACTCCCTTTTAACAGGAAGAAACCTTTGGCAGAACCACGTTCAGGGAGAGGCAGCCATCTGCCATTGCAGTTTGGGAATGAGGGGGAACAGAAGACAGCAGGGAGAGAACTCTTTAAACGAGAAAAGAAAATGGAACTTTACGAAGATGCGCAAATCAGCAGAAATAAGCATACAACAGATATAACTTCCTGGTTCATTAGAACGCTTGAAACAGCTTTGCTGACACTGAGCTTTAACAGTAAATGACCTCTGATGTTGGATTTCCCCTTAAAAAAGAAAGGCCTGCAATTTAGTCATTAAGATGTTTCACTGTAAAACTGATCCAGTCCCATTGTTTATTATATCTTTCCATTGTTCAAGATCCTGTTTGCAAGATGATTTGGCACTACTTCAGAAGTCGTGGCAAATATGTGACATTCAGACACAGCCGATTATTATTTTCTTTCCAAAGGGAGTTTCCATGAGAAAAGGGGATGAGAACTGAAGCTGATTCGGCTCACAGTTGACGAGGTCGGAAGAGTTCATTGATGTCCATTCCAACGCCGCTGGCTCACCGGTCTCTCCATTTTTGCTTATGTTGGCACTTAGTGGTACACTGAAAAAAAGGGATTGGCCAGCTCTTGGATTTATGTAAGCATCTTGCGTGTATTTAACACATGTGCCTCATGCTTTAAAGTTAAGTGTAACTATATAGTGTAGAAACTACATGATATGCAGAGAGGGTAGATTAAATTGTTTATATCATGTTTGAGTGAAGTAAGTCAATAATATAGCAATGTTAAATCTCGCGACACCGCACGGTATTTCAGTTTCGCGCGCTTTGGATCGTGGTTTCAGGAAGGCATCCCCCTCAGTCAAGTCGAGCAGCCTCCTCTACTTTTCTTGGTAAATAAATTTGGTGGTTGTTACATTAAAAAAGTCTAACTTGTAATTTGAACACAATAATTTCATGTTTCTATGAACCTAATTAAATCATGAAGGATCTGTAACAAATTCAACAACTTAATTTGTTCTTGTTTAGATTACATGATACAATCTAGTAAGAGTGGTTAGTTGCTGAACTCATGAAATTCACAAGATCGCACGAGATGTCAAACTTCAGGAAAATCACTGGAGTTATAAGAGGCAGACAACTACACACACACTATGTGTATGCTATTGCTATTTATTGTGGTTTAACCTGTCAACGACAAAGGCATGGATTGGTGGCGGTTAATGCTGTTGCTTCACATTAAGAAGGTCCTGTGTTCAAATCCACAATCTCGGCTAGTTTGCAGGTTTCTCTCTGGGCATTCTGGTTTCCTCCCACAGTTAAAAGTCATGCAGTTATTAGAGTTAGGTTAATTGGTGATTCTAAATTACCTGTGAATGTAAGTGGCCAATGGTTGTTTGTCTCTGTGATAACCAAGTAACTTATCACTTCAGGGTTATTTCCCTGCAACCAGGATAAAGATAGGAGGATTAGCTGTTGTAGATCCATTTGATTTTTATAGTAACCAGACTCTAGATTTTGCTGAACATTATGTAATATGAAGACAACATGTAATATTTAAGTGACCTGGGATAAAAGCTATTGAATAGTGTTGAAATAAAATGACAAAATTGTGAAGGATTAAAATATTCCAAGAGCTCAACTTACTTCATCTAAACATGTTTCAATCACGTTTTATGAACACAAAATGCACAGGTTTGTTAATACGGAAAAGTTATATTGATTTAACTCAGTTGTTTAAGTTTCTGCCAAAGCAAAACATTTGTGTGCAACCAATGTACACTATTGAATTAAGTAAATCCAACATGCCCTTTTTGTCATTGTAGGATCATGGTGATAACTGCACATTGTTTACTTAGTAAGTCATCATCTGAGAGGGCAGTGAGGACACAAGTCCAGCTGTGTTGGAGCTCTGCATTAGGACAATGACCCGAAGCCTGACCTGACAATCTTAGTCCGTTTCCGTTTCATATAACTGATGAGTGATGATTCCAGAAATATGTACTGCTCAAAAACAGTTAGGGGAATACTCTGACAATCTAACCTTGACTTCTGGTGGGATTTAGAATAGAGCACTCTGAGGATAGATTATTTTGGTATCCACTGGCCATTGTTATGGGATTTTGTTCTTAACAAACATGCACGGCAGAAAGATTGTCAACTTGATTATTTTGTTCTTCAAAACCCAATTACTGATTTGAGTGTTCTCTTAATTGTTTCCATCAGTATATATATATTTTTACTACAAATCTGATTACAGAATGGTTTTAGCTAAAATACACAGTGGGACTGAATTGTTGAGGAGCCAAAATATTATATCAAGCAAGAGATGGACATTTAAAGTCTCATCAGTTCCTGAAAAGGAAAAGAGTGCTTTTAAAAGAAGTGATGATGCAGCACAAAATGCCACTTCACAATTTTGTTTAGATGTGCTGCTGGTATTAAATAAAAAGGGAGCATATACTATAAAGTACTGGTCAAAATCCTTGAGCCATGTATTTTCTTAAAAAATGGGAAATAGTTGCAAACATATATCGAAACATCTGCAAACATGAAAACACAGTACATAAGGCAATAACAGAGTTTGCACAAATGTAAAAAGCTTAAAAGTCAATATTTGGTATGATGACCATAATTCCATCAATTTTCACAAGCTCTCCATGTGCACCTGACTGAATTACATCTCCAAACAGTAGATAGATCAGTTGAAGGGCCACATGCAGCTTTTAAGCTTTGTGTCAGGTATTTGCTGGATTATTTCCTATTTCTTAAGGACATGACTTTGCAAATAATACAAGTGTTTCCCACTTGTCCAGTTTGCAAAAATTGTTTAAGGACACACTGCACTGCAGCTAATAGCTCTAGCGAAATCAATTTGCTGGTGCAAAAATACTATTAGAAACAAAATATAAAGAAATGGTGGATGGCTCAAGACTTTGGCAAATTTTGTATTTTAAAAAAGTAATATCTTATTTTTACAAATTGGTTATTCTGATTTTAATCAGCCAGGCCATGTCACAATCCTGGGTCTGTTGACCCAGCGTTTTGAGTTTTAGTTTATTTTGATGTTTTTGGTTTATAGTTAAGTCCATAGTTAAGTTCATTCTATTATGCCCAAGTTACCATTATAGTTTCTTAGATTCCGCTTGTGTCTTCTACCCCTGTGTTTAATTTTCCCTTGCCTGTTATGTGTTTCATATCTTATGTCTTATATTGTCGAGTTTGTGTTGTCGTGTCTGGGTTCCATGCTGTTTCCTGTTTTATTGTGAAAGTCCCTGTCCTGTGTGCAGTGTCTAGTTTTGCTTCCTCTTGTCTTGTTGGGTCTGATTTGTCCCAGCTATGTTCCCACCTGTTCCCCATCCCCTTATTATCTTTCTGTGTACTTAAGTCCTCTGTCCTCCTTTGTTCAGTGTCAAATCGTCTGTTGTCTTTTGCGCTATGTCTCCATGTACAAGGTGTCTTTGTAGCAACGCCAGGTTTCATGTTTAGGGTTTTGTGTATCTTTAGATTCCTCAGTTTAGATTGTTTATTCTCGTCTTTGCTTGCCTTATGCATTATTTTGTATTTCTGCATCAGGGACATTAAACGGCTCCCTTTTTGCAAATTCAAGTTTTTGTTCCACGTTCCTTCGTGTCTGCATTCTGGGTCCACTATTCACTATTCATACAGTCTGCTTTGGCACACTGTGACAGGATGAAAATTTGAACATTTATGATTATTGTGAAACTTTCCAGGTTTTCCCTGGTCTTTCTCGCACCACTTCTCAAAAAATACATCTTGAAAAGTATTTATATGAAGCTAAAATTTCTTTGTACCATAACATTTTTATATAAATTGGAGATGGTTTCATGGGGAAAGCTCTCAAAAGTGGACAGAATGATCCAAATAAGATTTGAATGGTGTGCAACTCACTTTTATTTGAAATTAGTGAGTGTAAAAACATCTTTAAAAAGAGTAAAATGATCCTGGAGATAAAACCTGCCCACATAAATTTACTGAAAATCACTTGAAATCACAGGTGTCTAATAACCCTCAAAACGCTCTTGGTCTGTCACAACATGGCATAACGGTGCTGATGCCACCCACACATTCTCAAGTACTAGAAGGAGACTTGTGGAAAATTCCCCCCATCACACCAGCCCCATCCTACACACACACACACACACACACACATATCAACATAGGGACCAGGGTATATAATTACAGCCTCTTAAACAAACTTGTTATGTACCTGCAAAGCATAAACACTGAACTTAAACCATGTAGCCTCTGGGTGCTCGGGCAATTTATGATAGGCTAATGACAGTCATAGTGGGTGGCACCTTCCCACCCACAAACAACACTTTCCTCTTGTATGTGAACACATTTTTCCATCTGACGTCAATATATTTAGCATGTGCACAACACGCACCACTGTCCATGGGCAAAACAATAAATACAGCAAGAAGACGATTTTGGGGAAAGTAGCTTTGTACTTATTGTCACCAGAATTCTGCTGACTGTCATAATGCTCTAAACTGGAACCAAGCAAGATCACATTTATTACTGAAGGAGAATAAGAAGAAGGAGAAATAAGTAAAAACACTTTATTTACCACAAAAGTTGGGAAATTACTGTTTTACAAAATTTTATACATAAAAAAAATCATCCGATAAATCTCAATGAAAACAATTTACAAATATTTGCGTTCTCTTCCAGCATTAAAGATATGATCATATGAAGTCCTGTACAGTCCTGTGAAGAACACCACTGCATGTTAATTTGAAAGTAAGTAGAAGCCGGTTGCTGTGCCACATTGCTCCTTGCACTATAAAAGCAGAGGTTTTTGCACTTTGCTGGTCTGGAGCATTCATGTATGACAATACTGCAACATTCCTGGGAGTGGACATTCCATCAAATTTGTCATTTTTAAATACTAGCAGCTAGATGAAGTTTATGTAAAAATAATTTACAGCAACTTTTCTGCAATATCATTTACATCAAAAAGTGTTGCTGTTAATTCATTTACAGTGAGGTTTTGTAATAAACATGTCAATCCTAGTATCTACTACTGTAACCTGAAGATGGCACTAAATGCAAAAAACCAAAGGTCACTAAAATCATAAAAGACAACCTAAAGTCTGGACCACAGTCTTCATAATCCACCTCATAACTACAGTGTCTATGTCACCATAGAAACAAAGATGGTAACGATCTAACACAAATCAGCTTTGTTGTGTTTGCAGTGTCACTTCAGAATGTCAGCTTTCTATCAGGTCAACTGGCAGCAAAAACATAAACAAAAAAAGAGTTATTTGTGTTGTACATTTCAGCAACTTTGTCCATAACCTCTTCTTGAGACACAGTAAGGTAATTGTTTTTTTTTCTGGGGTTGATCTGGGATTTGGTTCAGGGATATCAGAGTTCATTGTCTCTGTGAACCTGCAAGAACACTGTAACAAGAAAAGGGGTTAAAAGCAGTTCAAAAAGTTGCAATGAATGCCCAGTCACAGCTTCCCCTCATTGCTTAGCATAGCACTTGAGAATAATCTTGATTTTCTGTTTGATAAGGTGGGGTGGGAAAATAAAATTTAGCCTATTTCATAACAAACAAACAAAAAAAGTGTCTTTCATACAAGGCAGCAGCTGTAATCAAGTAAATATCCCTCCATCTTCACTTCACTTTGTTGTATTATGGCCAAAAGTGAAAATAAACTGCAAGTTTGTCACAGGTAAAGTAAAGAATATTTTATGGCTGTCTAATCTAGTTTAACCTGCCAGCCTTTTATTATAGCATCTTCAATGTGTAGACAATTACTTGTTCGGAGATGGTACAGCTTTAGACCCAACTTCACCAACTTTGTAACATCTCCTAGAAAATGTAGCAGATGTCTTCCTTGGAAACAGAGTTAGTACATGTGACCTCAGAGTGCTTTCCGCTCATGCCAGGCTGGCTTGCCAAAACCAGTGAGCCGTCAGCACACTTTGTACCGTAAACCCAGAGAGGTCAACATTCATTTCTGCTCAAAGTGTCTCTAATTGACCACTGTGATGTCATTGAACGCCCTAGAAACAAGGTTAAAGTGGTTCCTCCCTCCTGGCTATAGGGTCATGTGAGGTGAACTCCCCCGCTTCCCACCACCACTCTGTGCTATTGATCGCACTGCAGTCACTGGTATAATGCCAACAACATAACATGTGGCAATGTACGCACAGCCACCCTTTAATCTGCAAGGCACGTGGCTCCAGGGAAACCAACAACACAGGACAGCTCATGTTGTGTTGCTGGGAGAAACTACAGAGCCACTGCTTGCAGGACCTTGCAATAAAAATATTTAGATTTAGATTTTCCAGGACATGCACAAATGAATTACAGCTGGACTGCAAATGTAGGACAGGTTTGCCTAAAACCTATTTTAATCACATTTCTGCTTCAGAGACCAGGCCCCATTTAAACAAGCATACACTGGCGAAATATAAACACACACATAAAGCATGTGGTCTGTGGCTGATTATTCATCTTGTTCTGCTATTTCTTGTTGAGTCTTTTAATTTCATGACAGTAGAACAGCTTTGTATTTAAAAATGACGTGAAATTTGGAAGAGATTCCCCCAAATCCCGCTGACTTTGGTAATCCTCTGACTTTACGTTCAAGGTTGTGAGTGAGAGTTTTTAATAGTTAGAGAGTGGATAAACACAAACTTGGTGCATACATTGATGTTCTCATCCAAATGCCGGGAAACATGCCAACATGCTTAATAAGGTGTTCACTGACATAACATTAACCTGGTACCACTGTCACTGTGATCATGCTTGGTTACATTTCTGCACTTTTGAAGAAACCAGCTTGATATCTGTCACTGCTTAGATGTGACAGATATCAAACCCAGAGAGGGTTTAATATCTGTCACAGCATAATGTGCTTAGCTGCCAAGCACATTATTTTGTTTTGGTGTAGAGGAGAGAAGGTGTATGAGGAAATGAAAAGCAATTTTTCATTTTCTCGCTACTTTAACCAGTTAAAGTGGCTTTGTGAGGTAGTATGTAATCTGCCTGTATGCTTATTTGGAAGGCCATGACCGATGTCAAATAGCTGTGGGGAAGCTGTGTCTGAATGTTTCTGTAACTTATACTTTGTGGAAACAGTATGGATCCAGAACTTTTTCTCAATAGTCCTGTATAAAGTCTCAAAAACATCATTGCAAAACACTCACTGCATGGAAGTGGCTTATTGGGAGTTTCGTGTTCTGAGAATAATGGTTTCAGTTTTGTAAGTGGAAAATCCCCTGAATTGTGGTATTTATTTGACGATATCGGGTACAAGCATGCTAACGTTAAATACATTTCATGGAAATTGTAAACACTTGATACTTTCAGAAACAGAATCTACAGACAAAGATGATAAACTTCAAAGAAAAAGACAATTTCTTTTTTGCTAGTTGGCACGTGCATACACTCACAAGTGCATTATATGGTAGCAGATTCACTTTTCAAGATGACTTTCGTTTGCAAATTTCTCATAACGATGGGTCGTGCAGGAGTTTCAAATGTGCGTGCGAAGTACTTGTTTCGATGCCTTAATCCAAACATGAACAGAAAATATCTGAATTAACAAAACATCAAAGAGAATCCTCAAGTTCAATTGTTTTAAAACTTCTATATCATGGGTTGTTATGGCTCCACCATGGTGATGGTGTGATGGTGAAAATTGGTGGACACAAAATGACAAAACTGACAGTTTTTTATCATTAAATTAAATAAAAATTTAATAAAACACATCAGTTTACAAAACACCAAGAAAGCAGAAGTTTAACCACCGCAAGGTTTGTTTGGCATTTTATATTTAACCATCAGAGGTTTTGAAAATGTTCTGTCTGTACTGAGGTTAAGATTCCTTTGCATTTTCATCATTTCTGAATAAGTCAAGATGCCAATAAGTTCCAGTTATAGAAAAGACATGTTTCAAACAGTGACTAAAAGCTAAAGGCTATGGCTTGTTTTCCATTCTGGAGGCAGACGACATTAATGGCATTAAAATACCCTATGACTATGAAACTGGAGTGAGTCACTGAAACAATATTGTGTGGTCAGCTTAGCGTGGTGGTAAAACCAGCTTCATGCCTTTAACCACAGACATTTTCTGAGCAGATGTTTGTTTGTCTTGGTGAAAATGGGTCAGCAGAGTTGTACACAGGCAAAAGTAACCACTGAAGATAGCAATCAGACAGCAGAACAGGAAAACAATTAAAACTTTGACAGAGATAGGAAGTCTTGATATAGATCATACGTAAATAGCTGCCAGGCAGCAGCGACGATCACAAGGACCCATCTCACGTTACATACAGCACATCTGAAGGCATTACTAGACCTAGAAATCTTCAAGTACACTATTTCACACACATCTGTCAGCTTATTACACTCTTTTCCCATGTTTAGTCAAGGCAACCGAGTGATATCAAGGGTCTAAATGTATTCAAAGAATTTCAGTGAAACATCACAGGATAGCAGTTGTGACGTAGATGTTTGTGAAGGAGTAATATGATGGGAAAAAAGTGAGTGAGTGTGTGTGTGTTTGTGTTTGGGGTGGGTGGGGGGTCCTGCTCCAGTAAATGGATGTCTCATTAAAGACTGGAAAAGCTTGTGGAAGGAACACATCCAGTTGGATATTAACTGCGTGTTGTGTTACAGCAGAATAAAGTGAGTCAACATGTATACAAGAAACAAACAAACAAAAAAAAATTCTGCTCAGCTCAACCTATGCCATGGTTGAACCATGCCACTGTATGCTATGAACCATGAAGTGTCATAGGTTTTCCTGTTTATTCAGAAACTATAGCTTAGAGGAAGCAATGCTGACGTTTCTCCTGACATCTTTCAAGGCCTGAGAAAAAAAACAAATTTTACAAGCAGAGCAGAAATCAGAGTGTACTACACTGCAAATTTACCCCATGACATTTAGCCATTTCTTCTAGTTTCTCAGAATAGCATCAAACTCCTTTTATAATGAAAGGTGTTCAGCTTTTATTTCAAATATAAAGTGAATCCTCACAGGAGGTAACAGGCGCGCTTGAAGTTCAAGCATCAGTTGCAGTGTGAGCTGTAAAAGCATGTTCTCACAAGCAGTAGTGGAGTCTTTTTCAGAAAACATTCACTTTCAGCGTTCTCCTAAAGTTGAGTCATACAGAAATGTCACATGAACATGACAGTGTGACAAATATACATGCTCTGATTACTGAAAAATCAAAGTGAATCTTCAGGTTAAATAGTTTCATCTTCTATGTTGTGAGTAGGCCACAACACCGATTTAATCTTGAAATGATGGACAAGGCACAAGCTGCTACAAACAGTGTGAATTTATTTCTCCAAAAGAAACAAATGTATTTACATTATGTACAGACACATCCCCTCAAAAGTAAGTCACATACAGTAACTACACACAAAAGCACAGAAAGGTAGGATCCAATAAGACTGACATCTCCTTCAATTAAACAGTGTATCAGTAATCTCTTTCAGCAGAAAGGCACACTTCACAGGTACAAACACGCACATTAATACACAAATACTGCATCTCGAAGAAACTCATTCAACATGCGCTCCATTATGGGGTGTGCTCTGATAAATAAGGTTGTCTTGCAGTGCTTTCATTTATTCATAAATAAATATTTTAAAAATTGTACAGTACAGTGACTATAACTGCTGGTGTGTCCACTGGCAGAAATCTCTACTTCACTAGTCCACACAGAGGAACTTTCTGTAACTTCTCAGGCAACCCACACAGTTGAGAGTGCCACCACTTCCAGGCTGTGCACCATTTTGCAACCGCCGCATGCTGAGAGAAACCCATCGTTCTTATTTTCAGAAGTCAGTGGAAACCTTCCACTAGAGCTGAACCCCCCCGCCCACTTCCCCCCTTCACCACGTGCTGATTAAGCCTAAGTGCTCAAATACAGAGGGCACAGCTTCTTCCTGATTCATGTTGGATTCCCCCATGGTGATGGTGCATTGGTTGTTGGGAGAGCCGAATTGTTACATGGGCACCCTGTTGATCAGAAAGAGCAGAATAATTACATACACCATAAACACAACTTTAAGTTACAGGACCAGGTAATGATAAATTTGAATTTTTCCAGTTTTTCAACTTTTCATACCGTTTTCTCGGTTTCGCATCCCAGCCATCAGGGCATTTAATAAAATTGATATATTCCCCTGGAGAGATTTCTGTTTTTGAAGAGTCTTCGGCACAGAAAGCATACCTGTAACACCACAAAGCATCAGTCAGTGTCTGAACAGATTAATTAAAATTAATTCTGCACCATTAAGACTGGCAACTGCAGTTTTGACCCTTCAGCTCACTTTTTCTGTGATTCTCCAGCTTTCACACGCATCCGACGAACTTCAAGCACGGGTTTGGAAGGGTTGGCGTTCCAGCCCCAGAAATTCTTCTTGATGTTTTTCCACATAGACCTCCAGGAGTCGGATTCTCCTTCCCAACTCAGACGGATCCTGAGCACTTCACCGATCTCTTCCTCGGCAAAAACCAGGAAGGTGTTTGTCATGTTCAGACCAATGGTGTTATCGCGGCTGCACAAGTAGTAAGAAATTTGTTTAAAAAAAAAAAAAAAAAAAAAAACCACGTTAAAAGGAAGCTGTGTTTAAGTCCACCATTTTTTAAGATCAAGCATTTGCAACTAAAGTAGACCTCTAAAATAAACAGTCTTCAGAGAGCTGTCATATTGCCCTGGCACGCTTGTATATTTATGAAAACTGCTGTTCGCTTCAGTCTGCCACCAAATTTGTTGTACAGCCCAAGACCACTTTGAAAAAATTCAGAACAAGCACTCGAGTTGAAAATTCTAAATGTATAGAAATAATCTGATTGTTTCTCAGTACAACATTCAGTCAAAAACAACTACCACACTGTGCATACAGAAGGTAACTGAGCCGTTAGCGATTTACACGTTGTCATGTTGAGACATTGTGAAAGAAGACTGGTTTGGCAGGAAGGGTTTAGGTTTTGAACTTACACGTCAACAAACATATCAGCTGTGTCCTTGTGCTCGCCATACAACTTGATATTGAAGATGGGATCAGCATCATCAGACTGTTTTTTGTTGAACACGTGCATCTTCATCTGGTAGTGGTAGCCTTGAACAAAAAGCAAGAGTTAATACTTGATCTAGTGTAGGTGTGTGTACAGTAGTAGTTTACACTGCAACTGTAAAATCATAAAACAAGTTAGATATAGAGGTTAAAGATATGAAAACAGATTGGGTTATAGTACTTGCTTATCACTTTTGCTCTAGGAAGTACACGTCATAACATTTCACACATTTCATTCTTCTTGTATCTCACCTGCGAAAGGTGTGTCAGCCCGGGTTTTCAGATACATTTTACTGTTACGCCTCTTGCGCATTTTTGTGGCATTGTAGCCAATTTTGTTGCAGCGGTTTTTGCGACAGCTCAGGCAGATTCCCTTCTTGAAGCGGTCGGGCCCAGTGCACTGGAAGGCATAGCTCAGGTGCTCCTTGTTCATCAGAGAGTCCACAAACAAGTGCACAGCGCGCTCGTGTTCACACTTCATCACCTCCATGAAATCTAGAAAAGTTGAGTATAGTAGATTATAGTTTAAAGGTCAGTAGGATTCTTTTTCTTCTTTTTTTTTTTTTAAACATAGGGGATACATGCAAAAGTAAAGACTTTCAGCCACTTACTTCCTGCCACTGCCAGCACGTCCCCAAGTCCACAGCCCGGCTGCACGTCACCGCCATTAGGATAGATATCAATGTCCCCAATTGGCTGCTGGATTCCAATGCTCACACCCAAAGCCTCCCGAGTGTATGTGTGCAGAACATCCACAAAGTCGGCATCATCTGGTGAGAGGCGCTTCTCCTTCTCCACGCCCTCAAACATCGGTCCTGCTGGGTCTAGACCTATGAAGAACAAAGATTAGAAAGGTCAAGCAAATGAGGCAACCCTCAAATTAAAGGGCTATTTTTTCTGGCTCATATTACTTCCAACTTACCAGTGATTCTGCCAATGGTCCCTCGTACATGCATTCCTGCGTAGCCTGCCACATGAGCACCTAAACTATAACCAATCAGGTGGACATTCTCCAGAGGGAGCTGGTGCTCATCCTGTTTCAGGAAACAATAAAAAAATATATATATAAAGATGTCAGCTGCTGCCACAGTGGCCTAAAATGGACAGAGCCTGGATTTCAGCCAATGATGAGTTGTGCCTGCAGCTGAGCCAGGCTCAGTTAACCCGAACAGAATCCACTGATAGTTCCTTCCATGGAGCAGCGCCTCCACCCTCTGTCTCAGTGACACTCTTTGTCTACATTTACAACTACATGGCAAGATGCCTGAACGCTTTCTGAATTGCCTTTTATTTACTGATAAAATTTTGTAACAGTCCCACTGAATGGGAATTGTTGTCTTTGCCTTAGAAGTGCTAAATGCACTGATCTTATTTGGAAATTGGGAAAACGAACCATACAAACAAAAAGGTACTCAAAGCAAAAAAACAAAACAAGTATATTACGCTAAAAAAAAAGAAAAAAAAGAAAAAAAAAAGATTTCAGAAATGGAGCAACCATGTTGTACTATATCAGAAGCACAATGTTACACTTTAAGGCTATGATGAAAGCCATTTATACATCAGTTCTGCAAATGAAGCCATTTTGCCTTTGATAAAGTTATGCACGAGTGCACCTTGGTGTCCACTGGGATGTTACAATTAAGTAGTTGCACATCAGTTTTCACTTTCTATAGTTTAAAAAAAGAAAAGGCTGAATAGAAACCCACTGAAGCATTACTAATATTTGAATGTTTAGTTTTGGTACTCTGGGTGGGTGGGAGCTTCTTTAAATTACTGTACATACCTGAAGCCAGTTGAGCAGCGCTGCAATATCAAGGCCAACACCATAAGTGTGGTTGACTGCATCAGGGTATAGCTGCTGGGCCCTTGATATCCAATCAACAATCACCACGTTGGCTTCACTTTCACGTTGCATTAATGCAGAGACGAGCTTGTGCATCCAGTGTTCAAACATCCCGCTCATCTAAGAGGAAAGGACAGCAGAAGTCAGTCATTGGTCAGACTGTTAACTATGTAAGCATCTTTCTGCTACCCCCAACAATCAAAAATAAATAGTTAAAACATTTAAGCTTGATTCACTCTGAAGTCAAGAAAGTGACCTAGGAAGCCAAAGAAATAACCTAAACTACACAGATGCTTATTAACAGAGATATAAATTATCATTCATATGTACCGTCCAGCCATGGATGATGAAGATAGTCTTGGCTGTAGCATTGAAGCCACATTTCTCTAGACAGTCATTCTTGCCAGTTTTCAGGTAGCAGCCCTCCTGCTCCAGATCTAAGCTCTTTCTCATGTTGTACTTGATGATGCCAGCAACAGAGTGGCTGTCTGTTGACAAGTCATTCTGCCCACTGTCTTCACCTGAGGAGAAAAATGCACAATAATAAATATAAAAATTGACTGTTTATATTGTCTTTATTTTCAGCCTTTAGGGGCTGAAAAACAAAATAAACCTGCTTTTGCTGCCAAGATTTGCTCTTGAACAACGGTTAGGTGCAAGCTGGACTCAAGAAGCAGTAAAGTCATCGCTATGCTTCTTCAGTTCATCTTTTTCACAAATCTGCAGCTACAGCTCATAATTATGCCACAACTTAGCATACCTGTCTCAAGCCTGAGATTAAAACGCCTGGTGAAAGAAGCCGACTGTTTCCAAGTTTAAAAATAATTGCAGCCGTGCTTGATTTTAAAGATGTACAGTCCGAATTGGTTTTGAATAGGACTTTTAATTTAGTCTCATTGTGTTACGCTCTTAATAATGAACCGAATGAAGTCTGGTTTACCCTCGCAGCAAGTAAAGATCAGTTTTAGTTATAGCCAACATCGCACATTGTGTCAAGGAACTTCACAGTGTGCTCAACATGAACTCAACGCCCCAATGGGCCACACAGACCAAAATGATTTCAGCTGAGCTGGGTAATAAAAACGATCTCGTGAAGTCTGCAGTAAAACGCGGATTCAGCAGGACATCTTTCCAAGGGCAGCGCACAGACGTGGCGTTGTGTCCTGGCTCTACTTGAAGACTCCTTCCAAAAAGGACGCGTCGCCCTCGTGTCCTTTAAATCCATTCCAGTTTTTCTGCTTTGCTCTGCCCGCCACACTTGTTCAAATGTGTAATTTAGTCTAAAAATGACGCGCATTAATCAAGCGAGACGTGGGAGAATTTTAGGATTTTCTCAGGCGTATGATATATACCCCGCTGTATGCTAGACGTGAGGTTTTCACCCTCTCCCTTTATTTTAGAGAGCAATTGGCGAATGAATAGACAAAAAAGCCATTTCTTACCTTTAAGAACGGCGTTTTCCTCAGTTGCTGATGAAAAAAGCGGATAAGCACATAGTAGGAAAATCCTGATTAAAACGCTTTTATGATTCATTTCTCAGCCACAGATGAGTGTGGACGAAATGAAAGCTTTCTTAGGATATAAAATGTTTTTTGGTAGTACTGCCGGCAACGAGGTGCGCTGGTGAGCGATTGAAATTCAGTGGTAACAAAAGAGCCGGTGATGCGTTTTCGTGTGCGCCTGTTAAGAACCGGCTCCAGAAATGTGTAAGCTGTGAATGAAGCGTGTCATTACAGTTTTAAATAGTTTCTCCTTTCGGTCATCTGATCATCGGCTGATCTATGGCGGATCTTATTGGTCAAGCCCCCATTTGTTTACGTTGAGGGCGTGGAAAGGTTGAATGAATCGTAGTAGCCTATCTCACTTTAACCCTTAAAGGGTGTATAGGCGTCAGACGCAATTAATTGTTTTGTATTGGTCTGAAGATCATACAATTCCCGTCTTTGTTTTCTTACCGGACAGATGAGGGTAAAAAATAGGCAACATATGACAAAAGACGCGAAAGGAATATGCAGACAAAAATTCAAGAAAACTCCAAGACACCCAAAGAGAATGCGAAAATACGCTTTCTTTCTTTTTTAAATTATTTTTTATGTTTTGCTCATCCAGAGAGCACTTCAAATAGAAATGTTCCAGGAATCCAGGAGGCGCCACTTCTCAAAAAAGAAACAAGCAAACAAAAACCAAAAAACAGTTGAACGCTGAAAGACGCACTGAAACGAGACGGCGTTTTTACAATACCAACATTAAAAAAAAATCCAGTCATACAAAGAATATCCAATGGGAGCTCTTATAGGAATATTTAAAAGGCTGCTGGTTGTATGGAGAAGGAAGGGGTCTCTCTCCCCCTGCCTGGCATGCTGCCAAATCATCAGCTTAGCTCGCAAGCCAGTTTCAGTTGATGAGACGAAGAATGGGTGCACTCACGCAAAGGTCCCTGTTAAAGTGACACCACTGTTTTTTGTGTGCACACATCACCAGCTGGAAGTGTCATCTGCTACCCCAACAGCGCCTGATACCTGACATCTAAAAAAGTTTTTACGCATCTCTGCAAATAGTTACAGCGCAATTTCTTATGTTTTATTTTGCTTTTTTCACTACCTTAAGGCACTATAACTACACAGATCCTATCTGTCTGTCTGTCTGTCTGTCTAAGATGTCACTGCGTGTGTAATCTATTACATCGTGCAATCAAATGAGGGTACACACAGTACAGCTTTACGTTAATGAAAAACTAACAATGAGCCATCAGTGCACTGAAACAAGCAGTGATGGAAATGCCAATAACCCATATCCTTCATAGTGCTTCACTGCACAAATTGACCAAGAAATTATGTCCTTTTTGAATTTTTTTTTTACAATTTTGAAAAAAATCAGAAGACACACTAAAATGTATTCTTGAATGGAGGAGCGTGACACTGTGTGACAAAGGGCAGTCCAAAGTAACTTTTCGTATTTTTAACACCCATTTATATAAAAATGTATAGGAAAGTATATGTTTTGATTTCAGTAGGGCACTAAAGTTCAAGTGATAAGATGAGACAATGCACCTGACTGACTCAATACTACATTACTTGATCCCCTGAGGGTTCCAGGTGCCTTTCAAAACATTGAAGGTTGCCTTATAACAAAAAAAATTCACTGTCTTTGTGAGTCGTAAATTGAGGAGTAAACCTGGAGGTGGCAAAGCTGAAGATGCTAAGATTTCACCTGAAAATGACCAGAATGTACAGGATCAGAAATGATTATATCAGAGGGCTATAGCTTAAGTTGAGCGCTTTGATGACAAAGTTAAAAAGACAAGGCCAAAATGGTCTGAAGTTTAGGAGCAGAATCTTGTATTGGATGCGTTCGGGAATGGGGAGCCAGCAACGCTGGATGTGAATAGATATAATATGATTGGTGGACTTCAGGTGCATGTGATGAGTCTGGCTGGAATTATGTTGTTAAGTTGTTTGGTAAGACTGGAGACATAGATATGCAGATCTGCAAAGTATTTATTTACTTTCCAAGCCCATATACTGTGCTAATATAGGTATCACACTGTGCTGTGTGAGATCTATGTGGAAAAAAAGGCGTGGGTCAGATGATTACCTCTGTGACGTCTGTGCATGTTTGGAAACTTTCCAGTAGTAGAGCATTGCCCTGTGTTCTTTCACCTCTGGCAAATAAGTAAATATGAGATACAATTTCATGGGGTATTATAGAGTTCCCCAAGGTGTTTGAGGTCTAAAACTAAACATTTCTCTGTATGCTGTGGAAATAATAAAATTAGAAAGATTGTAGTTTAGAGGTCAACATATGTTTTACCAGATAAACTTATTTTTTTCTGCTTCTTATTAAAAATTAAAAAAAAAGAAAAGAAAAGCTTGTGGACTTCCCAGAATCAAGCTGATGTTGGACATTTGCGTCAAATTTAAAATAGCTTTGCATGCACAATTAAAGTTATTCTTTCCATCCACATACCTCAGCAAGCTGCCAAATGTGTGAGCCAGTTTGATTCTGCACTTTGCTGACCTGTCTTGATTTCGCTCTACAAGGTCTGCCTGGCAAGAAGCAACAATGAGGCACTGTGAAATACAAAAATAATCAGCAGTTCTCCAGTATAATTTAAACATCTTCATCTAGTGCAGCCGTTACTCCTTCCTTAAATTACTGTCAAAAACTTCAATTTTGAGCCATGAAGTTAGAACAAAGCTTGCAGTGTTGGCAGACCACTGAGATGACATCCTGGCAGCAGCAGCTTCTCAGCAGAACTCACACACAAAGCTTTTAGATGTCTCAGTCTTGGTGTGTTGAATAAAAATAAATGACTAAATAACAAACTTCCAAGATTAAATACCTTTTGACGTTATGTGTGGTCATCCTTGGTTTGGTCTGGGGAGTAGATCCCTTTAGAGTTGCATCAGGAACAACACCTGGTGTATAAACGTCTGCCAAATCATCATGCTGAGCAACCCGCTGTGGTGACCATTTGTGAATAAGGGAGCATCTGACAGTAGCTGACATGATCAAATCAAGCCTCCCAACTAATATTGTATGGGCACCCACCAAACAAGCTTTGGCACCAGGACAGGGATGTATGATCTCAATTCAATTCTTTATTTATTTGTCACATGTAGTTATAACTAGTACAACACACAGTGAAATGTTTTTTCCGGCTAAAAAGTACCCCCCCCGACTGTGCATCTTACTAAACTTATAATAAAAAATATCTATATAAAAGTATAAAAATGTATAATATCGTGCAAAATATTACGCTGTAATAGTTAAGAGCTATAGTGTACGTATTTACATAAATACAGATGTATATGATAAAGTACAAATAAAAATAAGGATAAAACTCAAAGGAAAATTATATACTGTGTATGGAATTGTCCATCATGTTGTCCGATTTGTGTTTTGATTGAGGAGTCTCACTGTTTGTGGGTAAAAACTCCTCCTGAACCTTTCAGTTCTTGTTTTCAGGCTACAGAGGCGTTTCCCTGACCTCAGTGGCCTGAACAGTTTGTAAGCAGGATGGCTGGAGTCGTTAGTGATCCTGATGGCCCGGGATCTGGGGGCGTTGGAAGAGGATCCTTTGAGATTTGGATCTGGTTTGGTGGGAGCAGATTATTCCACCTGATATCCTGACCCAGCATAACATTTCATTGTAAGGCAATGATGAAAATTCACCTAATCTGTCAGTTATTCTAATGCTGTGGCTGTTTGATGATGCTAAAAATTAAATAAAGTGGGTAGAACTGGAATGAGCAATAATTAGAGGTCACGACACCTCATCTGCATCCATCTCAAACTATCCCTAACACCCAGTCATCTGTCACACCAACCCGCTCAATGTTGTCCTTTACTACATTCATGAACCTGCTCAACCGGAGCTCTTCCTCACTCTTCCTCATTATCTTCAACTGTTCCAACTCCAGTTGCACCTCCTGTTTAATGATTTAAAAAACACTTGTGAGAATTTTCAATGCTGAAATTCACGGTAAATTAAAAAAGTGAGAACTAAGGTCACTATAGTTCATCCACAAGCGACCCAAAGCAGCATTTGTGGTAAAAAAAAATAAAATGGAACAACAGCGCCACCGTGTGCATGGAGTGACAATGCACTGGACAGTGACACAGCAGGAGGCGGAGGGAGAAGGAGAGGGAGGGGGCAGCGAGCCAGACCGGATCCTTCATGAGGGAAGAGGCCAGGGAGAGCCAGCCAGCCCCGGCTTCTCTTCTCTTCACTCATATTATTTTGCATTGCAAGGCGAAGGAGCCCGAGCAAGGGGCTGCGCTAGGATGTCCCGTCATGAAGGTAAGAAGGTGCTTTAGCACGGAGGTGGAAGCAGAGACGGGATTTGCGATTAAAAACGATGACAGCTCACCGCTAGCTAATGTTAGCTAGCCGAGAATTCCTTAGTTTGCAGCTCATCCTAGCTAACGTAGGCTAGTGTTAGCAGCGAGGTTGCAGTGAAATTTCGTGGGGGCACATTATGGCTGCCGGGAGAATTGGTGTGTAATCATAACGGACTCTTGGAGTTGGTCTTCTCTCTTCAGAACATATGCACTACTCTGTTTTAACTGACCAAAACAACGCTGACATATAAGCGGAAGGAGCTCCGTATCTTTAGCTAAGTGTGCTAGCTAGCCTGGGAGATGGGTAATGTAGGTTAACCTTAACGAGCCGGGGAGCGAGGGGAGTGTCGAGAATAGGAAACAGAAGCGTGGAACGCGACCCAGATGGCGTTATGGGTTTGAAACTTGTATGTCGTAAACGTTAGCTAGTTTCAGCCTCCTTCCTGGTCATTGCTGGCCTGCTGAATCAAGTTTCGCAAGCTAACATTTAGCAAACTAACATTCACGTCGTCCTTGTGGCCAACCTTGTTAGTTATTAGTGTTGAGTAGATGTCTTGCAGTGTTGTTAGAAGACGTTTCTGATCACAAACCGGCAAAAAATTGACTTGGGTAAAGTCTACCATTGATGACTTGCCTGTGAGCTAAGAGTTAAGTTGTTAAATTGTTAGCCGGTTGCGAAGGTTAGGCCGGGCGGCCTTTACATGCCATGCCTGTGTTGTTGTTTTTAACTTTGCTGTCAGTCAAGGTGTTTGTGCCTGAGTTATATCATGAAGGGGTTACCGTTATCACACTCGTTTATATACCTTTTTACAGCTTCATAGTTATGAATGGAGATATTAGGGGGGGTTACACAAACCAGTGTCATGCCATGCGTACACTGTGTCTGTACGACTGTCGTAGTCAATCAAAAAGTGCCCGGACTTGACCACAGTCCATCTCACATGGCGCATTACATGTATGTAGGTACTGAAATGAAGACAGTGGTAATTAGTAATTCACTGTTGTGAATGTAGTTTTTACTTAAACATTGATGGGACTTGGACTAAGTGTAACACAGTAACACTTTATTTATAAATTGTGCAATAAATAAACACTTGTAAGGAACATAGCCAAAAATCTACTCCAAGTCACCTATGCCCACCACAACACAAGCAAATATTGAACAAAACGCTTAGCCAACTACAACAAAACAAATGCACAAGAAAGTAATGCAATCCAGTATGTTACCACAAGAGTCGACTTCTCTCAAAGTCCCAGTTCAGACTAAACAGTGCTGTCTGTGCACTTAATATTTATTATAAATTATCTTAATGAACATTGAATTATCTCGATTGTGTTAGTTTTAATGTTGAGGCAGGAATTCTGCAGCGATCTGCGATATTCTGGCTCAGGACTGAAAAATCAACTGAATATCCATTACTTTAAAATCTTCCAACCAGACAATATGTAGTGGTAATGTTTCTGTAAATTTCCAATGTAGGTATGTTTTGAATATTATTCACTGCAGTTTAACTGAAGTGGACATACAAGGAAAAAAATATCAGTTGTAATCCAGTGAACCTAATGGTATCAGAGAAACTGTGATAAATTGTATCCAGTAATAAATCTGGCAATCCTCAAAAGATGAAGTTTTCAATTACTTGATTTTGAAAATTAATTAAAGTTGATTAACTGTCACATCTTCTAACTTTTCTCTCTTCTGTTCTCCTGTCTTCACTCAGGTGTGAGCTGTGATGCATGTTTAAAGGGTAACTTCAGAGGACGACGTTACAAATGTTTAATTTGCTACGACTATGATCTTTGCGCATCGTGCTACGAGAGCGGTGCAACTACAACCAGACACACGACAGAGCATCCCATGCAGTGTATATTAACCCGCGTTGACTTTGGTAAGTAAAGATGATATGCATGTCAACAGACAGTCAGCTAAAAACCAGGAATGAGAATGGAGTGTAGTTGAATTTATGAACATTTCTCCATTAGTTGAAATACTGAGCCTCAAATTACAGACACAGTGCCTGTAAGCCAGTTCTCATAGAGGGTAATTGCCTGTTGTATTTCACTGTTGAGTCAACTGAGGGACTGTAAACTGTCAAGCAATCAAACATGAATTTATCAGCTGTTAAAGAGGGATGATGTGTGCTCATATGGTGTGTTGAGTGATAGTCCAGGTATGGGCCAGGTGTATGAGGGAAGGGGAGGGGGGGGTGACAAAAGATGGAGAAATTATGAGCTGTTTTCAAACTTGGTGCAGTGGTATTTTTTTTTTTTTTTCCTTTAAAATGTGACAAATGCTAAAGAACTGAATTGTCTTGGGATGGTCACGACTGTCAGTTAGGGCAGAGCGGTAATACTGGCAGTGTTTTTTTTTTTTTTGTTGTTGTTTTTTTTTTTAAATTTTATAAACCTCCCTTCACTAGATTTTATAAGATTGCAAAAGTGCAATGTCGTATGTTATCTTTTCCTGGCACTGGCTTTTGTTTTCAGATGGGAAGGCTGCTCCCAAATGGCTTAACAGTGATGGATTTGACTCAGCCTGAGGAGTTTTTGGGAGTGTGTTGGTGGCCTTCTGGGTTTGATTTATCACTGCATAACTGGAATATTTTATATTGGCAGCAGTAAGGATTAAACTTCTCCAAATCTTTTAATATTCTTAATTCTTTAATTAAGCATTCGGGTAAGCGTGGTACAATCCAAATTTCTTTCGATTAAATGGGCCATTTGTCTTCCTTTTGGACGACTGCTTCTGTTATTACTTCTTGTCTTGATGTTGTGAAATATGTTACCGTTCAGCTTTTCACACATTGAAGATGCTCTTTTTCAGCCTGGTGAAAAAACAAATACAAACAGCAACTGTTGCTGAAAACACAACAGAAGGTGCAAGCTTAATAAGAGGTTTTCTTTTTTTTGGCAGTGATATTTTATTGACTTTTTGCAAGCATTTTCAGTGAGCCTGCTGGTTTTCCACCAACTGAGCTTTGTCTAAAAAAAAATAATTGATGATTAGAATTCTTTTGATTATTTGGGGAAATGAGACCCCTGCCATGAGTTGTTGTCATACATGTAGCTAGTAATAGGTGATTTCTTTCTCTTTAAAAAAAAAAAAAAGCGATGTGAAAGAAAAGGTGTGCTATAAATTGGTCTCTGTGAAATGACCCGTATCAGCAGCTTTTCTCAGCACCTCTATAGAACTATTCAGGGTATGTGAACATTAAAATTTTCTGGTATAGTTTTAGCGTTGTGCTCAGTTTCTTTTTCTTTTTTTCAGAGCTGAAACTTTCACACCAGGTCTAGAGTCAAATCAAGATGGTGTTTTGTTTTTTTTTCCCCCCACAGATGTTTGTAAAGACCAAATTTAAAAAAGGAAAAAAAAAGCTTCCATAATCAAGAAAAAGCGATGACTTATTTGCATTCAAATAATAATTCAAATATTTGCATCATTGCCAGTCTAACACAGGGCTAACACAGAGACAGGCTACCACACGCACATTAACACCTTCAGCCAATTTGTTTAACGTGCTGCTGCCCAATTCAGCCCAGTGATGGTTTTTCTTCCACTCAGTTTTTGAGTTTACCTGCAAATCAAACTGCCTAAAGCAGCTCAGAAGTACCTTTTTTTTATTTTTTTATTTTTATTATTTAACCTATGCTCACATTAAGGAAGAATTTGAAGTAGCAGTGGTGTTGCTGGACAACACAAGTGTTGATTTTTAAAAAGATGGTATTATGGACTGTAGAATGAATATAGATGAGCATGCATCTATAAATGCATGTTTTCATTGCTTTTCATTGATTATCCCTGAAGACTCGTGGCAAGGAACACATCTTTAAATTTTTTAGTTCAATAAATATCGGATCTTTAAGTTTATGATTAGTTGTGTTAAACAGTTGACATTAACCAATATTAATCAAGGTTTATAGATTAATGAATATTAACTGTAATAAACACCATTTTGAGGGGGGAGGGGGTTTGTTATTTGCGAGTGTTAACTATGAAAGTAGGAAAAGTGAAATTTGCACTTATATTTAACTCAAACATAACCCCAAAGTTAATGCTAATGTTGTTGTATGTGTTTTTTCTGTTGTTGTTGGTGGGTTTTGTTGTTGTTTTGTTTTTTTAAACAACTAATGGAGTGCTGAGTAGATCTCTCATTAGGAGCTAAATGTTCTTCTTAAATGGACTGTTGTAGTTTGTAACTATGTCTGTAGATGGCCTACTTGCTGATGGTTTCATGTGCATGGGTTTATTTATGTTTCCTGGTATATGTAAAGGGTAAAAATACTGTAGTTAACAGAGTATCTTTAATTGTGTTTACATTTTATAGCATACTTGTAGCTTTAACTTAAACTCTTGCATTTAAATGTTGCTACATAACTGACACTACATGGAATGTGGGTGTTTATTCCCTCCCAGACTTGTACTATGGTGGTGAAGCCTTCTCGGTGGAGCAGCCCCAAGCCTTCACATGTCCCTACTGTGGCAGAATGGGCTACACAGAGATGTCCCTGCAGGAGCATGTGGCTGCAGAGCATACAGAGACCTCCACAGAAGTGGTAAGTTGGTGCTCCATGAAATTAAACTTGATGTTTGTGCAGATATTAACAGCTGCATTTCCTTCAATATTATCTTAACTAAGCAAACTGAATCAGTGTCTGAGTGGGCCTCACATTGCAGGATCTTGTTGGGTTTGTCAGCATGCATTTATGTCATATTTATTGTCTTGGTTCACAGTATTATTGTTGAAAGTCCTTGAGTCAGTTTCTGAGTCTGAAATAAGAATCAAATTGCAAGTCATGGCAGACTTTGCAGCTCTATTTATAGCTTATTCTTTTTGTACAGTCAACAAAAACACCACCACCACTGGCTTATACAGCTGAGACTGCACGTGAGCTTTCCAAGCTGTTGACTTAAAATGATTTTTCAGTTATGGCTTTATATTTGTTTTCTCATTCTAATAAGGGGAGAACTAGTTTTCTATGTGTGCAATTTGTGAGAAAGGCGCACGAGCAGACAGGGAGACTGAGAAAGTACCGGGGAGGCACAATCTGTCCAGGAACACCAGATGAAAGTTAGTATATTAATTGTTAAAAGTCATACAGTCCCCTTAGATACCATATAAGGCCAAGAACATATGTAGCTAAAGGCGTTCTCAATAAGTTTTTATTCGAAAATGAATGAAATTTAACAGTATGTCTTCCCCACAGGTGCAGATAGCCATTGTGTAAAAACACTGTTAATGTCTCCTTATGTTTGCAAGTGACACAAAATCCTTGTTCTTTGAATATATGAGGAATTGCCTACCTGCTCTGGTTAAATCAACACTGCAGCTTAGCTTGGATAATTTGAATTTTCTTCCTTTTTAAATGTACAAACAAAAATTTATCACATTGTGGAAATTTCTAATGTGATTACATTAGAAAAAATTGTGAAAAACATTTCCCTGGGGAAAAAATGACAGCATTGAATAAACAGATTTTTATAGATAAATTTTAAAGATAAATATCACTTAACAAGTGAGGAAGATGGAACTGTGAACGATTAGCTGCCATTCTTTCTGTCATGAAACTCTCCCATAGATATCTCTCATTATAAAGTCTCAGGTGTCAGTTCCGGTCAGATGACGGCGTGAGAAAGCACAGCAGGTATCAGTCTGTCACTACTGCAGAAAATTGGCATTGAAATAGTAGTCAGAGTTTACAAGGTATTAAAATATTGATGTTTTTATTAATGTCATTGTTACAGCCAGTGCTGTGCAGCATTCTGATGTTTTGATGGCAGTCTGTGCCTTTTAAATTAATTTCTGTTGGATATATTCCTTTCACATGCAGGTTTCACTTTACTGATATTACATTTCTTCGTGTTTAAGCACAGTGTTTGTTTAAGAGGATTTAATACCTCGTGGTGAATGTTGAGTGTGAGGTGAAGTGTGTGTGTGTTGTGAAAACTAATGTGCACACTCTGTTTTTCTGTCATTTAGATCTGCCCCATATGTGCAGCACTTCCTGGTGGTGACCCAAATCATGTGACAGATGACTTTGCTGCTCATCTAACACTTGAACACAGAGCACCCAGAGACTTGATATCCTTTTCAAGTACTTTAAGTACCATCTCTGCAGATATGAAGTGACATTAGCTGCATTTTATGCTTTGTGAAAGAAATGCTGAGTTTCATGTCATTGAACTAGCCTTGTCTATTTAAAGATCATTGCAACAAGGAGGCATCTGTTCAGTGGAACTGACATTTGTTGATATTTTGCTTACAGTATTAAAGCCTACTCTGCATGACAAGCCATTTTAACATTAACATTTTATTTATGTTAATAAAATCTTTAGCAGTTTGCTGGTGATCTGGTGCATAGACAATGCACGACAGTGAAGGCACATGGACTAATTATCATGCCTCAAAAACAAAAATATGAACACATGATTAAGTGGTAAATTAATAGCATGAGGAAATGTGGCTAAAACAGATCAGTGGCACTTGTGTTTTCAGCTTTTTTCCCTTCTTTTTTGTTATTTGGCTGTTTCAGGTTGTCATAGGGGTTTCCACTGATTTTGATGCCTAGTGGCATTGTCATTGATATTTGCTCAGGATTTATCAATACAATCTGGATCCTTATTGATACTGATATTGTAAATACTGTACTGTTTTCCTCTACTGGTTACTTTTATTATTTCTCATTATATATAAATCCATGGAGCCAAAAGCTGCAGTTTTTTTCTACTCTTGGCTCTGTAAGATGCCAGAAAAGAGATGAAGAAAAAAGTGCTGATGGACAGAAACATTACAGTAGACTTGTTTTATGAAAGAGGAAAAAAATGTATAATGGAAACACTGATTTGCATTGTTTTATCACCTGATTTAGATTTTTGTTGATGATATAACTGCAGAAGGCAGTAACATGTTAGTGGTTCAGAAATCAGTGCAGGAAATAAGACCTGAGTATTTCATTCACTTAAGCATTATCTGGGAAATTTCTCTACTCAAAAAAAAATTAAGTAGTCTTAGGAGTGCTCTTATCTGATCCGTTACTTGATTGCTATTAAACTTTCCATAAACCCAAGGCTCTGTCAAGGCGTTTTAACTAATTAGATTCCAGACATGCATGCTTATCTCCTTCATTCCTTTGAGGATAAAAATGCAGACACATTGTAACTTAAATGAGTAAATGACCACTTGTGCAAAGGTTAAAGAAGCTTCACCTCCTCCCAAAAAAGGGACATTCATTAAATTGAGCTAATTGTCTAAATGGCTAAAATGTGATTGTCTACTTAGCCTGTCAGAAATCAGCTGAAAAGCACACTCGTGAATAGACTCGGACTGACAACAGCAGTCTGGCTGCCTATTTATAGCGTACTTTGAATGGGTGCAGTGAAGAAAACCACAAATGCAAAAATATAGTTGAATGAAACGTAGCTCAAACAAGTCCTTTGACAGCTTCACTGACAGAGCCATAACTTTTGATTGCGAGTCAGCAAAGTTCTTTGTCTTCTGTGTTTATGTTGACATGAGAGCTTTATGCAGGTATTGATTGCAGATGGCTCATTAAAAGTCCTGGGAAGCATTTAGAGGCGTGGCAGCGATAGTTTTGAGCTACATCTCGCTTATTAACTGTTCGTTTTTTAAAAAGCAATTTTATAAGCAAGAAATATCTGTTATTCACAATCAGGCACATTTTGAGGTTTATGGATTATTTTTAATTGTACTTTTTTTTTTTTATTCATTAATTTTTGACTTTTAGTTGTATCAATATTATGCTCTTGTTTTGTTCCTTGACGGCAAGCATCACGATGAGTCCAGTGGCGTGCGGCATGTGAGGAGGATGTTTCACCCCGGGCGCGGGTTAGGGGGCCCGCGAGCCCGCAGGTCTAACATGCATTTCACCAGCAGCACCACAGGGGGGCTTTCCACCAGTCAGAGTTCATCACAGAGCTCCAACTACAGCAGAGAGGCCATGGACCCCATAGCAGGTTAGTCACACATACACTCAAAAAAACTTTTTTTTAATTTTTTTTACTGGATTCAGGAAGTGCCTGATGATTTCTTCAGTATGAGTGTATGCAAGAACGGTTCAATAAAGTACCCAAGCCATTTCAGGGTAATTTTTAGTTCCTCTTCCATGATAGGTAATCTCCCAGCACGACAGTAAACGATGAGTGACGTATGTTGCGCTGACTTGAAATGTAAATGCCGCACCAGAAAGTGTTATTTAAAAAAAACAAAACAAAACAAAAAACGGGGAAAATATCCTGGTAGCTCTGTAAACGATGGGTTTTAACTTTACGAAAACCCTTGGAAATCCAGGCTTTGAGCTTAACTTTAGTACATTTGATGCAGTTTTTAAATAGTCTGAACCCACCAACCAGTAATGTCACCTCACCAAGGTTCAAATGCTGCTCCCCAGTGTGTAGTTTTCCCTTAGTCCCCAGTCCCAAAGCACCTGTTATTACAGGCTTCCTGTGGGGCACATAATTGTAGAGCAAGAAGCTGCAGAGCCAGGTGCAAGTCAGACAACAAATTATTACAGTAAGACACTAAAGGATTAATTTATCTTTATTGTTATATGCATTATCATATAGGTCTGACAGGGAAAGAAAAAGTGCGCTCAATACTAAATCAGGTGTAGCATGTTTATTAGGTTTTCTTTAGTATATTTTCCTCCTCACAAAAAAGGGTAAGCTAACTGCTGTAGCTTGGGTATTACAAACCATTGCTACTTGTGTCTGCATGTACTTAAGTGTTGTGTAGATGGTAAAGAAATGTGTGGGTAGAGTTGTTGCTGTAGCAATTCCTTGATTATCCTGTTCCCAATTTGAATCTGGTTCAGTGCTTGGCATTCGCCATGTCAGCTCCAGCTGTGCCATAATGAGGGACCCTGTTCAGTCTGCCTCACACACGGGTACCAGCCGCCTCTCTAATGACCCACTATACCTGCTGAGCCCTTGATCCAGCTCATCGAGTTTTAGCCCTGAAAATCACATTTGTCTTTTGATTTGGTGTGCTGGTGACAGTATAACTAATCAGTGCATATTTTGAGGGATAAAACGCTTGACCGACTTGATATATTATTTTGAAAATAATAAAATATTGCTATCTTTTAAAGAAATGTATTATTGAGCTATCATCTGTAGTTAGTATGATCAGCTTTAATGCTTTACACTGACCACTGTTGTTTTCTGTTCCTCCAGAGCTTCTGTCTCAGTTGTCGGGGGTACGGCGTTCAGCAGGAGGTCAGCTCAGCTCGGGCCCGTCTGCCTCCCAGCTCCAGCAGCTTCAGATGCAACTCCAGCTGGAACGCCAGCAGGCCCAGGCAGCACGTCAACAGCTGGAGACTGCCCGAAATGCCACCAGAGGTGGCGGCCGAGCCAATGCTATTCTAAATACCAATTCAGCCACTGCAAACCCCAACCCAAGCGCCAACCATAATACCAACCCAAGCCCTAACCCGGGCCCACCCGAGCCCAACACACAGCATACTGCACATAGCTCCCAGTTTCTACTCAGCAGGTGTGCCAGTTTTAAATGTTTTTATTTTCAAGTCTCTTTTGTTTTTCTTTTTTAAATGTATTTTACTTATTACCTGTGTTTAGAAATTCTTTCTGTGCAGAGAACGTGGAAATTGAGTGGAAAAATTAGCAACAACCACGTGCATGCTCGTTTGAGTATGTATGTGTGATCCACTCATTGGTTCACAGCTTAACATGTGATCAGAAACTCCTTTTAAATCTTAGTTTAAGGCAGTTATCTGCAAGCATTACGTTTGGCCCCTTTGTGGAAATTTAAAAACCTCTAAATCTTGTGTCCAGTAGTAGACGTTTTGGATTTTTCAGTGCGGAATAAGTAGTTACAGGATTTTTATGTTACAAATAAATTTCTTATTCTCATCACTCCTTCTGTCTCTCTCTGTGCAGGCTGAACGAACCACGGCTGTCTGAGGCAGAGCGCCAGGCGTGCGAGGCCCAGTGGGCCGACAGGAGCCTGTTCGTGACGGAGCTGCTGCTGTCCACACTGTTACCAGACGAGGACGCCTCAGCCTCCTCCTCAGAGGACGAGGATGACTGTCACGGTTCGTTGCGGAATTTCGCTGACTTCGAGGCCATGGGTTGTGTTGAGGTCATGACCTTAGACGTGGCGCTGGAGAACCTCAACCTGAAGGAGACGACCCCAGCTACCAAGACGACGAAGACGACAACTAAAACGGCACCAACGAAGAAAGAGCCTCCTCCGCCGCCTCTTTGATGACATGGCCCTTCCCTCCCCTCAAAACCACCATTGTAACTGGCTGACTGCGGCGTCAGTCCAACTGCCAATGGATGACAAAAAGACTGCAGTTCTTCTTGGCTTTTTTTTTTTTTTTTTTTCCTCTCAGTGATCATCTGTCAGTGATCATGTCATTTCAGCTCTGTTGCTCCCCACTCCACCCCATGTTTTATGTTGTCCATTGAATAAAAGTAGTGAGACGAGAGAATGTGAAAGCAAGAGTGGTGGCTGCGTGAGAGAAAGGAAAAATAACTATATAAATATATTATAGAAAAATCTATATGAAAGTTGATAATCAAATCCACATAACCCGTGTTTCCTTTAGCAGATGAGTAAAGCGTAGTTAGCCATTTTAAGAGAAACTTGTCACACACTCCACTCACCAAGGGAGAGGAGCAGACAGAAGCCTCTCTGGTAAAAACGCTGCTGTGTATTTATAGTTATAAATTAAAGAAGTGCTTGGATGGTTTACCACAACTTAAGCATGAGCTTAAATCACCATGTGCCCATTTTTAACTGCACAGTCACTAGACGGGGAGGTCTTTCTCTTTTTGTTCGTACACCTGAGTAACTGTACATTAATGGTGCTGAGTGCCGCATCGCCGGCACTTCACCGCACACACTAGACACACACACGAACACAGACTGATGACGGCGTTTGGTTACCTTCAAGTCCAATCTCACCCTCCTCCCTCCCCTTTGTGTGACATTACCTGTTTTGGGTCATGTGACCTTGCTTTCTATCAACTGTGGGCACTTTGGTTTTGAATTGCATATCCAGTGTCCATTTGTGTACACTACAGATGCTCTACATAAAAGCGATACACAACTTGGAGGCAACCAGAGATGAAACTATCTCAGCAGTGTGACCGTTTTCAGGCCTTTTCTAACATGGAAGAAACGCGACCCTGTTCTTCATGTGGTTTTTTTTTGTTTTGTTTGTTTTTGTTTTTCATCTTCTCCCTCCTTTCTCTCTTAATGAAGATCAGATGCTACTTTCTCAAGCTTCCAGTGATCTGAGATTAATCTTCTCTCCATTACTCATGAATGCAAAGATTACTCATCATGTGACTTGAAGGAGAGAATCCTGTATTGCTCTTTCCATTAATTTCTCTCACTCAAAACGATCTTTGTATGCCTCCACTGCTACCTGAGGAAATGCAATGTATGTTTTTTGGCTTATCAAAGAAGCCAAATCACAGGGTAAACCTTTCAGTTTGGAGGACAATAAAAAATGTTTTTGGATGGAAATGAACTAACTCAATCCTGCTCTCTGGTTTGTTTGTTTGGTTTTTTTACTTTCTTTTTTTTTTTTTTTTTTCTCTCAGTTGCTAACTTCTTGGCGAGCATGTACAGAACATGGTTACAAGAAAAAGAATAAACGCCTATCTTACAGGTCAAGGCATTCTCAGTTGGTCTTCTCCTGTCCTCATTCACAGCAGCAGATTGACACACTGGACTAAACTGAGTGTGGGTTATTTTTTTAATAACAATAACAAAAAGATTTCACCTTGAGTTCTGACATTGTGTAACTCACAAAGAGTGAGGCACATCTGTCAGTGTGGAATGGCTTTTATTACTGAGCTCTCTCTGACAGAAATGAGAACAAGGGTATGAGTCTCTTCGGTTATCCTTGAGATTATAGTGGCGCTAATGAACTTTTGGTTTTATGCCCTGGTTTTTGACTTGCAGGCCAGCTCGGCTGTTCTTGTATTTTCACAGTTAAATTAAGTTTGGGAGAAATAAACAGCATGATAATCTCAAATTTACAAAAATCATCTTTGTAAAAGTTGATTTCCTTGACAACCACTGGACTAACTTGGGTCATTAAAATGTAGTGGAAACTTACCTGGGGAAAATTTCCACAGTTTTTCTGTGCACAGTTAGGAAAAAAAACAACACATTAACTATTAAAGGCACAAATACTCCAGTGTTTTTTTTTGCTCACATTATGGCAGCTGCACTTTCCTCCTCACATGAACACGCACAAATCCAGACGAATATCTGTTATGCTTCACTGTGAACTTATGCAAATCTGAACACACGAACGCCACATGAATACCAATATAGAACAAAAATAGCCGTATCTCCGGCCTGTCTGCCATGTGTCATGTGAGCAGACCATCTAGGGCCAAAGAATCTCAAACATCAATGGAACAGTGGACAATATGTCTGGAATAACACACAAAATAAACACGTCTTGGTTTTTAAAGCACATAGGTGTCATTCTTAACCTTTGTTTCTAAATATAATGACGTCACTGCTGCAGAATGGAACAGTGGACAATTTTAGCATCTACAAATTCCAATCGATGGCAATGGCAGGACTGGGACTTTTTAAGAATCATGTAGTTGAAAATTAAGGCTAATTTTTTACAGCTTTACTGAAAAGACTGCAAGGTCTTTTGTGAAATACTTTCATCATCGTCATCTGGAGACATACCGCGTTTCAAGAACAACTTGAAAACAAGGTCTTTATAGAAAATTGATTCACAGAAAGACACATCTGCAACATACTACAAACAAATTAGACTTGGTGTTTGAAGTTAAGCATGCAAACCGGTGGTTGCAGACAAAGGAGGAGGTCAGGGGCTTAAAATGAAGTGAACCTCCACCCTGAACCCTGATGAGATTTTTACTGCAGTGCAGGAGCCACATTTCATCACAGCTGAAGGGTTGTCTGTTGTCAATTAAGATGAGGACGAGAACCACACATAAGTGGACAAATACCATTCACAAAGCACGCAGGCTGTGTGTTACTGAAACACTGCAGAGAGGTTATGGTTTCCATTTCTTGTTGGTTACTGATTTAACCGATGTGAAATGGAAACCATTATCCCTCTGAACGCAAATGGTGTCACTTGCTGTGTGCCAGCATCAAACCAGCATTTTTCACCGTTACTGTAGAGATGTATTAAATGAAACCCAGCTCAGACAGCAATGCTGCTGAGAACTTAAAGTGCAATCTGAGCCAAGTCAGTGAATTATTATTTCAGCTCAAAACCCTAAATAAGAGCAGCCTGAAAAGATCTGGCAGATTCATTTGGTCTTTAAAGAGGTCGGTTGCTGCAGGAAACCAAATGCATGCAAAGTGGGGGGAAATGAGAAGAGACGCAGCATGAGCAGAAGTTCATATTAGATGCAGTGGAAACTACACACTGTATAAAGCAAGTTGCCGTTGTTGGGTTCATAATACCAGAGATTGGACTGGATTAAAAAAAAAACAAAAAAAACACTCGGACTGTATATCAAAAGTTGGTTTTTTTTGTCTCTTTATTGACTTAAATAAGCTAAATAAGGGGTGGGGTGTTATTGTTTTTACCTTGTGAGTTTTATACTGCAACAGGAACTGCCACGGAGGTGTTTTTTGAATACTTTATCAGGTGTTTCTGTCTCTGTGGTTACATTTTATCAGCATGCCTCAATAACGCTGGACCTAAAACCAGTCAAAACTTTACAATGTTAACTACATTCCTGTAATCACGATCGAGAGGTTGGGTGTGGTCCAACACTACTAAATGGAAGTAGGGGCCCAAAGGTCCTGTGGCTCCTTTCCACTGTTGGATTTTTAATACATGCATAACTCCTAACATGAGACATCTTTATCTTGTATAAAAGGAAACAAAATGGTGTGGTTCAAGAACTCGCTAGCATCAGCGATGGTCTGATCCCATTGCCAGATGTTCTCTAGCTTACCCATAATGCAAAAAAAATAAATAAACACTATGTGAAATAAACAATGTGGTAACTTGTCTTAAATATCCGTCTCTTGTGCCTACTATGCAATAAAGCCTCAGTGTTTAATTATACACTTTCCCAGCTTTCCTTATGCAGCATACAAAGACATACCACACACCTTTACAAAAGTAAGACACAACTCAGTGGATTTTAGGTACTCTTTGTAATTTTAATTCCCATAATTTAGTTTAAATGCAGACATTTTCTCACTAAATCTTAAATAAAACATTACAGTACGATATATGCAAATCAGAAGAGCTTTAAGATTTTGTAGAAGCAGGCTACAGTTTCTTTAGATTTTTTTTATTTCTTTTTTAATTTATTCATTTGTATTCATATATATATGCATCTTATTTCTGAAGGACCGGACAGTTAAGTAGCAGTAAACAGTAAAGAGACATCACAGAGCTGTAAAACCTGCAGGCCAGCCAAGGAGCACATTCTATTACAAAACAGACCCGACAACTAGGAGACAGCACGCCACATCCAGATGAAAGTCTGAGCTGATGCTGCTCCGCCTTTGGGAGGCGGTGCTAGTCCCACACACACAGGAGAGGGCGCTATTACACCAGGGCAGGTGGAGCTACACACGACCACTAAAGTGACGGCAATGTAGTTGCACCTTCACGAGAAACGGCTTGTATTGCACATTCAGGGAGAAAGAAATGGCACATTCTGTTTTTTTTGTTTCGTTTTTTGTCTACAAAAAGGTTGATAAACAGTTGAAATGCGGCAGAAGCACAGCAGCTCCCTCAATGGCAATTCAACCAATCGTTGAAACAGTCCGTCTAAAATGCTGTCCCTCTCTACGGGGAGGGAACGTGTCAAACTGCGCCCTCTAGGGGCCGTGGTCATCCCTACGCCCAATCTTTTTTTGCGTTTGTGATCAAATTTTGAAAGTGTTCGGATTTTACAGGGAACCACGTTAGATGTATATATTTCCTGTTGCCGGCTCAGGATGTAGCCCTTTCTCTCAGATACTTAAAGCTGCCAGCAGAAGGCGATTTTCACTTTCCCTCCCCATCTTGAGCAGTGCATCCCTTTTGGCCTATCAGGACTGAGAATGCATGGAAAACAATATAGAAAATGACAGTGTGAGTTACAAAGGGGGGCTGCAGCAGAGGATGGTGACACTGCACAAATCAAACACGCGATGCATGCCGGCTGACCTCAGTCCATTCACAAACAAACCTCCTAATGCATGAAGGAAATAAAGTTTTTTCCGGCTCATTATATTGTTTAGTAAATCTTGCACCAGAGCAACAAACTTCCACAAGCCTCAGAGTAGAAAGCTGGCAAATGAAAGAGTCTTTCTTCAGCTTCTGACTTCATATTATGAATATAGATTTTTAAGGTTTAAACTGCTTTTATTTCAGCAGTTATAAATGCCATAGTATAAAATAGAATCCAAAGAAATAAAATAGCACAAAATGCTATCCTCACGACTGCATGAGAGATTTAAAAAATTTTGAGGCTACCGTCTGCTTTTACTAATTTTTGTCATTTTTGTGCCATTTGCTTGAGGCCAGAGCGCCTCAGCTGTTTAGCAATTAGAAGTTGGCCGTAACACTGGCTTGCTTTAAAGACAAAGGGGAAAAAAACATCCATGAAAGCTTCAGATCTCTGCTGCATATTTTCCTGGGTGGGGGGGGAGGCTAAATGTTTTGTGTCATCACAAAATTCCTTCTAAATATTCTTCCTCCGGGCATCAGAGAACAAACACAAGAGGATTTGAACACACCGGCTCTGTGCAGCCCCATTGAACAACACACAGCCTGTGGAAAAGTAGAAGGCCATGAGCTTCAACAGCGCTAACCTGCCAAAAAACAGGGAAACAAATTTCCTCACAATCAAGTTTCCAGATACCACTCATTGCATTCATCTTCATCAGGTCAGTCCTACACAATGGTTTTCTGGCACGGTGCTGTGCTGCTCTTGAAGCTCGTGGCCAAAGCAGTAGGGAAACAAAATTACAAAGTGTTTTCATCAAAAATTCAAAAATAAAAATGGTAATTTAAAAATCTGATCTACTGGCAACCGACACATCAGTCTATATGTTAGAGGAACCCACCGGGCTGAGAGGAAGTGTGGCACATGGCACCCTGAAATAAGACCATTTCTCAGTATTGCTGCGATTACAGTCTTACAACAACTAATCCCAATTGGCCAGATTTTACCATCAGCCCCACAGAGTGTCCTCCAAAGTGTCCGGAAGCTCATCCCGGTTAAAACTCAGATATGGTAGAAAAATATAGTTCTGATGAAATTTCTCTAGTTATCCTCTTTATTACTGAATTGCACCCATACATGTAGTGTTAATGCATTGTAGTAGCAGTGTAAGGTGACGGGGGTCAGGATCAGCACTACCGCTACAAGAAACAAAATGAAAAACGAGTCACTGCGCACACACTTGCTCTCGCTCTCTTTCTCTCTAGACACTTCTGGTTATTTTTTTAAAAATTTTTTTACTTGCACTTAAAAACTCACGGTTAATAGTTTGTCTTTCATTGGCATCATTAGGCAACAGTTGTTTTTTTGTGGGTTTTTTGTTTTTCAGATAACTCTACAATATGGTTACGATGTAAACACCACAGTACATAATTAGTTTACTTTTTCTGCACAAAGTAAAACACAAAGTTACAAGGCAAGTGGCTACGTAAGCATAGATTTGTTCATGAGAGAGAGAGAAAACAAACAAACAAACAAAACAAGAAATGAGGAAACACACCACAAGAACAAAAACAACTTGCGACACCTGGCATCGAGTTTGTTCAAATTAAAAGAAAAAAAAAAGACTTTGTTCATCTACAGGTCAGGTGACCGTTTTAAAAAGCTGGTGATGATCAGTTCTACCTCCAAATACAACCTTAAGTCCTAAGACAAAAGTCTTGTGATATTTTTGTGGCATGAGCAGCCTTGAAACCCTCACCGGGCTGTGATTCACACACCTCATGACATGGCGCTTAGACTGAATCAGATGTGATTGAGAGACTAAATGCTTCTCTGCTCCAAACAACACCTGCCCATTTTGAGGAGCTACTCGTGTGGCTTGGATTGAGTCCTCTTCCTTTCGACGTCTGCATAACGCTTTACAATTTAAGTATTCGATATGACAGATCACAAGGCCTTAGCTTTTTGCATGTCTCACTCTGTTAGATTTGAAACCTGGACTCGGATAATCTCGGATAACCGCGGTGCGAGATCTGAGATGATCTGAATATGAAAAAATGTAAAGGTTCATCAGTGGGCAGGGAGCCTTTGATATAAGGAAATGACTCCTGCTTTATCCAAAGTCAAAGGCATATGGATGATGATATGCAAACATTTTTACTAAACTTAATCAGTGCTTTATTTTTTGTACATCTGATCAGTTTTGGCATCTGCTGTACCTCATTTATCTGGCATACAGACATGGTGACAACAACTTACTTTGGCATGGTTCTGCTCTCTAAAGAGCAACCTCACTGTCCCTCGCTATCTGCGTATCTCCTCGAGGAGGGAGCCGTTAACAAAAGAACCTTCTGTCAATACTGTTCAATTCACCCAGGCAATAAAACAGTGAATGCAACGGCAACTCTCACTTCCTCTGCTGTGGATGGGTTTGGTAAAGCAAAACACTTTGTTCTAATCAATATTCTTCTGCCAACTTCAGAAAAACCTGCCAAGTGTTCATCGGTGGGAGTTTCCCATGAGCCGCGGGGGTTGAAACTAACCGTGAATTCTGACATCATTATGAGGTGAAGAGGCCCCCCCCCCGCCCACCCACTTTTCTGAAACCATTCACACTCACACGCACGCACGCATCCCCAATCCCCCATCCCAGACCCCCACATCCAAACTCTTAAAGGACATTATTTACAGTACAAATTACAGTATAATACATCATTAAAAAATATGAGATCTCTAAAAACATACAGGAGCTCTTGACAAAAACAAAAAATCAACTCTTTAGTAAATTAGGTTCCTATGGTATCATGTGAAAAATAATAATAATAATAATAAAAAAACAAAAGCAGAGTGACAGTCTCACCGCTCCTCTCTGAGGCGTCCGTTCCGTTTGGCCCCAGTTGTACCGGCTAGCATGTTGAAAGTGAGATGACGGATGGGTTTGGTTGACCACGCGCACATCTTTTCTTTTGTTTGAAAGCAAGCTGCAATACAACGAATCACACTCGACCCAATATCACAATATGTACAGTTTTGTTTTGTTGTTGTTTTTTTCACCCCTGGCATTTTGGAACAATGATAACGATAATAAAAAGTAAGCACTTGACCGATTGTGCTGCCTAGAATTTCAGGCAGAAGGATATGGATTTACTGCAGGCGAGTCTGCTGGCTTATGTTAGCAGAATAAACTGCTTTTTGATCATTTTTATTTCTGTATTTTTTATATTTACGTGGTTTTGTTTTTTAAGGAGACTGTCACGTGTTTTGTTAGAAGTTACCAGTAAGTCCCCTGTTATTGTCTTATGTACAGCAGATTGAATGGTACACTAGTTACACTTTTGTTTTTTAATCAATCCCACCAAAAAGAAAGAGAATAAATAAAAACCGATTGGGAACTCAAATGAGTCAAAAAGATCTCTGGACTACGGAGCCAGGCAGCACGTGAACCAACCCTCCTCACATCTACAGTACAACCAAGTCCACCTGTAAACCATCCTCCCTTCTTCCTCGTCACCCTTGTGCATCGACTCTCTTCCTTCTCTTCTATCAGCAACCCACACATTCGAGATATGACATCTACCCAAGTTTCCCCCTCTCTCTCTCTCTCTCTCTCTCTCCCTGACTCTCTTTTTCCTCCTCTGCTCTCCCTCCCGGCGCTGCGCCCTCAGACGTAGGGCAGGATGCCGTAGACAAACAGGGCCATGACGGCGGCGCTGAACAGGCCGGCCACAGGCACCGTGACAAACCACGCCAGGAAGATGTTCCTGAAGAGGCGCCAGTCCACTGCTTTCTGGGAGCGGATCCAACCCACAGCCACAACTGAGCCCACCTGGAGGCCGCAGCAAGGAGGGAAGAAAGAAAAATAATCAGCAGCAGCACAGAACAAAACGTTCAACGCAGCAAAGCCAAAGTCAGTATAAAGAGCTACAGGTTGTCCACGCTTTTCTCTTGATGGAAGTTTCTCCAAGATTGTTTTGCAGTCAGATTACGTCAGCTATTCTTAAGGCATGTTTTGCAATGCTTAACTCTTCTCTTGTGCAGTAAGTGGTTAATTGTCTAATTAACCCTATTGGACAGAAAAGATAACAGCAACAGCTGATTAATTAAATTGCAGATGGTGATTGGTGGAAATTATGTGTTAGTCTCCTCTAACAGTATCAGTCAGCACTTGAAGAAGTCCTCAAATTCTTCTGCAACAACAATAATAATAAGTTTAATATTAAATATTCTATTTAAGGGCTCCTTTTATGGTTTTCCTAATTTGCTCCCACATAAAACACTGCATGCTTATTTAGAACACGAGCAAAGTTTCAAAAAATGAGGACAGCGTATGTAAAAGTAATCTCTATGAGCTAAAGCTCAGGCTTCAGACTACGTTTTTTTTCTACTCGTCCCGAGATGACATCACCTCGGCATGGATGTCCTTACATGGTCATTTTAAGCACAAACAGAAGCACTAGGTTGAAAACATGGGGCTAAAAAGAATCAAATTCCTGTTTGTGGAAGTCAGGCAAGAAGAAGCCAGTTAGTAGAGTGTGGTCAGCAACTTTTTAGACAGGGGGTGAGCTAACATGCTTCACAGAGGGACAGTATAAGAAAAATATGTACATACATACTCAAGTCCATTTTCGTACTATATGGACTCTTACAAAAAAATACTTTGATACTTTGAATTTAATGTAATTGATATTGAAACTGGTAGTAATTGGTATATTAACTGTATCTAAAACTTGTACTGAGCAACAACAAAAAAAACTTCCACCAAAGAGTGCGGCCAGAAAGACACACGAACAAAAGGTGATAACATATCAACAGGTCAGCAGAAAGGCCACGTGCAACCTGCAGCTCTTCAAAATCAGATCAGTTTTCAGTGTCTGCGTTAGTGACTGCAAGCAGATTATAGAGGTTATCACAGCATAAATTAAATTTGGTATCCGTGGAAGCCTGAAATCAGCAGCTCCAGAGTAGCAACAGTCTATTATTTACTTAATATTAGGCTGTAAATATCAAAAAGCACTAAACTAGAGCTAGTTAGCTTTTGCAAATCTGTCTGCAAATTTCAGACTTCCACTTCTTTCTTTTGATAGAAATAACTTCAGAATACAAAAGAGATTGTTTTCTAATCCATGTTCAAAGACTCAAAGCGACACACCTGAGTGTTGGAGTAACGTGCAGTGAGTGGTTTCAGCTCTTAGTGACGCTACAGGTGGGCGGGAGTTAAACCGCGTTTCCCTGCTCTTATATGGCCGCAGCAACATGAGACACCGTCTGTCACACGCTGACTAAATGTGGAAGGTCGGGCCAACAGAGTCCAGCCTGTTCTTTTGGTTTATTAGTCAGTCTTAATAAGACTAAGCTCTACTAGACTCACAAAAATATCTCCCAGAAAAGACATTCAGGTCATGTAGCCTCTCTACTTAAACGCAAGATACTTTAATGTAGCATTTCTTGGATTCTCCTCTTTCCAAAGCAGGGTGTGCATGTGTTGAACAATATTTAACTCAGTGGTCACATTGTTTGTTTGATGGTTTTAGTACCTGAAGCACGGAGCAACAAATTCTGAACTCGGTGTGACCTCAGTGTTCGTATTGCTTTTGAGTTTTTGAAACGAGTCACTGCACATTACCATACCACACCAACCCACACACCCATCCATTCGGTTTAACTTCCACACCCACACACACAAAAGACCTGAAAAGAAAAATTATCACTCATACACAACAGAACTTCACAAACCGAATGGATGCCAGTGACACAGATACAGACACACTCTCTCTCACACACGCACGCACGCACACACGCACACACACACTGAAGATGTTGAGAGATGTTGCTGGCTACTTTCTGAAAACCAAACAATTTAAAATGTCAAAGAGCTGCAAGTCTTGCTAGTGGTTTTTTTTTTAGTCCAGCATCATCTGTGGACCATCTCCACATTTAAAATAAACAAATAAATAAGAATCACTAAATCATTCAAATCACCACCACGATTATATACCTCTAACCATCAGTAGATTTAGCATTTTAGCAGAGCAGTTGATTATCCAAGGTTTTTAGGAAGGAAACGCGAAGGCATTTGGAGGTGAGAAATGAAGATAAGGTATGGATGGCGATGATATTGATGTTTAGACAAATAGATCACCAGTAACTTAAACCCAGTTTTGAGTCTTGTGCAGTTTCCCTTCAGTGGAGCTAACATTTTTGCATTCCTGTTTTCACTGATTATTGCACGTATGATCTTATATAAGCTAAAAACAAACATTTCGGGTGTTTCATCCAGCTTCAGCTTTACGAGTAGCTAAGAGGCTAACGGCAATAGCTTAATATTTAGTGATATCAATATTATCATCAAACTCTCTACTTGTGTATTTGTTTAGCAAATATTCCTAGTTTTTCATCTATTAAAAAAAACTTTTACTACTAATTTAATAAACAAAAAACAATAAATAAATAAAGATGATATCTATGTATTTGCTGTATGTCTAATAAACATGCAAGTAACTGCCTGATAACATTCTTTAATCTTACAAAGCTACCTTTCAGTCAAACTTGGGGTTGTGTTGCTGAAGGAAAACTGCACGAGAAATCAAAACGTCAACTTCGGGAGTTGTGATTGGCTTTGGCGATTGACAGCTACAGGTGAAGCGATGAAGGCGAGCTCCCGGAGGGCTCTCTAGGATGACTTCACTACCAATACCTTGCAGTGGGTGGAGCTTATTGGGATGCCCACATTTGATGCAACAAGCACTGTTAGCGCACTCATTACTTCAATGCAAAATCCGCTGTGAAGATAGATGAGTAGAGAGACAGACAGAGAAAGATGGAGAGGTAAAAAAAAGTGGAAAACAAGTGTGACAGGTGGGTTTCGGGGGGGGGGGTGATAGGTATTTGGGAGGTTGAGGTCTGCTTGCGGACAAGCACGGCAGGGTCGAAAACCCACACACCAAACCATGCCAGTGCTAAGAGGGCAAAATGGAAGAGACTTGGTGGAAATGAAACAGAGAATGAGACACCGTGTTGATGGGGGCGGGCAGGGGAGGACTGGGACTGGTGGGGTCCGTCTCGAATTCCAGCCTCGATCTGCTGTTCCTGAAAAGAACAGGGGAGAGGGGCTGCACACTGCTGCCTGGGGCTGGTTGTAGCGGGCTGGACATGGATTCGTTTTGATCTTCTCATGCACCTCAAAGATTGGTTAGGATTATCAGTTCCTGCGGAGGATAAGTCTCGTTTATGAGAAAATGAGTGGTATTTACATCGTTTTGACAACGATTTCTACTAACGATGCTGTTACTGTGATCACTGTGGGAAACACTTTACCAAACTGGAAATATTAGGGTTCATTTTTCATACTCATGAGGATGGAAATGATAGAAATGGCAAATCGGACCAAAAACAATTGAGCAGAGCTTCTTCTGCTATTTGAAAAGCCGCCTGGAGCGCCCTGTAATAATTAAAGGCAACTCAGACTTACGAGAATTTTTATCGCCTGGATTTCAGTAAATCAGCTAGAGGATAATGTTTAAAGAGATTTTAATGATAAAATTAAAATGTAACTGTAAAACTGGTATTAGGAAATTTAACCGAGTCAGGCTCCCTGCTGATTTCCACAGGAAAATACTTTCTTGCTTTTTTTCCCCCCCCCACAACACACCCGACAGTAGGGCCCGTGTTACTGACTTTGTTGGACTAATGATGTCGTGCTCACGGCTTTCGGCCTAGCTTGTACAAGTGATCACAACAGACAGAAAAGAAGGTCAAAACTAATAAATAAGACCCACGTTTTCATAAACTGCAATTATCCTTTTTTTTCTCTGCCACAATAATCTGAGCTTTGATTTCTGTGGAGAAATTTAACTAAGAAGCAGAGCACTTGTAGGGAGGTAGGCATAAAATTATAGTAAACTAAAACAGATTTTAGCTAATTATCTCACGACATGACTAAGCACTAATTATAGCTAAAGCGGTGTGTGTGCGCGATTCTAGCTCAGTCCAGCACGGCGGCCTGGGAGGCAGTGTGAGCTCCCTGTCCCCTGGAAATGCCTGAAAGGGAGTTGAGAGGCCAGCTGGAAGGCCACTCAGTCATACCTTGCAGTGTGTGGTACTGACAGGGATTCCGATATTGGAAGCGAACACGACTGTGACTGCAGAAGCCAGTTCAATAGTGAATCCACTGTGGAAGGAAGGGAAGGGAGAGGAAGGGAAGGGGGGAGGGAGCAAAGAGACATTCTTCATTGTGATGTCTTGGATGATGCTCATGATGGCACGATCTCACTGGCATCCACATATAAAACCATTGCAGAGCATTCAGCAGTTCTTTAAAGTATACCCAACACACATTTGAAAAACAGAAATAATATTAAATATCTGAGACACACACACACACACACACACACACACACACACACACACACACACACACACACACACAATAAACACAGCATTTCTACCAGGTATTACACACTAGTGTGTTATTCATAATGGACACAGTTTCAGTATGTGATATACAAACAGGCCTTTGTGTTGGTGTGTTTCTGTGCTGCCTTGTGCTTACTAGAAGACAGTTTCTCTAAAGCCACCAGCTGCTTTCAGGACACACACAGAGAAGACATTAGACATTAGAATAAACTTCCAAATCATAAAAGAGGGGAAAAAAAATTAAACTAAATGCATGAAAATGCAACTTAAAAGGAGAAAAATGTGGCTTTTTTCTTACTAGATGGCAGCCAATAACATTCGTCAGAAACACTGAGCTAAGGTTCCAGATGAAGATACGACTGAAATTTAAATGTCACTGCAGGCGGAGTGTGGAGTGGTCGAGCAGCAGGAGCCAATCTCTAAGACAGCAGAGCACCAGTGATGTCACCTGATTAATTTTGAACCCATTTGTAAATGGCCACTTGGCCCCAACTCATGGCCTACAGAAATTGATAGCCATTAGGCAAATGTTAACTGTATTACTTAGACCTGTGCTTTCCCCCAGCTCATGTCAGAATGTAGGAGTAGAGGGTCTTGCAAGAAAGCTACAGAAAAAACTCACACCATTCGCTCCACCTCTCAACAGCAACAATAAACTATACACAACTGGACAAGTGTGCCATATCGACTCATCACAAAGAGATATGATTGTTTGTGTTTCTCTGAGTTCTGCTGGTTAAGCTTTGCAGAGCCTGGTAGATCTGCAGCAATCTGTCCCTGTGGTGCTTCAACAGCAGAGCTGGGCAGAAGGATGGAAAATCCATACTTCAAGTTTCAAAAGTCTTTTTACTGCTGTGATACATTGCACTTTTTAGGTGTTCGCTGCGGCTGCTAAAATATATTCCCGGGCACATAGACCGCAGACACACATATAAACACTTCTGTGTCCTTGCCCCAAACAAACTTCTTTTCAGAGTGATGCATGGAAACAGACACTGGAGGAAATCAAGTCTTTAGAACGGTGAACCAGTGCAAATTTGTCTTTGGGTCCTGGCAAAAAGTCTAAGCTGGTGATGGAAGGAGGGAGATTAAGAGAGAAAGGAGACAGACAAAAAAGAGAGAGCCCAAACAAAAAGAGGAGAAATGAGGGAAGGGAAAATAATGAGATGGCGTGGGCGTGAGCGTGAGAAAGAGACTTTAGGGAAAAGGGGAGAGAGAGAGAGAAAGCTCTTTAGGTGAGACGTAAAAAAAAAAAAAAAAAACAAGATGTAAAGGAATGAAGAAAAAGAAAAAAGCAGGGCGCTGAGAAGAAGAAGAGGGTTAACCACAAAAATAGTGATTTACAGGAGTGGGTAGGAAGGAGAAAGGAGGACGGGGGGGGGAAAGAAAAGTGCAAGAGTCAGACTGGCGTCCCTCCCTGCGGTTGGAGAAGAGAGGCTACGGTTCCCACTGTGGCCCTCCCTCACCCCTCCTGCTCTACTTCTCTTCACCCAGAATGCCAAACAGCTTCCTGCAACCCTGTGTGATGTTCCTGCCAGGCAACAAAACACAGCCACTCAAACACACACATGCACGCACGCACACACGCAAACCTCAAAACGCCTTGCTGGAACAATTAGACCCTAATGTGCATGCATGCTCGGACACATACAGTACATTCAATGCACAGTGACTTGCAGAGTTCGGTTTCCTCAGCACACAAACAACTCGGTGGTATGCACAGACACACACACACACACACACACACACACGCAAACTCTTCATCTTATGCGTGGGAAGAGAAGAGAGAGAGGAAGGAGGAGACTGAAGTCAAGGACAGAGCAACAGCACGGGTTTGTGGATGTGAGACGTCTACTGCCAGTGTCCTCAGGCTTTGTTTGTTGTGGTCCGAAAGTCTACTTGTTTATTCAGAATTTTTTATGTAATAGGTCAAAAAAATCTGAGAAAAAAAAAAGCGCTACTATTTCACTTCCTAGGCACCACTAAGATACTATTATTAAAGCAGATTTCTGTAAAAAAGTAGTAAGAATTATTTCTAGCAAAGTCTGGGATGATTCCCAAAATCATAAATAGTGTGCTTAATGCTGAGATCAAGATTTATTTATCACCAAATTTTTATTTATACGTTTATAGCAGGAAAAAGTAATAAAAAAAAATCCATTCAGTCTTTGTATTTTACCTAATAAACTCAAATGTAATGGATTTGAACACACAGATCTTTTCACTTAAACGATCTGTCTGACCTCTGATGATAAACATGAGTGCACATCAACACTGTGTGTGCAGGTCACTCCCTGGCAGAGAGTGAGGGAAAATCAGAACATTCATTAGTTACACAACAGACAAACTGCTTTATGCATTTTGCTGTCTGCACATAGATTACTAAGTATCTTCTGATTGTTCATTTGCACTTTACTGCCCTTAAGACATTGTGCATAAGCATTCTAATACGGCTGTGGGAAAGTAAGTACTCACCATGGAGGCTGGGAGCCCTCTATGAACTTGTTTGTGTCAGCGTGTTGAGGCTCTATGGAGCGCGTAAAACCAAAGCATGGTGGATAGTTCACCTCTGCAGCACAACTCTCCTTCAAACGCACCCAACCGCATCCACAGACATGCACATGTGCACTCACTCTCCTGTGAGGCGACTTTCTCACCTTGAGGGGGTAATGGGAGTGAGGTCCTTCCCCATGGTCTGGATGACGCGGCGGCCCCATACCCACAGGCCGGCACAGATGCCTATACCACCGTAAAACAGCAGCCAGATAGGAGTGGCAGCATCCTGCATCACACCGCCCTGTTCATAGATCATCCACAGTGCCACCAAAGGCCCAATGGCATTACTACAAACAAGAAAGTAGATAAAAACCTTATTCAGGCATTATATACTCAAGTCCAAAGAGCAGCGTGAAGATGATTTTTTATATTTAGTTGACAGAGAAATGTACTCTGGACCATAAAGGTCGCTATCTGTCATGCAACACGTAGGGGGCAGCACCTGACATCGTTGCCTCCGTGGGCGAAAGAACCGAAGCAGGCGGTGAGGATCTGCAAGAAGTGGAAAAGCAGAAACACCTCAGGTTTGTCCTTCTCCTCCTGATCCTCCAAGTCGTCCGGCCCTGGAGGTGCAGCCCCTTCTTCCTCCACCCCTTCCAGGTCTGTGGCAAGCTTCATCTCCACTCCGCCCTCCTCGGCCTCGATCTCAGCCTCGGCCACGGCGTTACAGTACGATGAGTAGCTGTCGTAGCGTATCCGCTTTTTGGAGTAAGACACGCTGTTGCTCCTGCCGCCTCCCTCACCAACCAGCTTTTCACTGTCCTCGCGTGATTCGGAGCGCATCGGCTGGACGGGCATGCCGCATATTGCCGCTGTGTAGCAGGTGTAGCTGTTGTTGCGGCGCAGCAGGCGGTAATTGTTGTCAGGCGGGCCGGCGTTGGAGCGCTCGTTGTCATCCATGCGGCCCAGGTGGATTTTGTGAAGCAGGTCTTTGTACAGACCCGAGTCTTTGTGCACCGTGTGGTACACCTGGCCATCGCTACGCATGTGGCCATCGAAGCTGAAGCTGCCGTTAGAGATGGGGGATTTGAGGCTGCCGTTCGTCATTGAGTGTGTCCGACCTGGAAGACAGACGATTAATGAAAAGTCTGCGTGGGAGCAGGATATTAATGATGATGACCGACGAGTTTGATCTCCATTAATGGCAAATTTATTTATGCTAATAAGTATTAACGCATAAATAAAGCTATAGTTACTCTCCTCTTATCAAATATTATTATAAATGTCCAGTTGTACCATACACCCTGCCGTTTGGCAGGATAGTGCCTCCATTCGCCAGGTTGGTGAGCTCGCTGCTGGATTCGCGGGTGCCCCGGTCACTGCTGCCGCCTGTGAGCGGCATCACAGCCTCATCTGTGCCCTTCGCCCCTGGTAACTCTTTGAAGACGGGGCTCTCCTCCTCCTCTTCAGGGATCTTATCCAGGCTCTCATCAGAAATCCTCGACAGAGCCTGCTCTTTCTTTAAACGACCTGGAGGAGATCAAGCAGCAGTTGAAAGAGCACCGAGTTAGGACATTTTTGCAGGTTGCTTTAAATCCATCATGAAAGGAAAGCCACAACTGTATTGTGGCAGCCTTTTATTATTAAAGGATTTCAAGGAAACCAATCTGGATGGCAGCCAGTTAAGAAAGCAAAACAATAGTTAGACAAAAAAAGGGAAAGAAAAAAAAAAGATTAGAATTTATTTGCAACTTTTCACGCTTAAAAAAAGCTGTTGCTTCTGCTTTCAGGTTCGGGAGACAAAACTTCTGACAAGAAACAGATTATCTAAATTATCCCAGTGCCTACCCGACTCTTTGAATACCCCAGTAGAGAAAAAAAACCCAATCAGAGTTATGACCTGTTTTATTTAAGTGGATGCAGTAATATCCAGATTAGCACCAATAATTTTACCTGTAATCCTCGCAGGCATTAGGGGGTTCATGACACGGTCACACAAACCACGAGTCAATGGAAAAAAACATTCATTTTTTTGGCCTAAACATAGATATTATTTTTCATGGCCTATAAATACCACTCAGCTTCTTATTAAATTTTATTTATATTTCTTTATAGTGCAAAGCATTTCTGGCATCGATCAGATTTTTTGGATCAAGTGTTTGAGCTCTTACACAAAGAACCTTTTATTTATCCAGCACAAAGTTAAAATAAATAGAGCTGTGCCTTGTCTTTATCCACCACTGTCTACTTTTTCCAATGTTTTAATTGTCTGTGTCATGAGTTTTACAGCACTGCCTGCTTTGCTGTGGGCTGGTTTTCCCATTAGGGAAACAATTCCCAGCCCTGATCCTGAAAGCTTTCTACACTGCAGGCCACGATCTTAGCCTCTTTCATCTGACCAAGTAGCTCTACGCCCAAAAATCTAAGTGGAGCACTGGAGAGTTCACAGGGATTTTTCTGGTGGCTTTAGTGCCTCTGGCAGAGGCCAACAAGAAAGCACATGCCCTGGCTTCCGTTGTTTGGTGTCAGAGCGTTTTCACATGGCGTGAGAGAGACAGACTGGACACACACACACACACACACACACACACACACTTGTATGGATATCCTTGTGAGGACATTCGTTTACATAAAACCAAATACCTAAACACAACACTTACCCTAACCCTAAACCAAATTTAACAGATACTTACTTGCAATCTTTCTCCTCATCCAGGGACAGACCAATATCCAGACCAGAGCTGCGCAGACCAGCGAGCCAGCTAAAGTGATGAGAAAGATGGCCCACACCGGTAGCATCTCCAACCCGAGCACTGCAGTTAATGAACACACATTAAAAAAAAAAAAAAATACAAAATCATGTACTGGCATCACACATTCAAGAGGAATTTTGAGCAAACTAACAAGCGCTTCCATCCCTGAGGTGATAATTTGATCATACACTGGTGTCAGGTTAAATAATCAGAGATATACTGGGAATAAGCACTTACATGGAGCTCCAGTATACATGATGGAGAATGTGTTGATACCAATGGTGGAGGCGTAGAAGAGGGGCAATGCTCGCAATCCGTTTGGAACAGAGTCATCCTGTGAAGTAAAAAAGGAAATGCAACAATAATGATAATAAATCATAAAACAAAACATGTACAACACAATAACATATTAGCTAAAATGAGAACATCTTCTGGCTAAAAGTTTAGCTCAGGTCAATTTAAAGGTGTGGAGTAATACAATTATTCCATCTTGCACAACCATGGCTTGCTTTTATCAGAAGGTTAATAATTAATATGACTAATGAGGCAGGTGAAATGTAAAATGACACTAAATGGGATGTGGATTTTACAGAAGTAACAAATCTCAACCCTGCAAACACAAAACAGAAAGATCGAATATTCTGATGCAAATAGCCCGCAGACGCAAAAATGAACTCATTCCTAATTTGACCCATCTATGCAGTAACACCGGCCCAAACGGCAAATCTTCCCGTGACTCACTCATATATAATCCTGCAGTCGTGACCCTCGGATGATCTGCAGCACTTCCTAGTCTGCCAGAGCTTTCCCATTACATAACAAATACGCGGGTGTTGCCATATCAAATGGGTTTTTATCTGTGCTCAAGTTCTTTCAGACAAGTTGGGCGTACACGTGCAAGTCTGTCTCCGATTTCTTATATTAAAATGACCAGATTGGCAGCTAAGTGTGAGTGCGGAGAGTGCAACGGCTGCAAATGCAAGGGCAGTGTCACAAAACTGAACACAGCATTAGTTGAAAGTGATGTGCGCCTACCTTGTTGAGGATGAAGTGTCTGATGAGCATAAAGAGAAGTCCAGACATGAGTCCAGAGAGCAAGGGGGAGATGAACCAAGACGCCACTGAAGAAGAATTGAAAAATGTTAATGAGGAAACGACAGGAGAGCCTTGCCAACTCTCTACAACTAGAAATTTTGTGTTTTAATAGTTTTTTGTGTTTTTAGCCATCAGTTCTCTTCCTAAAATGAATTCCAAGTCATTTCATTTATGCGTTATGTATTTAAGTATGAGAATAAATCCCAATAACCAGTTTTATGGTGACTAAGGCTGCCACGATTTGTCGACTAGTCACGATTACGTCGACTATCAAAATCGTCGACGACTGATTTAATAGTCGACGCGTCGTTTGAAGCTTTGTAAGATCCCAAAAGACGCAGGAATAAGTAGCAGGATTTAAGAGTGTAATAACGGACTGAAACAGAAGATGGCAGCACTGCATGTACAAGGATGCCAGCTGCCGTTAAACCCCGAAGAAGAAGAAGAAGAAGCAGCTGTGTCCCAGAATTCATAGCGCGGCCCAGCTCAGTTTCCAACAATGGCGGCAGCTAGTTAGTTTTAATATTACTCTTATTATTCTTTCTGGGTCACAAAATAAACGTTTAACATATTTTCAGCCGAGAATGTAGCTGTGTAAACCTCAAATATCGGCTCAGTTTATCAGGACACCGCATATTTTCAAAAGCGCTCTGACGTTTTCGGAGACGTCTGTTACCCACCAGCTCGATAGCTAGCCGGGGGCTAGGTCACTAGCGCGGTAAGAACACCGGACTCCCGGCAAATTGTTTTCAAACCCACCGCCGTCTTTCGCTACTCAGGTTAAATATATGAGTCACTTAGATAACTTAAAAATGTTGTTGTTTGGCTTTTTTTTTTTTTTTTTTTTTTAGTATTTTATTTGTTCCTGAGTAAATCGGTTTGTCTGAGATTAAAGTTATAGTTTTTACACAGCTGAATAAACGTCAAGCAGACAGCTGATTATCAGAAGTGTGAGATGCTGGAGAATATACTCCGTTGTCCTGTTATAGATAGCAAGGAGTTTATTAAACTTCACCGAAACAATCTGCAAATTTCATTAAAATTGAATAAACTATCATCTTGTCTTTATTTTTAGTTAGCACCTTAAAAGCTTAAAGCTGTAAGCTAATGATAGTTATATAAGAGCAGATGCTGCTGGTGCAATAAGCTGTAGTTTTACGTCCAGTGGATGATGATCTGATTAGTCGACTAATCGCATAAATAATCGGTGACTAGTCGACTATCAAAATAATCGTTTGTGGCAGCCCTAATGGTGACGTGAGAGTTTATTATTCTTTAAAGTATGCATTATTATTGGATGCTGTATGATGTATGACAGAGGCTCTTAACAAGGAAGAAATAGGTTTATCTGTCTAAACTAAACTCAATAAAGTACTGGGTATAAAGTGAGTCATGTACTTGGAAACACAATCTGAAGATTGTTGTTTACTAAAAACCTAGAAACCTTTCTAAAAATCAAACTCCACTGGGCATATCTCAGAGTGGTTTCTATTCCATCAGGTTTCACTGGAAAATGGGGCAGTTATTATAGGCACACACACACACACACACACACACACACACACACACACACACACACACACACACTATGATACAATCTTCTGCCATTACCAATCTTGACAAGCTGCATCCACTGTACTCCCTTTGTGCCGATGGCTACCATAGAGAAGCCGATGGTGGCGCCAACGATGCAGTGAGTCCCAGAGATGGGGAGCTTGAGGAAGGAGGCGATTAGCTGCCAGACGGCTGACCCTGTGACCAAAACAGAGACAAAAATCTAACGTTTAGCTTGGTTTATTTATTTGTCCGCCTCCATGCACAAAAACAATCTCTTGGGAAAATTAGCAGTTAATTCCCATCTGCAGTTTGTGTGACATCATGTAACATCTTAAATGAGGGCCTGAGAGTGCCATTTGAAATTCCAAATGACTGCCTTAAGTTTGCAGTGTTTATAGAAGCTGAGACAAAAGTATAATCTGAAAACTACACTAGGCTTTGTTTATCCCTCCTTTAACAAAGACTGCTATTCAAAAATTGCTCAATGATGTGAGTAATTGCAGTGTTTTTGACATAGAAGATTATATATATTTAAAAAGAGGAATATTTTAAGATCCAGTCGTGAGAAAAAGTTTCGAAATAATCACTCAAATATGTCTTCTAAATCACTACATTCATTAGAGACAAATATTTTAACTAAACCAATAACACAGACAAAGTTCAACACAGAGAGTAGTTTCATGGCCCAAGCTGGAAAATCGAAAAGAACATCTGAGACTAAGACTTTAAAAAGCTCATTAAAATCAGGAAAAACTGGAAGTGTGGGTTTAGAGAGGTACCTCTCTCTATAAATAAAGTCATAAAATGTGTGTAGTGAAAGAGCACCCTGTCAAATCACTGAGGAAACAGTGAATTTGAAAATTACAAGATAACTTTAGGGGCAGCGGATCATGACCTGCAGCTCTGGAGATTTTGGGTGATGTAAGCAGACAATGACCCAAAGCGCACACAGTGAAACAATAACAACAGAGCTGCTGAAAAAAGAAAATTTGTTGCGGAGGCTAAGCCAGAGCCTTAACCTTAATCTAATTGAGATGCTGTGGCATGACCTGAAGGGGGCTGAGGACAGGAATTAAGAGGGGCCGAAACAGTTTTACAGCAGAGGTATTCTATGAGGGATGACACAACCTGCCTCCAAAGAGCCAATCAACAGCTGAACCAGGAAACTGCACTGACTCATGCACACAGCTGAGGTTCACAACAGTTTCAGCCGAGTGGCGCTAGGGAATGTGTATGTGTAGAAAAATGTGTACCATTTCTCTCGGCTTACATTTCCATAAATTGAGTTAGCATGGTGTCTGTTCAGTGCTCCGGTAAGTAGAGCTAGAAACACTCATCGAGTTAGCTGTTAAGTACTGTTTTGGGTGTACATAGTACACTTATAACCTGCAGGGGGGGGAGGCAACCTTTTAAAAGCTTATTTTGGCTGGAGATTTTATACATGCGGTTGTTTTCATTATCCTAGAGAAGCAGATAATAGGACAAATCATTGTCAGCCCTAAATTAGACTTTAAACTCCAGCAAAACACCAAAGCCTCCAGTACACAAGAAGCACTGGAGGAAGTTTTAACAATAGGTTAAAACTTCTTTAATTATGCATGAACAATATGCCAGTTAAAACGTTTCTCCAACAGTGACCTGTGGCAGCCAGCCACACCTGAATTTTCATCTCCTTGGGAATCCCCTGTGCATAATGCTGCCCTTTTTAAATCAACGTTTGCCAGCAGTCTGTCATCAAAATGGTATTGTCCTAATGGGAGACCCATTGTTTTCTGCTTTTACTGAAATGGTGGTGTGCGAGTCTCCAGTTGATACTCAACAATTCCTCTTTATGTTTCACTTCAGGAGTTTTGTTTTCCTGCGGCTCTTAGGAAATACTTACAATGCTGCAAGGTTAGCTAACATTTGCAAAGCCCCAATAAAGTTTGATCTGAAAATACATTAAAAAAAAAAAAAAAACACTTCGTGCAGTGCCTTTCATGTACAGTAAGAAAGTGAGTGAGGTGCACTGCTTAATAACAGTAATTATGATACATACATGAGGATTGGTGCATGTCACAAGTACCAGCTGAGCCCAGGATAATATATATAACATTATTGTTAAATTCAAATTCATTTCTAAGCCTTTTATAAAGGTCTATGTCTGCATTAAGCTATGGATTTAGCAGATTTCGGGAGGATTAGCAGGGCCTAATTTGTGACATGGTAAATATTGAACAATACATATCAAAGTAGTTTATATGAGGTAATAAATAAGACATTGTTGAAGTTTTAAAAAAATTGTCTTTTGGGCTGTTGGAAAGTAATTTTTTAATTTTTCTCTTATTTTACAACTTTACAGGTGATGGGGACAAAAAAAAAACTGAAGCATTTCCTCTTTAATATATACCATATATTACTGCAATGTGCAAATCTTTTAGGCATGTGAGAAAGATTTCTAATGTAAAGAGTTTTTATTTATTATTTTACTAGGAAAAAGCATGTGTTGTTGTAATCCTAGACGGACAGGATGATGTTGACATCAGGAAAACTGCTGTAGGAATACTTGATCATGTGGCCGAATGGCTGAAAATAGATCTTTGGCTCTGCGTGACCCTTTGCTGGATAAGGATCGAAACTTGTAGTAGTAACACTGGAGTGATGGGGGGAGGGGGGCACCTTTGGTAACACATTTTTCATCTATGGAGTGGAAGTCGCAGGAGTTTCTCTTGGCTGCAACTAGCATCACAACTAATATTAGCAAATGAATCAACTTTTAAAGAGTCAAAAAATTTCAGGAAAAAAAAAATCGCCGAGGCAACAAAGTCAAATGTCTCTCTTCCATCGCGGCTCATTCAAAAGCCTTTTAACAGTCTTAGAAGACAGAAAAGAAAAATACACTTAAGCATCTCTAATAAAAAGCATTTACAGACTGTTTTCAGAGCTACTGACAACTATTATTCTTATTTCCAGTCTCATGGTTGTTTCCTGTTTGTTAACAGTTGTTTAGCAGCTATAACATCAAAAAGTCAAGCATGTTCTCCACTAATCGTGTTTGTTACAAGTTTTGATGAAGTCTGATGTGATTTGTAAAGGATAAAATAAAATAATGAATCCTAAATTTCATCGACATCCAAGTTTTTTTTGCACATTCAAGTTACTTCAAACTTCATTCAGACATGCGACAGGTTGCAAATTTAAAAAAAAAAAAAAAACAATCACTGGGTCTATTTAGTAGAAGTGCTGTTGTGGCTTTTACATCAAATTGACTCTGGTGCTTATTCCAGCATGGCCTAAAACTGTCCATCAGATAAACATAAGGATTTGCATGTCTAAAATGAGGCTTAAGACATTAGCGGCAACTGCGTCACTCAGTGGATGTAAGAGCAAATTCAACTTACCAACCATGGCGCTGACCTCGCCTGCCATGAGCACGGGCACCGTGTCATTGTAGAGGCTGACATCTATGATGCCCTTCCGAATCGTCTCTCCCACTTTGGCCCCGAGCAACATTGAACCCAGCGTCTCGAAGATGGATGCCAGGATGCAGGCCTGCTTCAGAGTGACCACGCCGGATCCCACTGCTGTGCCAAATGAATTGGCCACATCATTAGCTCCGACTGAAAATGCCAGGACGAAGGCAATGATGAAGCCAATAACCACCATCCACAGATACGACTCCAGATCCATCTTGATATGATTTCAGGTGAGAAAAATATGCAAAGAAACAAAAATCCTGCTTAAAATATCTACAAAAAAAGACGAAGAAGAAAAAAAAAGATGAAGTGCTCTGTGCGTTTTTAGCGGAGGACTTGGTAAGCCCACACCTTCTCTTCGTCCCCTGGTTATAAAGAGTCTGAGGGGAGAAGCACAGCCGCTAACTAAGCGTTTGGAGCTCAGTCCAAAGATTGGAGGTTAGTGATGGTGGGAGCAGAGAGCATTCCATAGCTTAGTGTGAGACAGTCGGTCTGCACGTTCTTTCACCTGCCGGAGAAAAGAGAGAGAGGAGAGACAGAAACAGATTAGTGTCATAAGCTATGATTACTCTTTTTCAACACCTCCTGACAACACCTCCCCGTGACTTCCTCAGAAAACCAAAAACAAAGAAGTCTGGGTGGGACTAGGAGAGAGGGGAGGGGAGACACACATAAATGAAAGATTCGGGATAGATGATGATGAAGCAGAACTGGCTTTGATGAAACAATGATAGCACTCCAGTGCACTCCAGTGAGAAAAGCTGAGGACATCTCAGATATCTACAATAGGAAATCACAGTCTGCACTTCAAAGGAATCAAATCAGATCGTGCAGAGGGTTTGATGTCAGCACTGACACTATAAAAAGATCACCGTTTCCAGAATGAGACATGAGCAATGCTCCGAACATTAGAAAGGCTAGTATCATTTTATCCCCGCGCACCAGGGCAGCTGACAACCTTTGCCACACATTCAGACAATCTCAGATAGGAGTTTATAATTTACTTAGTTTTAATGTTCAACCACACAAAAAAAGAAAAATCACACCATCTGTTATTATTTTAATCCGACCCAGTGATGCCAACAGTGATAACAGAGAATTTTTAAGTATTCTATGAAATGTTAAAACAGAAATGTTAGTCATAAAGTTGCTTCAGTGGCAGCCCCGTAGATGTTTTCTTGCCAGATTTACATTATAGCTGGTTTCCAATCTGTGCTCCTTTAGCCTCAGCGTCACTATAATTGTGCTTGCCGGGCGACACTGAAAGGTACACGAGTTTTGTAACCAGCTTTGGAGTACAAGTTCAAACAGAACCAAATGCTCTGGTGCAGTGCAAAAAAGAAAAACGTGGTGCGTTTAAGTTAAGACTGCAATGCAGCAACAGTATCTGCGCTGATGTTCTACTGCTGCTCGAGGTGGGATACATTTCTTGAGGGGACTTACAAGACTCTTCGTTTCTGATGTGAATAACTATAAAATAAAACTATTAAGGTAGCACAATATTTTTTTTTGCATATGAAACCGGAGGAGTTGTACTTACATGTTATGCCATTAGCTTGTCCTAAGTCATGGTTTCCTTCCACATATAGCTTTGCAAAAATTGCATATAAAGCACTGGCAGCAACAAAAACATAATATATTCCACGCTTTGCCGATCCGATCAGCTGTTCATAACACTTCCTAGGTTGGAATAGACACCAGCGCGAACTACTGTATGTCCGCCATTACCTGCCCGAAACCGAAGTGACGTCATCTTCGTGGAAAAAGTAGTTTTTTACCTTCAGGGCCTTATAAGCCTTTGCTGGTGTTTTTAAAAGTCATGTTTGACTTTTCTGAATAGTTTCTGGGATGCTTAGGACTCAAATTGCACTGCTGGAAATAGTTTATTGTGATGCACATGCAGTTTTTTTTTGCAAATTTGCATTACAATATTTATTTTAGTTTTTCCTGCAGTATATAAAAATTGGTGTTTCTCAAAAATGAATTTTGTATTTACAGTTTTTAGGAATAAACCTCTTAAATTTCTCTAAATAGAGATATATATATAAAAAACAAAAACAAAAAACGATTTTCAATTTTTTTTTTGCAGTTTATTGCACTTTTTTGCAATTTATGTAGTTTCTATTGATTTAATGCATACATATTATTAAAATTTGGGCTATAATGGTTGTATTGATGTATAGCAACTTGAAATGCTCCCAAAAATGGCACTACAGCATGTAAAAATATAAAGATAAGCTCTGGCGGACTTGGTTCTATGGTAGGTCTTAAAGGGTTAAGAAAGCCTGCCTTGGAAAGTTCAGACAGTGTCAAGGGATAATGTTAGTCATACTTAATATTAACTTTCAAGGTTGATAGAATTGTAGAAACTCTGTTTTTGTCTTATTTATTGTATTTCTATGTATGTTTGGACATGTTTCAATAATTCACTGCACCTGTTTCCAATTTTCCTGGCAAAATATAGAGGAACGAAGGGGGACTAAAGACCTTTGCACAGAACTGTATGTTCCTATTTACACCTGGTATTAAAATACACCTTGAGATATCAGATTACAGTGGAAAGTGCTAAATAAGTGTAAATGACCACCCTGACTCATTTCAGCGCATGAAGTCCAAACACTTGCTGAAGTTGTCGCATATGACTACCTGGTGTATAAACTACAAATGCATCGTCAACATGGACATAAGAAGAAAAGATGTCCCGAGAAAGGACATGGTGGTCCTTCATCTTGTCCTCTACCCTTTTTGCAACCTGTGAATGACTTCAAACAGAACCAAATGCTCTGGTGCAGTGCAAAAAAGAAAAACGTGGTGCGTTTAAGTTAAGACTGCAATGCAGCAACAGCATCTGCGCTGATGTTCTACTGCTGCTCGAGGTGGGATACATTTCTTGAGGGGACTTACAAGACTCTTCGTTTCTGATGTGAATAACTATAAAATAAAACTATTAAGCCCCTATTTCCTAATTTCTCTCTAAATTTAAAAAGTATTGTTCTGGGGGGGGGGGGGGGGGGGGGGGGGGGTGTTTCACAGTTAACCTCAAACAGTCTGGAATGGTTTCATTTTTTCTCTCTTCTGTTTTTTTTTTTGCTGTATTTCAATAATTGGATTCGTTACACTACTAAAGTCATTTAAAAATAATTTTTGTTTGTGGATGATCAGGTGCTGAAGAAGGGGCGATCGTGGCTCAAGAGTTGGGAGTTCGCCTTGTAATCGGAAGGTTGCCGGTTCGAGCCCCGGCTTGCACAGTCTCGGTCATTGTGTCCTTGGGCAAGACACTTCACCTGTTGCCTACTGGTGGTGGTCAGAGGGCCCGGTGGCGCCAGTGTCCGGCAGCCTCGCCTCTGTCAGTGCGCCCCAGGGTGGCTGTGGCTACAATGTAGCTTGCCATCACCAGTGTGTGAATGGGTGGATGACAGGTTGTGTAAAGCGCTTTGGGGTCCTTAGGGACTAGAAAAGCGCTATACAAATACAGGCCATTTACCATGTTTACCTGTTTAAAAGCCGATCGCATCCACTAAAACCTCACCACTGTTCCCCAAGGCTTACACACAACACAACAACAACAGTGACATGCTTTAAAATCAGATGATGAGGCCACCTACTACGAAGCCTCCAGTGGTCTTTAAGAGGCCTCTATGCCGCAAATGACTTTGCTTGGGTTTTTAAGTTTGTATCTTCATGGGGACCAATGACAGCCTACTTCCTTCTATGGTTAAACCAGTGGGAAGGGGGGGGGGTTCTTTTATGGGGAAGCATTAAATGTAAACAGCTCTTGGCATAAACCGACTGCATTCTCCTCGCGTGGGGGGCAAGCAGCTCCTTTCTAAATAGCCTGTGGCCAGTTATGGCTCCCTCCTCCCGACCGAGAACTCCATCTGGAACAGTCGGTGTCACGCACTCTTAGCCTTTATCCTTTGCAGAACCACAACAAACACATAAAAACATGATAATTTGTCTTTTGATCAAGACCTCCTGGAATAGGGATCCATTAGTGACACTAAAAATGATTACGTTGCTGCTGATTTGAAAAATAAGTGGACGCATTTCTTGGTTTTCTCACAGTAAAATCACAGAAGTGAAGGTGAGGAGAGCTCAGACGCTGCCAAATCTCAAACAGAATGAGTAAACAATGACTTGATGATGTACTGACCCCCGAGGTGAAATCCTCTCCAGTGAGAGAAACACATCTGAGCACAAGTTCAGTGCCTCTTGGCCAAATTTTTATGTATTATTGTAGGATCTACCTTACAATATAAAGTGCCTTGAAGTGACTGTTGTTGTGATTTGGCGCTGTATAAATAAAACTGAATTGAATGAATTAAAAAGTTAAAGAAACCAAGCTCGTGAACTTGTGTCCATCGCCATAACGAATGAAAATTAATGATGAACGATAAAAAAGACAATATAAGGCGGGGCATGATTTTATCTCTGATTACTTAATTGCTTCCCGACTCATATCTGCTGCTTGTAATTATGTCAATTCATAATAAAAGGCAGTTTAATAAAGGCCGCACCAATATGAAAAGCTACCCTAAACTGATTTCTCACCGAATCTTTATTGAATAAGTTAAAGAATCCATGTGTGGCGGCTTGTTTCATGCCATTGAGTAGCGCTCTCTAAAAATGTTTTCTGCAGTCAATGTATTGACTCTGGCAAAGTCTGAAGGACTAACAAGAGACTGTGTAAATGTTTATTCCGGGGAGCACTGCTGCCACAAGACGACCACATCACACACCACAGTCAAACACGAGCGTCCAGCAACACACAGAACCAGGCAATGCTCAGAAGAGATGTGCAGCCAAACACATCTGCAGCAAAAGCAGACTGAACGTCCTGTGCCTTAGGGTGACATGGAAGAAAGATAAGAAAGTGATTTGAGCGCGGGTGTGATCTCTAGGTCAGCTGGTCATAATTTTATTGAGTACGTCCTTGAACACAACTCAATAATCCTACCACGACCTGGAGTATGCACTGATTTGGATCCAGCCATTTAGCAAAGAGATTCAGTTTCATATTCATGTGTGTGATTCAAGCTAAATGGACTGTCTGGCTACATGACCTTCAGAATGAATCTTTACAGTTTTTGCCTGAAAGCAAAATAAGAACCGTTGCATGGTGTGTCATACAACCTATTATCTTTCCATTTTATTGCCATTTACCAAGAGCGGCCCTTCTGTAATTCACTTGTAACAATCAATGAATAATTCATGTAAAAGATGCGCTCAGTGTTAGCAGAATAAAATAGAAGCAAGGACGGAGCAGAACCACAATGCAAATTGATGCACTGCAAATATAATTGCAATTGCTTTTTGCTACCTGGATAAGAATGAACTCCGTGATGTTTCTATTTTGCAGGTCGTTGGGATGCAGGTAAGTAATCAGGTGATGAAACAGTAGCATACAAAATTTAATTTGAAAATTGGCAGCAGAGAGAGGAAATCACGTAACTGTTCAAACAACTTAGAAGAAATGTTTGAGATAAGGTGCACACAGGAAGGAGTCTGACCCGCTTTGTTAAGGAAACTAATGCATAGGTGCCATTTCGGTAAAAACACTGAGTCGGTTAAAAAAAACAACAAAAACTTGGAAGTCCAGGTCATATTTATATGATGTGATTTTATCTGCCGAAATGAAGCATCCCGTTTCCAACACAGCTCAGGTGAATCATTTACAACCTTTAAAAACTGTGCCGCTGCCACTCTCCAAGGTGCTGATCCTGAGACCACCAGGGATGACTGAGGTGACTTTGATAGACTTTTTAAGAGCAAGAGCAATATTCAGGTCACGATTAATGTGCCTGAGAAATGCTGGAATTATAAGGGAAAATTCTGGATACAGTGGCCCTGAATAGTTTCAGATGAGTATGAAGAGTCGATTAACAGGCACCATTTCCACAAAGGATGTTGTATCATATTAGGGCTGTTCGATATAACGATATATATCCGATGACGATATAAAACAGTCTATCGTTTCATTTTACGCTATCGTTTGTTTCATGGTGTCGCAAAATAAACTGTTTACGGCAATATTTTTTCATGGTTTTGATGGTCACTGTAGTGGCTATATTAATTTCTTAAAGTTCTCTCTTTCTCTTATATTTTATTTGACAAGCCCTGTTTTTATGGTTGTGATTAGCAACAACTACGGTAACAGCATCGCGTGTCTGCTTGTTTATGTTCCACATAAACCTTTCACAATAAAGCTCAAGATCCTGTTGAGACTTTTCAAAATAAACTGAATCACGTGAAAGAGCAGATTATTTAAGGATGAGAAGTAAAAAAGAGCCGCCAGGTGCTAAAAAAGAAACCTTAGACTCAAACGTTAGAACAGGCTTTTCCCCGCAGCACGCCGTGTAATAAATACGCAAAGAAAACGGCGGCCTTTACAACTTATGTCTAAAAGTGTATCGTTTCATGCATCGGTTAAAACACTCGACTGCAGCTACATGACGCGCAGCTGGAAACACTTCCCGCAAGTCGAGCTGCCCGAGATTCACAGAATTTACAGAAAATGTTACATTTTTGTGATTTATATCGTTATCGGACGATAGAATTCTTATATCGGGATATGAGATTTTGGTCATATCGCACAGCCCTATATCATATGTATAATACCTTCATTTTGTTTGTTTTGTCTGTTGAAATTTTATAATTTTTTGCATCAAAATGTTTCCAGTTGGTACATGGCCATACTTAAGCCTAGTTTATGGTCACCCACACTCACATTTACCTAAGGGCAATTTAGAATTACCAATTAACCTAACTCCACTAACTAAAGCCAGAGAACCCACACAAACACAGAAAAACTCCCCACACAAAGACCCTGCCCTGATGGTGGAAATGAACTGAACAGTTAGCTACAGTGCTAACCCCTGCAACACTTTCATACGCTTGAAGAATAAATGAAACTGAAATAACAAGGACATTGGTACATTTGGAGACACTGCCTTAATTTTCAAAAATACATCACAAACTAATAAGAGCTCAGATATTTTTCTGGATCCAGGGTCAGTCCAAGGAGATGAACCGGCAGTTCCTCCTGAACATGGAAAATTGGAAATTAATAGAATTTTTAAATATCAAGGTAAAATGTTCTTTAAAAAAATAAACCCCACACTCCACATCTTATTATAAACACCACCAGTTCTGCATTTCAATCGTCTGTTTAACCTTTATTTCCACAATCTGCTTGTAAATTGTGGGCCTTCCTTGTTTGTCCGCTAACAGTTTGAGGTTTTATCTTTGAGCGACTGTGTAATTGTTCCCAAAGAGCAAACCACGGCCTTGCACAGCAACGGTGCGCCAAGAGTACCTAAGAAAGCAACCCTAAATAAAAACACTGGAAAGTGACTCCGTAAAGCAACCTGCTCTTGAGGATTATTTCTGGCAGACTCATTTTCTTCCTGTGGATGTGGGTTGCCAAACAGTATCCATAATGAGAGCACTGACACAGACACACATGCACAAACTCAGAAATGACACAACATGGGCAAACAAGGCTAAAGTGGGTCTTCGTGTTGTCTGTGCAGAAGAAATTAAGCAAAGTAGAAACATTTAAACCTGAAAATGTTTTTTTCTGGAATGTTTTTTTTAAACCAGTCCAGCAATTACAGAGCAGCAGCATCATTCTTGGGGAGGCTAGATGCCAATTCACTCTCGCTTCGCTCCACTTCTTGGCCTCTATCAATTCTTGACACCTAATCTTACATTTGCAGGTGTACAGTGGGTTTCTATTCAATAGCTGCACGTGTTGTGTGCCATGGACTGTAACACGAAGCCTCTGTGCAAACTACTTCCAGTGATTAGTTTAACTGTTTGTTATCACTGCTGAACAGTGATCATTAATCCGCCGGAGATGCCAATGCACCACAGCCACAGCTGGTGCAAAACACTGTGTCACGAGCTACAGTCTGCATTGACACGCGGCTCCTCTATCCTCACACTGATTCAGCCCCCTCCCCTTCCTCTCATCCTGTCTAGGCACATGCTGAAAGAAACAGAACTAGAACATACATCTAGTGTCAAGATGATGACTCACAGCAGCATCCTACTAGCCGGCTAATTGTTATACCTGAAGCATACGCAACTGCAGTGCCTTCAAGGACACCGGATGCTCGCATCTACCAGATGGCTCAGTAAGTTAAGAGACGGAGAGAGATTATATTTAATAACACAAAACTATGAGAAACAGGAAGCCAAGTACAGAAAGATCAAATCCTTTAAAACAGCACCACTCACCTTCATGACACTTCACATCAAGAGGAGATGGGACAGTGGTGGAAATGAATAAACGTCAAAGACGAAATGTATTTTTTGAGGGGAGGTAGAGGGGGACAGAGGGAAATGGCAGTATGGAAAAGAAAACAGACTGGGAAATAGAGTGGCGAGTGATTGATCAGAAATAAAATTACGCAGAGAGACGGGAAGAAAACTGATGATGAACGAGGAGAGGGGAAGAGAAGGAGCAGAAGAGGTTTACTGAGGAATCGGCAGGTTGTGGTGGTGTTGCAGGAGAGAGGACGGCGCGAGCTAACCACCAAGAGCGAGGGAGATAAAGAGAGAGAGAGAGAGAGCGAGCAGCACAGCCAGCTGAGTCTAGACTGCCTCTTAAAGGAATTTATCTGCATTCACAGCACACATCAACCAATGACAAATGTCGTAGAAGAAGAGGTGTACCACTGACTGGTTATCTGAGTGCAGAGAGGATGGACAGACAGGGGGGAGGCGGCCAATGTCTGTGGAGGAGGACAGCCAGCAATGGGGGGGGGAGAAGAAGAGGAGCTGAACCTGCGTGGATGTGTTTTACAGCCAGGGAAAAGCATTCGGACAGATGAAGGGCATTCAGAGCACTTCCCTCTCCTTCATCACTCTGATCCCAACGCAAGTAGCAGACCGATTCATATAATAATAATAATAATAATATTATTATTATGCACACATACTAGAAAACGATGCACAGATGAACGCACACTGTCATCTCTAGCGGTTGTTATTGCAGAATAATCAGTATAATGAAATGAACTAAGACAGGACTACTTTTCTTTGTAATACAGAAGCCTATCACACAAGAGCGCACAGCATTTCAGCACCATTATTTGGCTGGAGCCCACCCATCACTTTCTCTGCCTTTCTCTCTCTGCCACAATTGTTCCTTTCAAAGACACGCCGAACAGTGCGTCTTTATGTCACTTGACTTGTGCGGGCAGAGATAGGGGCTCTCGTCGACACAATGAAGAGCCCAGGCCAGAGCTGATGTAGGCGACTAAATGCAAAGCCGCAGAGTTCGCATCTCTTCAGCAGTTCCTCAACACGTCACTGATAATTAAACAAGAAGAATGGCAAGAAAAATCCTATACTTGAGATGATTTTACAGGGAAACAAACTCTAATTGGCTACGACCAGCAAGGTTTTTGTTCTAAACTTATTGGAGATTTGGCTCGACAATAAACTACCTGCTTCCTAAAAAGTTTCTCTTTTAACCTTCACAAAATCTTTTGTGTGGATTTTTTTCTTTGTTTTTTTTAATCATTACTCACATGCGCCATTGAAGCCAAGAATAAGTCAGATGCCTCCACAGCACACTCTGGGTCCTGTTCCCTTCCTCCTCACATACTGTCCAAGGGCTAAAAACACGGTGACCTCATCTATCCAGTTCTGTTCAAAGGTCTGATGTTGTATTTGTTTGAGCTTTCTCTTCTATCGCCTCTCAGCTCATTCTCTCCCTTTCTGTCCCCCAAACTGGCCCTGCCTGCTAAAAGCCAATCTGCGTCAGCTGCACCTGCTGCCTCTGACTCTGTACTTCGCAGCAGGGAGGCGCTGTCTCTTAGAACCCAAACACGCACACATACACACACACATGCTACAGTCCTATGATCAGTCAGCGTTGATGGGCAGGAGGGGGGTCGCTTAAGAATGACAACAACAGCGCATGTCGCTCTCAGCACCATCTTCAAAAGGTTCACCAGACACACACACACACACACACTTTCATAAATCCTCTCACTAAGTCTATTTATTTTCTCCCCGCATTGCAGCACTAAGTCCGGTTGTTAAGAAGTGAATAACTCTTCAGATTGCTTCTGATGGAAACACACAGGCAATCTGTCAAAAATTTATGCGAGCACACAGCTAAATAAATAGTCTCCAGTAGAGATTTTTGCTAGATTTACTTTTGTAGAGATTCTGCTATCTCTGCACAATGACTAAAGTCTCAAGATAGACTGCTTTGAAATAAAATCCCCTCTTAACTTTGTTTCTAAAAATATGTTCATTTTCTCTTTATTTCACTATTACATAAAACCTGACAGCATCGAGTTCCTATCATCGTTTCAAATATAAGTTAAAGATGCATTAATGCAGCTGCGTTGGTTAAAACTCGGTTACAGTAAAGTATTTTGTTGAAAGGGGGACTGCTTTTATGGGGCATTCAACACACAGCAAAGATGACTCATGAATGGATTTTGTGACATTAACACAGCGTTGCCACGAACAACAAAAAGTCAATAGTAATAAATCCCTCAGAGTTAACCTTTAACCTCAATTGAATGTGGATATCCGCTGCAAAATGTACCACAAAAAGATTACTCCAACGATTTAGCACATAGAGCCATTTTAAATGCTGATAAGCCTTTTTTTTAAAGTGCCAAAATTCTTACAGCAGAACCAAAGATTCTCCACACATTTCTTCAATGTCAAACTTTGGTATTTAGGTTTCCCGCAATGCAACCAGGAACATTTTCTGAACATTGGGCGGCCTATCCTCTAGCTAATGGCTGTAGTCTCAACCCACAACCATCGAGCAGAGATGAGGTGCATGCTAAAGAGGTCTGACAGACCTCTTTTTGCACTTGGTTTTAAAATATGTACGGGGTGACTGGATCACAAGTGGACAGCAGAGGCACATCGTCATTTAAACCTGTGCCACTTGTGTTTGGATCTCATTAATGTCAAAGGGTCCAGTGCACCATTGTTACATGCATCTGTCACCAGTGAAGAAACAGATTATATTTTAGCGAGTGCTAGCACAATGTTTCAAGGACCAATATACATGTATGAGGAGAATGACAGGGCAAAGTCATTCACAGGTTGCAAAAAGGGTAGAGGACAAGATGAAGGACCACCATGTCCTTTCTCGGGACATCTTTTCTTCTTATGTCCATGTTGACGATGCATTTGTAGTTTATACACCAGGTAGTCATATGCGACAACTTCAGCAAGTGTTTGGACTTCATGCGCTGAAATGAGTCAGGGTGGTCATTTACACTTATTTAGCACTTTCCACTGTAATCTGATATCTCAAGGTGTATTTTAATACCAGGTGTAAATAGGAACATACAGTTCTGTGCAAAGGTCTTTAGTCCCCCTTCGTTCCTCTATATTTTGCCAGGAAAATTGGAAACAGGTGCAGTGAATTATTGAAACATGTCCAAACATACATAGAAATACAATAAATAAGACAAAAACAGAGTTTCTACAATTCTATCAACCTTGAAAGTTAATATTAAGTATGACTAACATTATCCCTTGACACTGTCTGAACTTTCCAAGGCAGGCTTTCTTAACCCTTTAAGACCTACCATAGAACCAAGTCCGCCAGAGCTTATCTTTATATTTTTACATGCTGTAGTGCCATTTTTGGGAGCATTTCAAGTTGCTATACATCAATACAACCATTATAGCCCAAATTTTAATAATATGTCTGCATTAAATCAATAGAAACTACATAAATTGCAAAAAAGTGCAATAAACTGCAAAAAAAAAAATTGAAAATCGTTTTTGTTTTGTTTTTTTAATATATATCTCTATTTAGAGAAATTTAAGAGGTTTATTCCTAAAAACTGTAAATACAAAATTCATTTTTGAGAAACACCAATTTTTATATACTGCAGGAAAAACTAAAATAAATATTGTAATGCAAATTTGCAAAAAAAACTGCATGTGCATCACAATAAACTATTTCCAGCAGTGCAATTTGAGTCCTAAGCATCCCAGAAACTATTCAGAAAAGTCAAACATGACTTTTAAAAACACCAGCAAAGGCTTATAAGGCCCTGAAGGTAAAAAACTACTTTTTCCACGAAGATGACGTCACTTCGGTTTCGGGCAGGTAATGGCGGACATACAGTAGTTCGCGCTGGTGTCTATTCCAACCTAGGAAGTGTTATGAACAGCTGATCGGATCGGCAAAGCGTGGAATATATTATGTTTTTGTTGCTGCCAGTGCTTTATATGCAATTTTTGCAAAGCTATATGTGGAAGGAAACCATGACCTAGGACAAGCTAATGGCATAACATGTAAGTACAACTCCTCCGGTTTCATATGCAAAAAAAAAATATTGCGCTACCTTAAGTGGTTCCAGTTCTACAGAGATTTAAAAATAGTTACGCAAAATAGGGCTGAACGATTATGGAAAATAATCTAATTGCGATTTTTTGCCCCAATATTGCGATTGCGATGCGATATGCGATTATTTTTTAAGGTCTTTGTCTTCTGTATTATTAAACAAAGACAAGCAATACATCATATAGTATGGCCAATACTATATTACATTAATTTTAAACTGTTCTTTCCTGGAAGACAGACCTCTGTTATGATGACATGAGGTGATGCATGAATTGATGACTGACATTTTTATTTAACTTCTTCAATCACAACAGTATATTTGAACATACACAATAGTTTATTTTTAGCTTACAAACATCTGAGCATAAAGTGCTGACAAGGAACCCTGGTGTAAACATTAAAATGAAAGTCAGTACAATGTGCAGATTGCAGAAATATACATAAACAAAATCAGTGGCTTTACCACACTCAGTTTTTCGACATCTGTGAACTACTAGACAGTCATTCAATTAAAAAATAATATTAAATAAATAAAACTAATAAATAAAAAATACACACATCTTACTGATCTCTGCAGTCAGTAACATTACACATAAAGTGCAAACATAATAGCAATTGTATAAACACACACACACACACACACACACACGCCTTTAAAATTTAAAGGCGTGAAATTGGACGGTCTAGCCTTCTGATTAGCTAATCAGAAGGCTAGTTCTGATTAGCGTCACCGCTGTCTCGGTGGAGTTTAATAAACTCGGCCGTCTGCTTCTTGCTATCTAAAATATAACCAGACACTGGCGTAAATTCTCGACTGTCTCATACTTCTGTTTAATAAGTTTTCTGTTTGACGTTTAGTCAGCTGTGTGAAAACCAAGGAGGAACCCACCCGGGGGATTAATAAAGTTTTATTTTATCTAATCTAATAACTTTAATCTCAGCCAAACCGATTTACTCACGAACAAACAAAACACTGAAAAAAGCCCAACAATAACATTTTTAGGTTGTCTAAGTGACTTATATATTACGTTTAACCCGAGCAGAGAAACTCCGCGGTGATCTGAAAATGATGTGCCGGGAGTTGTGCCGTTCTCGGCCGCATCAGTAACCCTCGAGCTCCCGGCTAGCTGTCGAGCTGGTGGGTAGCAGACGCCTCTGAAAACGTCGAAGCACTTTTGCAAATATGGGATATCTTGATAAACCGAGCAGATATTCGATGTTTACACAACTACTTTCTCGCCTGAAAATATTTTAAAAGTTTATTTTGTGACCCAGAAAGATTAGTATGAGTAATTTTAAAACTTAGTAGCGGCCGCCATTGTTGGAAACTGGAGTTTGGCTGGGCCGCGCTATGAATTCTGGGATATGGTAGTAATTTGGACAGCCTTCGGCGCGTCGCTGTGACGTAATCGGTCTACAAATGCGGCCTCAGGAGGATGCAGCCCATGAATTTGGACATGTCCAGAGTATAATCGCAGCCTTTGCGGTTAGAAAATTGCACTTGATCATGTCGCGATATTATCGCAAATGCGATATATCGTTCAGCCCTAACGCAAAACGGAGCGTGCCCGCTCGGACCGGTTTTAAAGGGTTAAACTAGTCTTCATTAATAGTTCTCCAGTCTTCTTGAAGGACTTTAAAAGATCCCACAGTGCTTCAAAAATGTAGAGGTTCAAGCTCTGGTGAGGCCAGTCCATGGCTAAAAGTGCACCATTGTGTGTTTTTCTATCCAGGTGTGCTTTACTGCAAAGGAAGGGTGTTTGGGATCATTGTCATGCTGGAAAATAAAGCTGCTGTCAATCAGATGCTTTTCACATGCTATTGCATGTTGTATCGAAATCTGACGGTACTTTCATGTGTACATAACATAAATTTTGACAAGATCTCCAACAACATTGTTTGAGAATGTTGTTGGAGCCGCATTGGAAAGACCTGTCACCACTGATTTTCAGTCTTGTTCTTGCATAATTTGGGATACCTCAACCTTTTCTCTCCCTTCTTTAGGGATGCCTTCTTGATAGCGACCCTTCCACCAAGACCATTTTCTGAAGAGGCTTCAGTGAACACCAGATGGAGCAACTGAAGAGTCAGATACACCTGCCAGGTCCTGTGTCAAGTCTTTGCTATCTTTTGCATTTTTCATAGATTCGTCTAAAGAAATTGGAACAAATTTTGTGTTTTTGTGACTGACTGGTAGTAACAGAGTACCTAAAGATACAATTTGCGTTCTTTGCCAAGTTGTCTGCTATGTATGGACACAACAAAAGCGTGGACAACTATTACTCAGTGTGGTAGTACTGAGACTCTCAGACCAATTACCCCAAAAGTATCGAATACATTTCCTGGACTATCAGAGGAGAAAGAAACAAAATTTTCATCACAGTCTCTAATAAGGCCCCTGTTACCGTTGGATTTGCATCTGTGTTATGAAAGCTTTTGCCGCTTAATTACCTCTGGCTAACCCTCAGACAGCAATTATCTTCGAAACAGTTTTAAAATGACATTCTCATGCACCTAACAAATATCCAAGCCTTTATCAATGCTAAACCGAGCTCTGGTGCAAGAGCAAACAATTGAGCCCCCCTGTGGCTTTCAATGTTGTGTAAGGCTTAGGTTTAAATACTCTTAAGGTCAGCTCTCTCTGGTTTCAGTGGAGACTATGCATGGGTTTGACACCCTTACTGAGAAATGGCAAACCAAGTAAAGCGACTCATCCCTATTTAAGCGTCTGTATGACTGTTTTAAATAACAGCCAGACACACTGCACAGAACCTAACACTGCTCGCCCTTGTTGAGGTTTCTAAGGCATCCAAATAAGGAAATTAACTTAGATCAATAAAATCAGTGTATTTAAAGGAAATACTGACTGAATGCATAAAAAAAACTAGAAAACGTCACAATAACTTCAATAATTATACTTTCTATACTTGAAGTTCATAAATTTGGGACTTTAAAGCCAAGGACACACACAATAACCCATGTACCCAATGCACAAAAACCACCAAGGCTAAAATAGCAGCTCACAAAGGATGGAGTGCTCAGAATAATGCTTTTAGGCAAGCAGAAACTATTAGTCACCTCTGAGAATAACCCATGCACACAAGTGGGATCTTAGTAGACCAATCAAACAGTGCCACAAAGAAGGAAAAAAAGAGCCAACAATTTATTACTAACAATAAGAGGGCCAGTTATTCAGGCAAGCCCTCATATCATGTGACTGACACAATTAGGCTTGGTACCTACCAACTATTTGGGGCCTTTTTTGAGGCTGCAGTCTGGCTTTTTTCACTTTCTGCCATCTGTGTCCATGTTCCTCAGTGTAGGAGTCATCTTACCCCTGACCCTTTCTCCGGTTTCCCCTCCTTGCTCCCTCCCTTCCGTACTTAGTTTTGCCCGAACAGCTCCAGTTCTTTTCCACGAATCAGCATAGGTACCCAAAAGCAAAAAAACAAATCCCCTTCAGCCCTGTCCTTGCTTCCTTCTTCACTCCTGTGCCGACCCCCTGCCACCCTCTCCTCTTTTTAGATGTGGAAGCAGAACAATTTTGATCTGGCTCTGTACTCACATAGCACTACCAGGACCTCCAGCCTACCTACTTTTTTCTTGACCGCTGAGACTGGTAATCTACTGCTGGCATGTTCTGTGGTATTAAACTGTGTTACTGGGACAAAGTGGGTGCCGGTATAAGTGAGTGCTGGAAATGTAGGGCAAAAATGGCGAAAGAGTCCAGTGAAAAATGAGACATACCAACATGATTAAATTATGTTTTGGTCCATGTTTACACCAGTGGGAATAAAGCATGTTGTCGCCTCAGTATTTTGTCTACACTAAAGCTGCCAAGTGACCCATGAAACTTCAAATGGTCTCCAAAGTGGAGATCTAAAACCTCTGGGATTGTTATGTAATGCGAAAAGACAAATATGAGGCCTTTTAAGCAAATGCTGACATAGGATTTCGTGGTCCTGAGTGCCACAGGATCCAGAACAATATTCACTATAAAGCTCTTTGCTTGGGAGGGGAGAATGATTTTTCCCTCCAATTTTGTTTACCGTTTATGTTTGAATTTCTCTTACTTTCTCTGTATCCTAATAAAAAGTATGAGAACATATGTGTAGAACACAAGCACAACAAAATGATTCACCTAACATGCTCCTATTTGTGATGTTTTTGGTAGTGCTAGCTGTTCGGGAACGTTCTATGTGGTGCTAGTGTCCCGCCAGTGGAACAGTGTGTGGTAGAAAGGTTAAAGGAGGACACTATTGGATACATAAACAGTACGTGTATGTGCAGATACTTTAAGCTGTGGGTACTTTTTTTTTTAGCAAAAGGATTATGAAAGCGCTTTGTTTTGTTTCACATTAAATCTATAGTATTTGTAGTATAACACACTTCAGTGACCTTGGATGGCTGCAGCCACCGCATGTGAGGTTAAACGTAAGTATAAGACAAAGCCAGAGAGAGAGAGACAGAGCAAAAAGAGAATGAAAGAGAATGGCTCCTCCTAAGCTGCATCTAGTGGCCGTGCCCTCTTGCTCTTAATCCTGGCTTCCAGCACATGACACAGCTAACACTATTACAGAAGTGCTTTGATTAGGCCTGCTGCTGCGCGCACGTAGTGACAGACGTAGCGGTGGCAGGGGTACGTGGGGTCCTGTACTTTGGCACCACTTTACAGGAATGCCAGGCCTCTGCATAGATGCATGTACAGCCACACAGTGTAATTAACTACATGTCGACCCAAGCGTACACGGCTTACACACAATCGAAGAAAAGGCACGAGGCCTGACAGATTACATCTGCAAGTCAGTGAATTGGTGTATTACCCCATTGCTGTTATTCTGAAAACTGAGAGTAATGCTCAACAATGTGTAGTTAGCATTAGCCATGGGTAATGTCTTTGTCCTAAGAATGAGTTGCAGTAATGGTACTTAGACTGTTTACAACAGGGAGGGGATTTTCACATGACAACTTCAGCAGCAGGCTTTAATCGCATCAAGGGGTTTAAAAAAAACAAACAAAAAACTGTATTTTTATAAACTAAGAGGAAAAAAGCTAACTGAGGACGTAACTTAAGTTTGCAGACAGGAAAACAAATGCTAAATTAGAGAAAAAAGGTCAGTCCATCATCAGTCGTGAATTTGCAGTCAGATTTATCAAAATCAGCTTTCTTTATTTATGTCTGAATTTTTCGTTTTCTGTTTTTAAAATACATAAATTAAGTGTATCCTCACTAAAACCATGGCGATATATTAGTGACTGCACTGAATCTCAATTGTCTTAGTTAAGGGGAGCTGAGGACACAGCAGCTCCAGACTCAGACGTTTCTGAACTACAAATACTCTGTTTATCTCCTGGAATGATTGATGACAACAGAGACGGAACAGTCCACAGGCAGGCCGCTGCCAGTGAACAAATGCGTGCATAAACAAAATCACAATCACGAATCCAGGACTGTCAACAGAGCACTGCATTAGGGCTGGGCGATATGACCCAAAATTCATATCTCGATATTTTTTACCTGGATGGCGATATAAGATATATATCTCGATATTATTATTTTTTTAAGCCATAAGTTAAGAACAAAAAGAGAGTTCTTAGTCACACTGTGTCCCAGCTGTCACACGGGCACTTTTATTTACATACAGCGTAGATGTACATGAAGAAATTACTCAAAAATAAATTATCAGCATTTATTAAATAATCATGGTCCATAAATAAAAGAAAACAATGTTGTTTTTGTGCATAACAAAAAGCTCACAATTGTGCAGTCAAAATGTAAACTAATAGATGCTGAGCGTAATAACAAAGAGATAGATTTCACAGCTGCACCACGTCTCTGAACAGGTCTCTGAACACGTATCACTCCGCGAGGCTCCTCCTCGGTAGCCGTAGTCCTCTGACAATCCATCAAGCGGTGCAACTCCGTAGCTTAGCAAAGTCATATTAAAACATTTTTTGACAGATTGCTGAGCGCTGTGTACCACATAAAATCGGTTCGCGGTCAGTAAGCACAACCAGAATTCATACATAAGGTGCACTGTCGATTTCTGAGAAAATGAAAGGATTTTAGGCCGTGCAGCACCTCCGGGCTGCATGTCGTTAGCGCGGTTAGCTCGTTAGCGCGGTTAGCTCGCTAACACGTTGACACCGTCCAGCCCCACGCACGGTAACTCGCTAACGGAGATTTTCCGCTTTCATCTTGTCATTGCCTGCAGGTGAAGCTATGGGGGAGGCGGAGTTGTGTTCAGTGAAGGAGAGGCGAGGCCGAGTAACGCAGCGTAGAGACAAAAGTGGACGAAAGAGAGGCAAACCTGCGGCTCCACAAGTATAATTATAACGTAACATAGACTATATCGATATAAACGATATTGTCACATCTTATATCTCGTATGAAAATATATCGATATTTTTAAAAAACTCGATATATCGCCCAGCCCTACACTGCATGGCAGGAGATGTTGGTCTACGTTGCTACGTCTGTGAAAGAACAAATGGCTTAATCTGAAAATTACACAGTAAACACAGTGTGGCCAGTGTTATCACATATTCAAGCTGCACCGCACATTCATGGCACATGGCGTCCACACACAGACACAATGCACTTTTCAACTTTAAGGAGGTGTGTTCAATTTTGCATTTGTGGAGCAAGCTAAGGTCACACCCAGGTGCTCAATACAAGTGTCCTAGCGTTCGGACTAAATGAAGAACCTGCAATCAAAACTGATAACAATTCTCTACACAAATGTGCAAATTATTTATCTGTCCTGATATGCGCAGCCTTGTCAGAATATTTCACACAATATTTTGATACAGCTGCCGTGCACACTCCAGGGAGTGATATTTTTGGGGGCAGCATCCTTGGAGGCTGTGTGTGACATGCGCTACTTTCTCTGTGTGTGAATGCTGTCACAGCATGCCTGGTGCTGAAGGAAAGCCGTTGTGACAAGTGGTCTGCTGGTGTTTCGGTGATGGAGGGTAGGATGGGGAGGAGGGCAGCTCTGCCTGGGTCACCTCTAATCTTGTTGGTATAACTCATTTCTTCAAGACTTTTCCATCCATGGCTCCAGATCAGAACATCATCTTGCCCAACCAGTAGGGGGTGCAATGAAGCTGAAATCCCCAACCCCCCTCTACTCTCAGTTTTCTTGAGTAGGAGAATTTTAAATACTTTGAGTAAGTTTTTCAACTACTAGCTTCAATGGCAACTTACCATGCTTCTGAATCAGGGATTTCAGTTAAACAAAAGTCCTCTTGACTATACACTTGACTGAACAAATATAATTAGGTTATAAAATTGTCCAAGTAAGAACGCCAAAGTGCTGATAAGTCCCATTTCCCATTAACTGTTTAAGCAAACATCTCCCAAAAGCCAGCAGGACTCAAAAAGAGGGCTTTAACGGAGCTGATCTCACAGCCATGCTTTGATGTGTTTGCAAGTTTAACTCTGACATTCAGACATTTGTATCAGTGGTCTATTCCTTAAAAAGTTGCCTACCAGCTTTTAGGAAAAAAAATATAACCCTGTCTTTTATCAAAATCAAATATTCTTAAGCTCAAAATGTACTTTAAAACTCCTGAACTTAAGCTCAATAAGACACGATTCTATTGCGCAAGTTCAAATTATATTAGAGCTAAAGATGTGAAAACTCTCTGTTTTACAGGTTTTACAGATTATACACGGCCCTAGACACCTAGTAAACATTTTCTAATATCATATACAGTATTCTGAAAGATGCCGTGTTTATGTGTAAAGATTATGTAGACAGGTTTGTTGACTACAGTTCAGACTGGAGCTGGGTAAGCCTTCTAAGTATTAGTAGGCTGCTGGCCATAACGGTTACTTGCTGTATACCGAGGGCAGGGCTGGAATGTGATAAACATTATGAAGATGTCATCACCTGTTCAGTATAGGGAACCCTCCGAGTTGTTCAATCACATTTAATCCTAACCTCCTGTAGTTTACTGCAGCGGTCCCCAACCCCCGGGCCTCGGACCAGTACCGGTCCTTGAGTCGTTTGGTACCGGGCCGCGAGAGTTGAGGCTCGGGTGTGAAATGTATGGTTTTCACGGTTTTTATCGGTTTTCAGCGTTATTTTGTTATTGTTTATTGTTAACTCGGTTTCTTCTTTTTTCTTTTTTTCGGTACCGGTACTAGTTTTATTTTGTTGTATTTATCCGCGACACCTTAAAGGCCGGTCCGTGAAAATATTGTCGGGCATAAACCGGTCCGTGGCGCAAAAAAGGTTGGAGACCGCTGGTTTACTGGACTGATATCAGGTTTACTTCACAATAGGAGTGTATTCTGTGCCCACACTCTGTTCCAAAATTATCTCTTGTTTCTGTCACACATCTAAAGAAGACCCAATTATACAACTAACCATTATTAAAAATAACAGACTTGTATTAGACCAACAATCATATCCTCCACTCCGTTTGAATACTCTGATTAATTCGTCCGTAAAGTGTACAAAATGCCACCTAACATTGTAATAGGTAGTCTCAGCTTGTGAGAGCTTAATGGTATGATTCAGTGAAATTATATGTGATCACAACAGTACTCCCTCGGTACTATTTTAGACTTAAAAATTATGCATATGGCAGTAAATTGGTGCTTACCGTGGAACAAATCATTGAGTAAAATGACTGGATAAAAATATGATTAAAATTTGGGATTTGTTGATAATTTTTGTCAATACTAGAGTTGCAACATGCAGCTTGAGATTCCAGTTAACTCACACAAATTCTCATTGTTTTCTATACTGTACCAGTTCTTGGCATGAGCAAACACAGGAAATTTTGCATTTACCATCACGTGAATTAAATGCAAAACATAAACGGGAATCACAAGATGACAGCAAATCTTAATGGTACAATGTGCAAAATATCATTAATAGATGTCAGTTGACTGATCGGAATCAACTGAGTTCTATTTTCTAACATCTTACAATTCAAGTGCATAATTAGAATAAACAACTCTGGCCACCATTCATCTCAGTGTGACCGTCAGTCTGCTGTTTACCTCAGCTGTAAATATGCTAGGCGTACAGGTCTATTTATGCTGGAGGAGGCTGCAAAACCTTATGAAAGGAGCCCAATACGAGTCAATGAAGTTTACTTCTGTCCGATGACAATGATACCAAGGTGAACTGTGGAAGTTATCCTGAACTTTTGTGTCCATAAGAGCTGCCTTTTTTTGCCCCTTTAAGCTACTGTTAGCTATTGTTAGCTACTGTTAGCTACTGTTAGCTGGCATTAGTGAAACTTTCTTTGAAGTTGATTCAACATCGTTTGATTTCATCTTCATTGGGAATCTAATCAAACTGTTTATCAGAGGGAAAGTGTGATTGTTAGGACACTTGACCCTAACCTTAGCTGGCATGATGTTAGTTTATAACCAGCTGTTTGTGTTTAGCTGGCTGTCAGCTATCGAGAGAGAGGAGGGTCACATCTTATCTGCTGACAATAAGTAATTACAAAAATATCGGGAATAAATAAGCATGTTTATGCATGTTTTCATGTATTAGAGCCTTGGCTTCAGTTCAGGAAATGAGGCTAGAGGTGAGAAAGAATAGAATGAAGTGGACATGAGGTAAAAGAGAGAGCAGTGGAGGAGGAGAATGACATAATGAGAAACACAAATCTTTTGTACAAATGTTACAGTCATATATAGTTTGAAAGATTGATTTTTGAGATTTAAATTTATAGTAACTCATAAGGTACTACTTATGTGGCCGGTCTCTAGCCACGTACATAAAGCCTCATTTGGCGCTTTACCATGGCTACTGTATTCAAGATAGCAACATGGTGGCTTCCAAACCAATGCCCCATGTATTGTTAATGGATTAGTTCTAAGCTTATGAGAATCCAGCTATTAAATGTAAATATTGAATCTAATATTGCTGTCTGTGAAAGACAGCAATGTTAGCACAGAAAGAAAGAAATGATGAAGCATCTATTAAGACATCACATTCAATACCACAACCTATCCAAGTGGCACTGAAGTTGAGAAATGACACTGAACAACAAACAGACTTAGATTCTGAAAGGTTTTTTAAGTAAGCAGCAGAACTGATCAATCACCTTATATCTTTACATCTTCCCAACAAGAACGTTGGATGTGTGTCAACCAACAATTCATGTGTTTATTTCCAGCGTGCCCAGTGACATGTGCAAACACTGTCTGACAAATTACAACTTTGTGGCAACAGTCTCAACCTGTTCCGACCACATACCTTTACTTCAGTCTTCTACTGAAGACATTCAATTGGCCATCAAGTCATGTCCTACCTAGCTTATCCCCATCCCACAAAGTGGCCTCTGGATAGATACCACTGGACTATGACGACTGCCCCCACCTTCTAACCTCACGGCTTCCTGAGGTGTCACGTATCCACCACTTGCTCTTGCACTTGCTGGAGGCAGCAGGGAGAAGGAATGATTTGGCTAGAAATAGCCGTGTCACATGAGCGTATGCAGTAACCAGTCTGCCAGCTGCTCAACCTTACATGGAGCCCTGCCTCATTCGTACAGTCAAATACAAATAAGTGGCAACATTATAGACACAACAGCAATAACCAGGACATGTACACGTTTCTCATTCATATCTGAGACCTCTTACACATTTCGCCACACAGCAGAGTAAAATGGAGAAAACTGCGATACGCTACCATAAGAGGTGACCTGTTTAAATCAAATACAATCTGCAATAAAATATAAATTATTTAAAATAAAATTGTGCAACCAACATAAATCTGCCAATTCTCAATAATTTTACCCAATTTGTCACAGACACATTACCCCAAAATAACAAAAATTGATTTCCCTAAGCGCTGTGCCAACAAACATTTTCCAAAATTTCAAACTGGCCTCCGGGCTTAGTGGCGAAATGATTTCACATTAATGTCAAGCAAGCCCCACTGTGCTCCTGAGAAACATACATGAGCGAAAAGAAGAGAAAAATGCATACTTTCCATAAATAGAACCGCAAGGCCTCACAGTTTAGCAGTAAGCCTGTCATGCTATGCCATTAGCATAGTTAACACAAGGCCAACATCCGAACAAGAGAAGCTCTGTGTGACGCCGCTTTGATACAGACCCTGCCGCTTACAGAAGGCCACCAGAAAGACTACAAAACCGCTCTTATGGGCAGAGTGGAGTGCACAAACAGGGCCAAAAAAAGCACACAACAGGACTGAGAAAATGATACAGCTATCGTAAAATACCAGAGTGTAATATATGGCTAATTGTTTTGTTGTTTGATGGAATGGCTTACATTTCTCATGGGAAGAATCTAAAGGTTCAGGAGGCAATAACTTCTTGTAAGCACCAGCCTTAACAATTTAAACGAGAGATTCCAGCTTTAAAGAAACCAAAACAGGAAAACTAACAGGAAACCTACGGCTGGCAGCACGATTAAAGAAGTGAGTCAGTAAATGCTGATATTTGTGAAGAAGACCGAGGAAACCTTCAAAAATACCACAATCGTCGTGTTACGAGTTCTCGGAAAAAAAATTTCAGCATTAAGAGCTATTAAGGTTAACTTATGGTTTCTAAGAATGAAGGTCTACATGACAGCAGTAAAGGCGGATAGATGAGCATTATGGCTCTAAACTTGGCAGGAGACAGAAGTTCCCTGAAACCAGCTGCATACATATACATGTGTACTAGCCACAAATATTTAAACGTATAATTGCAGCCTCAAGTATTTTGCGTCCTGATAGTTAAAATCTGGTTAAGTACTGAGGTAAAACCGAACTGATGGTTGTAAAATAGTCCAAGAGCTGAAATGGTTTGGGTTATTATCCCAAGCTTTAATGGCCCCCTGACCCTAAGGCACAGCTTAAATTAAACAATTAAAAAAAGGCAAATTTGAAGTTTGCTCGATCTGTTTTTGTCTTCTTTCTCTATCACTGATAGCTAGCAGATTCCCCTAAGTGTGTTTTGCTCTGTGTCCTCTTAAAACACTTGCATGCAAACCTTTCCGTCATCTTCTGTCCTATGCATGTTGTGACCTTAGCTAACAAAATAAGAAGACACGTGATTGATGATATGCTTAACCAGGTTTTCAGCAATAACATGGATTAAGCAATACTGGCATAAGCAGGCATGTAGCGCACGCATACACACACACACACACACACACAGCATGAAGATTCTCGCTCTTTCAGTGGTATCATGTGATGTTGCCATGGCGAAGGAGGGTTCAGACATAACAGGGTGATTGTGCTCGGAGGGCGAGGTGGGCTGATCAGAAAGACAGACTGTTCTCTGACTGTGAAGCTGCCAGCCCCGGTGCCAACTGCCCTTCTGCCCACAGCGACGCAGACACACCCACTGGCAGAAGGGCCGGACTGCACGGTGGGCAGCCATAACTGAAAGGAGGCGAGCACCTTTTCCTATCATTGTCTTTTATTCCAGGTCATGTTGACAGACAAGGTCAAACTAATTTAGTCTTTTTATGTAAGAAAATCCAAATTAAATCTGAGATAATTCAGAATTCTGATAGCTGTGTGTAACTGCCATCAATGTATACAATATTAACACGGTACAGCTTTATTTTATTCTAGTAATAAGAAATTATAATTCCCAAAAATTGGGGTTAGATTATTTGTTTAAGAATTTTAATTTAAAGTTGTTTCCTTTGTCTTCTTTGACATCATCATAAAATAATAAAAACTGCTTGGTTTCAGGCTGCTATTAACAATGTGCCACTGGAGGCCCTGCAAAATTCTGATTCACTATCCTCTGCAATACATATGAGCAAAAACATTTCTTGGGAAAATAACCTGTAGATTAATTAATAATTCAAAAAAAATATTTTGCTTTAGTTGTACTCCAGCTGTAATATTGCTAATCATAGGGTGAGGTTCTTGGAAACACTCCTTATGACATTTTGTCAACCAGAGGACACTGACGAGTCTTAAAATGTCCCAGTTAAGACATTTATTGTTATTTAGTAGATGTTTTTCCACAAAGTAATTGTTAATGACATGTAAAATATGAGGATTTTGCTATTCTGAACACTTAAAAGTAACTGTTGGAGCTGAAACAAGCTGTCAGCACAACAGTGACAACTCTGCAGCAATTTGTATATTAACCAAGATCATTGTGCATCTGAAAAGCAGTCACTATTTCAACAAGATAAGACTTCACCTAAAATTTTTTAAAAACCCCACTTGATTCAAATTTAGTGCTTATCCCCTTCAACAATGCCTCCTTGTGCAGCCCTGCATAACTACCAGAGCTGCCACGACACTTAAATCATTCCCTGTAGGGTCACTGTTGACCTCAAATATGTACATAAAACAAAATCTCAAATGTTGTGTCACTCTGACCCAAATTTAATATAAAATGTCATCATTAGTGACAAGAATTGGGTCACCAGTTGGTGGCCAAACATTAGTAGAAGGATACTCAAAGTATCCAAGGTAAAAGAACACACAAGTCTTTTTCTACTGCGAATGTATCCACCAGGGTTGGACTGTCAGTACCGATTAACCTGTGACGCACTGAGGCATCGGACAGAGAACATTCAGTCCAAACAGCCTTAACTTTATCACATACCATTAGGCTTTTTTTGGCACAATTCCTCTGCTTTGGCTTCCTTTGACGGCACCTAGCTTCCCCAATGAAATGAAATGATTAGAAATGTTGTTTTGACACAGTTTATTCACATCCTGTGAATATCCCTGCAAGTGGGCAGAGTGGGACTTCAAGTGAGCGATCCTAACAAAACAGGAGCAATCTGAACGTGCATTTCTACGACATGGAAGGAACCTTGAAGGGAAAACCAGCCAAATTTAAATCAGGTTTGGTTTTTACTTTAAAAAACAAAACAAAAAACAATCTAACAAAAAAATCTCAGAGTTTTATCACACCTTCAATCAAAACACATGAAGGTCTCCTCCATGAAGAGAGACTATAATATGAAGTGCTGTAGCCTGCCTGCTGACAGAAAATATTTTTGTGTAATCGCGAGAGGCCTCAGGGGAAATAACGTTGAACCGGAACTAAAAGCAAAGTCGCAGAGGGCAAAAAGTTCTTAGAAACGACAAACTGTACTTTAAAAGTACAGCCACGAAAACCAGTCTGCTCACTCAGTGTACTGTTGAACATGAAAACATTACGCAATGTACACATACCTCTTCCATGCATAAAAACTCGGCTCACCCCCCACCCTCCTCCACTGATGGCTAATTTCCACACAAAAGTTCTACTAAACAAGGTTTAGCTGCAAAGCTTAAATATGAGGTGCTCGGTGTCTGTCATGGAGCATTTGGTTAACCATTAGAAGAGAGACTATTGAGCATGTGGTCTAGGCTGTGGTTGCACCCTGTCGCCACGGAACTGGCAATTTAGTGTGAATCATTTTGGTTTGATTGTTTTTTTTTCTCTCAAAAAAGATTACACTCACAAAAGGCAGGTCAAAGTACAGTCAAACATAAACACAGTGGACCATAATGTTTCCGTGAACGCACCTTAACTCGACTAGATAGTGGTGGAACTCTTTAATAAAAGCTTTGTCAAAAGAAGTCCAACCACACTAACATGTTTTCTTCTCTCCAAAGCTGTCAAGTAAATAAGTACAACAAAAAAAAGAAGCTGACGCTCAAACACAGAAGTTGAACTGAAATGTTCCCTGTGTCAGTAAATCAGACTGCTTTAAAGCAGCAGATTACCCACAGCCGAAGGTGTAAGGACTTTACGTTTTAAAATCCCTGCATAACTGCGTGAAAGCCAGTGAGCCCAGCTTAGGTAGACTGGCTACTGTTCATGTTATTAAAAAAGTTAATCCAAGACACAAAAATGGCCGGATGGTGTAAAGAGAAGCAAACAAATTCTACTACCATTTCATTATTACCACATGGGTGCAAACGCCCTGAACAGCAAGTACCAAGCCAAACCGTTACCTAACACCCTTCCCTGCTCTGTACCATATTTGTTAGCATTCTCCACCCTGTAGTTAAGAAAAACATATAAATAAATAAATAAATAAATAAATAAATAACTTTAGCTCACTCCAGGGACATTTAGGTTGGTTGTGCTTTTGTTTACAAACAGGATAAAAGTGTAGAAAGACAGGGAGGTCATTAATCTGCGTATCTTATCATTCTGCACTTCCATATCTGTCTTAATGCCGATAAAGCTAGAATAGACACAGCAATCAGAGCATTTTATTCTCCCAGGTTATAACCCCTGCTGTGCGAAGCACTGCTCTAATATTTTATTACCAAAACCATATAGGAGAAAAAGCAGAGAATGGAAAACACGTAAGGTAGTGACAGACCCTGATATTTTTGCCCCTTTCTCACCACTGCTTATCATAGCACGCAGACTAATGATTAACTAGAAAACTGCATCATGGGTCCATAAGTAATATGTGACTTCCACTTCCTATGCAAGCAGTAGCAACAGATATCATTAACGTAGTGAAATATTGTTAAAGAAGACAAGAGGACAACTGGATTTGCCTAGAATATGACAATCAGCACTTTTTATTAACTATGAAAATAGCTAAGTGCATACACTTTGGTGCCCAACTTAAGGTACTTGAAATTTACTTGTATTTGTTTTCACATACACTTAAAATAGTTCACGTAAAAAAAAAAAAAAAAAAAACAAAAAAAAAAAACGAGCCTAGCCAAAATATATTACCAGGGACTTTTTATTTGGCACTCCTACCTCTGAGTATTTGCATAATGTTTGCTTACTATCTTACTTTCACTTGCGTGACATTTCAGTAATTTTGTGATGGCGTATTTTTACACTGTGATATTTTTGTTCTGAGTAAGCAGTCTGTAGCGTTTTGCCCAGTTCATTCTGTTGTTCTTCCCACAGCCCTGTGATATTTCTCTTTGGAAAATAGTCATCATGGTGACAATGAGGCTTGCCTTGAGCTACAGAGCTTGCCATCACAGATTCATTTCTGCTCGTGAATAACAGGATCTGCTTTATTTGCTTGTGCTGCCCGACTCACTCGCCTGAAGTTCCACTCAATAATCGTTCTGTCAACAAACCGGAGAAGCGACCCGATGCACTTTTGAGAGGTGCAGGACAGACTACTACTACTCTCAACTGATTAATATTATAGGTCAAAGGGGGCGGTAGTGCGCATGCCCAGTGGAGACCACCGTTGTCCTCAGCGTTTGGTCTGCTCACGAAAAGCCCTGAGAGAAATGCGCGCGTGTGATTAACAACTAAATGATTTATTAGGCACTGAAAGCAGCTCTCAAATTCAAGCCATGGCCGGCTACGGTGGTTCAGAGCGGACAGTGAATAAGAGCTGGTGACTCTCAGATGTGGAGTCACACACACGTGTAGCTTCATTCACTGGTTTTGTCGCGTGCGATCAGCAGCAACAACAGGAACGAGCGCACAGAAATAAAACAAAAATGTTGCCACTCACGGTAAAATGTGACGTTCACGGCGCTGTCCGTCAACGTAACAGGAGTACAATTCGGAATCACCGTAGCGTGCCCGTGAGCTGCTGCAGCCCATTTTAATGTACACACATGCCTCTTTGCCGCTATATTGCTACTTACCAGGCCTCTTCTTCCTTAAACGCAGCCCGCGGGGACGCAGACCACAACAAACGCGCAGGGAAAGTGGCGAAACGAGACACGAGTCCCGTGGAAGAGGAAAAGGCACATGTGCAGCGGTTTTTTTTAATGGGCAAAATGTACTTACCAACGAAATAGGACACCGCAAGAGGAGGGGGGAACGCGCCGCTCCTCTTCGCCTCCACGCCTCTGTCTCTGTCTGAATTTTTCCCACAGCGATCTTCGTGGGTTGCGTCGAAAATTTTCAGATTCCTGCACTCGCTGTCGTCCCCCACTGGACTGGTTGCCTTCCAGTCGGTCGACTCATGCGACTGTGTTGCCCTGAATGTCGCCTGCCGCTCTCATCCGGGCGTTTAGGGATTGAGCCGTCGACTCAGTACCGCTCAGGATGACAGCTTTTAGATGAAGGAGGGGGAATAACGTGAGACAGGGAAGGAAACGGAGAGAGAGAGAGTGGTGGTCAGTCTAGTGGTGGTACCATATGAGGGGTGAGAGGGGGAATTACAACAATACGATTAATATGCGCATAATTTGCATCTCTAAATGTGGTTTAATTTTTTTTATTCAGAAGATATCCGAGTGATCATCCAATCGCATTCATTTTTTATTTTATTTTTTTAATTAACATTTTCAACGAGTGTATGAACTTTGCTTTAAATCAGTGTTTGCTCATTGCCCTCTTGAGATAAATGCCAGGAGGCCCATCGAATAATACCCGTTCAATGCATTTTTCCTGGTAAGGATGACACAACCAACAACCGGTCACGCTGAACTGAGTGTACCCTCAGATCGAGTTAAGAGCAAACACACTGTCCTGTTCAATCCCTGGATTCGTTTTTATGGTCGGGACTGAACGGATGAGTGCGAGCTCCTCGGTAGAAAATCGATTAATTGGCCACAGCGTTCATTGACCTCACTCTTATCCTGTGCCTTAGAGGTGAAATGCGGGCTGTTTGGTTTCAGGGGTGGATGGTAATGTTTAATCCGTCCACATATTGTCATTTATAATGACTGTAGCCACGTGCGCAAGGCATAAATGTGTTACATAACCGGCCGAGCCAGTCAACAACAGTGGGTGGAAGAGGGGGGGGGGGGGGGGGGGGGGGGGTCGTTTGGAGGGTAATTAAACCTCAATTCAGGGATTTCTTAGACACATGGATATATTGAATATTTAGAAAATTGAAAAAAGAAACTCCTCCCAATTTGATCTCTTGCACCACACCTTCCCAGTTTATACCTTTGAAGAGTGCCTTCAAGGTTTTATAAAATCACACTCTGAATTTCCAAAATCCCTGTAGCCATGATGTCTGAGTAGCGGTGTGCATAATCTGAGAAATAATTTCTCTTTTCATTTATACAAATGCTGGCTCTTGCTGAAACATGCTTCTGCTTCATTCAACCTCTGTTGGGAAGGGACAACTGACTCTACCTTCTCTTCATTTTCACCCACACCTTGTTATGTCAGCGTTATTATTCCACCCATCTCATCTTAACCCCATATTAACTATGACAACCTACACAACACCACAGCCTGACAGACAAAACCAAAGCTTACTGGCCAGATCCTCCCATAGATACTCCTAAGGACACACAAAATGGGCTTTTCCTGTTTTCATCCTTTGAATTATATAAGGTCTCAGGGCAGCTTCACGGAAATGATAACACTTTTTTTAATGCCTATTAAACATTAGCATACACCCATTTATTACTGCCAATATAGACTATAATACTCAACACAAGATAGAGATTAGATCAGATTAGACAGATTACAGTTGTCATAAATGAAACATTGTGGTCAATGTGATGAAAAGGTCATAGCACTGGATGGTGCTTTATAGGATAAAGCAAGTTATCTCATGTCTCACCAACATTTTACTGTAAAATTTTAAACATTTTTGTTATTATCCCTAGCATCCCTATTATATGGTGGTACTGTGGTTTGCAGTGTCACCTTACAGCAAAAAGCTCCTGTGTTTGACTCCAGACAGGGGCCTTTATGTATGGAGTCTGCATGCTCTCGTTGTGTCTGAGTGGGCTTCTTCTGGATACTCTAGCTACCTCCCACCATCCAAAGACACGTATGATTGGTTAGCTGACTATTCTAAATTGGTTGTAGGCATGAATGTCTGTCTCTCTCCATTACCCCTGCAACAGACTGGTGACCTGCTCAGGGTGTTCCCACCATGACCTTGAACAGAAGACAAAGAAATTAATGGATTAATTTATATATTATATTATATTATATTATATTATATTATATTATATATTTTTTTTCTTTTAACATTCTATGACATTCTAGTTAGATTTTTTAAACTTGTGGAACACCATCTTTTTTCTTCTTAATAAGCCACTTTCTTTTACCATATTTTATTTTAGTGAGTTATTCTATTTTATTTTATCTAATCACAGCAATTTCCCAGTTTAGGGGCAATTAAAATATATTTTATCTTTTAAAATGGAGTTCGTACTTCTTTTATGCATTGGATTAAGTTGTGTTTAACATGAGTCATCCCAGTGAATGATACCCATGTCTTGAGCCTTTGAACAAAGCAACTTTAATGTTGGGGTTATTTTCTTCATTTGGGTTCACGTCACAACTTGTCATCCTAATAAAAAGCAGTCATCCTCTTGTGCGTCAGCTGTGCTGTCTATTTTTTTTAACAGTCACATATCAAATATAATGTCTACATCAGAGTAATATGATAATTGAACCTTTTTGTTTAAGTTATATTTGGTTAACAACCAAACAGTCTCAGTTATTGCAGTAAAAAGAATATAATAGCAAACTTCAGGATTCGCAAACAGATCATGTACGTAAAAGCCAGCGATGAAACCACAGCTTAGCGTTTGTCACACTGGATATTGTGCACATTCTCACAAGTCTCATGTCCAGGCAGGCTTGGTTGGGTGTGGTGTTTACCACATTGTCTGAATTCATTCCCACCACTCGCATAAACCTTTGTGCTAAAAATGCGTCATGCGTTGTGTAATATTCATGTTTTCTCCAAATAAACAACCTGTTTTCGTAATATTAACAGTCATACTGATCAGTGTGACTCAAGACTGCACGTCATACATACAGCTATCTTTTGTTATAAGCCAGGACTTCCCAAAGTGTGGGGCCCGCCCCCTGGGGGGGCGCAGAACCATTGCGGGGGTGAAAAGGGAAAAAAAACAACGCTTGGACACTGCTAGCACGGGAAGGCCACACAAACGCAAAGCAGGAGATAAAGCATAGCTGAATATGTTTCCAAACCAACTTCATTCTAAGCCAAAGACTAGAAAATATGGTGAAGCATATCTTCCCTTTGGCTTCACCTGCACAAGTGCCAAGGTAGGTCTCCCCTGCATAATTGGTTTTCCCTTTGTTGGGAGCAGCGCTGGGCTCTTCAAGTCACGGACAAACAGTGTCCGACATTCTTGATTTTTAGTTCACAAACACTTGTTGTAATGACTATTTACTCCTGACATTTTGGAGATGTTAGCTCTTTATACAGTAAAGTTACAGTGGGATACAAATAATATCAGGCTCAGGGACGTGCAGGGGGGGGGGGGGGGCTAGAGGGGCTTGAGTACCCGCCCCTTTCCTGATGAGTGTCCAAAGTGCCCTTTTGTTGAGGCAACTTTTAAATTTTTTTATTTTATTTATTTATTTATTTAATGTGTGTGTGCGTGCGGAGTCCTGTCTGTGCCCCTCAACAATAATATTTAACTATTAATCATAGTTTTGCTAAATAAAAGGATCTGGCTTGCATCAGTCACATGATCACATTTAACCAATGGTCGCCCTCGACGGCAGAACGCGCTGGTTACGAGCCGGGAACGAGCTCACAAAGAGCACGCGCATTTTTTGCGGTCCGGAGCTGTAGGAGAAACACAAGTTAACTCAGAGACACAGACTGATGCGACAAAACCAGTAAGTAGGTGTACAGCGCACACTGTAGTGTGTAGCACACAGGAGTATTAGCTTATTACGTACACGTTGGTAAGCTGTCTTGTTGCAACTGACTAACTGAAACAAACGAGCGTGCTGTGTGTGCAACAGCGCGACAAACATTACCTGTCCTTTTATTAACTGCACAAGTAGTGCTGGTCATATCTGCTGGCTACCTGTGTAAGGCTGTCATGGGTCTGTAGCTCTGTCACCGTTTTAGGGAACATATTTAGTTTTAAAGTAAGTTTCTGGGCATTTCCTGCCTTTCTGGAGGGATTATATTTCACTAAAAAACGATCTAATATGCATGTCCACATAATAATTATTATAATTATAATATATTAAAAAACACACGCTGTATTTTAAAGAACATACATTAAGAAGCAGATTATATTAGATTTATATTTTAAATAAGACAAAAGTTGGATTTTACAGCAGTAAAATGATTGTATCTCTACAGTTTAAAATGTAATAAGCTTTGCCCCTGCACAGAGTGGATAGTGAAACAAATGGAATCATCATAAATACATTATTTCATATTTATTACTTCCCCCTCCTCATTGCTTTATTATTGTAGCTCTAGTAATAAATAATAATGTAAGGATGCCCATAGTATATACAGTATTCTGAAGAAGGTCTAAAATGTCACTGTGTGTGCATGTGTGTGTTTTATTTAGCTGGATTTAAAAAAATATTACTCATGATATAACATTGTGCAGACATGGCTGGTAAGGACATGAGGAGGAAACAGTAGGAGCTGTGTGAGGCTACTAAAGGCAGTGCTATAACATTTTTCTGTCATCATTTTATTATAGATTAAGTGCAAGAGTTGTTAGGTGTGGATAATTAGATTATAGTTTATTGCAATAGCAAGTTGTGCCTTGTTCTCAGATAGACAGCAAGTGGAGAGTGATATATGAAATGATGGGAAGGAAGGAAGAAGAGAAGCAAAGAGTGATTCATAGGCAGAGCCGAGTTTATGTCACAGTTTTTCGTTGCCTTATGGTTCCAAGCGCTGTCACCAATCTTTGCATTTTGTTATTATCTCATGACACTTGTTTAATCAGCTACCATCTCTCCTGTGGACTTTTTAATGTCTACAGTCTCAGATCAACACAGCCCTGCCCTTCCCATATTAGATTCTTGATGAATGTGTGTTGTTGTTATTCAGCATGGTTCAATGTGCCCCTTTTTAACTTTGAGCACCCGCCCCTTTAAACCTCTCTGCACGTCCCTGATCAGGCTGATACTGCCACGATTTGTTCCCTCTGTCTAAATCACAGACAAACAGCATCCCACAGCTGTTTATGTTTTTAAACCCATTTTGCACAGAGAGGCATTTTTTGAATGAGCAATGTTGAATATTATTACACAGGGAAAAAAAACTACATGTAAAATAATCACACCGTGAGGCCTCTCCCTTTGTAAATAGAGGGACATTACAGTTTTTTCTGAATGCTTAAACCCTAACTGTGATTCCTGTAGCACAATCTCTAAAACTATTCAGACTTATAGCAAAACCACTCACTGAGTTTGCAAAACTAAAAGCACAAAAACTGCTTTGCACTCAGTTTGCAATTTTGTAACACACACTTTGCAAAACTGTAGGCACAATTCACTGCACAACACTCAATTACCAAATTTACAACACAATCCTAGCAAAAGCATACACATGTATGGCTATCATTAACACTAATTTGCCAACTGTCTGGCACACTTTCACATGTGAAAACTTCTTTAGATAATTAGTTCACTTTGCAATCAGCCTAAGCACTATAATACAGGTAAGCTGTGTGTGCGGAGTACAATGGAGGGAGCAGAAAGAGTGAGAAGTAGAGGAGGCCGAGGAAGAGGACGTGGAGGTGAAGAAGTAGGATGAAGAGGACGACAAGGACAAGGAGGAGCAAGAGGAAGACGAGGAGGGGGGAGAGGAAGATGAGGAGGGGGGAGAGGAAGGGTAGGAAGAGTAAGAAATAGAATTGCTGATGACATCAGAGCTACAATAGTGGACCATGTAATCAACCGTGGAATGACCCTGAGGGAAGCTGGCCAACGGGTCCAGCCTAACTCGAGCCGCTACACTGTAGCAAGTACCATAAGGACATCTTGAAATGAGAATCGGTTAGTACAGTCACTTCGCACAAAGATTTGTAGCACTGCCATATGCCAATGAGAAACACACCAATACCATTGATGTAAAAATACTGAAATTGTTACTTTACAGAATTGCTAGATGACCAGATGCTGGGGGCAGAGGAAGCATGTTCACTGCAGACCAAGTAACCCATATAGTCATTATGGTGATTGCAAATAACCCTATACTTGGAAATAAACACTTGTGTTTGTTTTGATGTGTTTGAATAAACACCAGTACTTGAAGTTTGGATCCCTCTATGCTTATGGATCTATGACAGAAGTATGAGCCCAAACTGACATAGCCTACCTTGTCCACAGAGAAAGCAAAAGCCAGATGTGTTTTGTATTCATACCATCAGTGTGCAGTTGGCGCATTGTGTGCTTAGTAGATGATGGCTTGTGTGTACTGTTTGATACGGAAACACCATTTTTACGAAGGTGTGAAGAGTTAATCTAGCTGTGTTTGCTTTTGCAAGAGAACTACAATGTTTTGATGATTGGGTGACAGGTTTTCTTATTTGTGTGAAGAGTTTTGCAAAATTAGCCAATAGTTACAAAAAATGTGCTTAAGCAATCAGAAAAAACTGTAACTGCGTGTGTATATGTAAGCATGTAAAACCTGAAGATAGTCAGATTAACAGTATTTTGTCTCTATCTGCCATTCTGCAATTCATCTCACGTAAACAATAACGTGGCGCACAGCTGACGTGAAAAAAGGCACATAAATTTGACTTTGCATGATTAACTCTGTATTCCTCGTCCACACATAAACCAAAAAAGGAGTTTTAAACAAATCTCCCTTTTCGGTGATTCGAAACGCCGTTTACGGGAGGACGAAACAGCTGCGTTTTCAAAAATACCCGTGTAGGTGTGGACATGGCGTAAAACAGTTATTTCTTACTACCTGTAATTTATTGCAGGTTACTTGTATTTGCGTAATTGTTTACTTAATGTTTGAGGTGTGAAATATACCGCAAAGTTTGGGAACCACTGTTATAAGCTATCTTTTGGTTACTTAAAAAAAAAAAAAAATGATAGTACCAACATGCTTGAATCCATTTGTAGTATGCGCACTAAAGTGAACTACATTTATTTGAATGGTTACCATAGTGTTGTCAGGTCACACACTGGAAAGATTATAATTTTTTTTTTGTGTCTGAGTAACAACACAATAATAAAGTTACCTCTGACATGATACCAATATAAAGATGTTAAATAAGAGTAGCATCAAGACTATAGACTGGAAAATTGGTCACCTAATGTTGGTCTAAAGAGCACAGTTCTGAGTGAAAAATCACTGGAATATTATATGTTAAATATTTGCACACATCCATCATACATGTATGTAAATATTTATTCTTTGTGTTGTATTTTTGTATGCAGGAAGTTTTATGCATTTGTGGTCCTGGTAACGCTGAAGTGGTGTCTCAATCCTGCAGCAAGGAAGGTATATAATGTAGCTGCTCTTACTGTGGTGTGTTTGATGAGGATAACTGACATGAGACCACCACCATACTCCAATTTGGTCATTTAAGGTCAAAAGTTACACTGAATATATATTTTTATATGTAATTGTATTTGTAATTTTTCTTCCAGCAAGGCAAAATGTCATGGAAATTAGTACTGTCACATCACAGCAAGGAGGCCCTAGGTTTTAATCTGCCTCTCTTGTTTACATTGTCCCTGTATACTCCATCTTTCCCCCACATATGTAAATGGCCTGTATTTGTATAGCGCTTTACACATCCAGTCATCCACCCATTCACACACTGGTGATAGCAAGCTACGTTGTAGCCACAGCCACCCTGGGGCGCACTGACAGAGGCGTGGCTGCCGAACACTGGCGCCACCGGGCCCTCTGACACAACAGGTGAAGTGTCTTGCCCAAGGAAACGATGACCAAGACTGTCCAAGCCAGGGCTCGAACCGGCAACCTTCTGATTACAAGGCGAATTCCCAACTCTAACCCAACAGGTTACATGTTGGCTTAATTAAAATGTAAGTGGCTGTGCCGTCCAGGGTGTATTCCCCTCCCCCACATATGACAGCTGGACAGCTGGGATAGGCTCCAGCCCCACCATGACCCTGACTTGAATAAGCGCAAGAAAATGGATGGATGTGAAACGCTGACATATGCTAAACGTCCACTTCTCTGCTGTTTATGTTGCAAAACCAACATGTGCTTTAGGACAGCTGACAATTACGGTCTTGAATAAATACTGCAAAAAAGTAAACAGGAGCATAAAGCATGGGGGGGGAACCCTTAGTGCTGAAGTTATGTGCAAACACTGTACAATGAGCACCTTTATCTTAGCGTCCTCTCCAGGAAACATGTATGATTAAGAGCAGACAGTGAGGCTTTCTTCTTGACTACTATGGACTCTAGACACCTATCATCAGTTCTAGATGTTCATACTGTCAGGTACTGCACACAGATTGGACAATTTAATTCTTACATTTTTAGCTATTTTACAGTTTTTTCTGAATGCTTAAACCCTAACTGTGATTCCTGTAGCACAATCTCTAAAACTATTCAGACTTATAGCAAAACCACTCACTGAGTTTGCAAAACTAAAAGCACAAAAACTGCTTTGCCCTCAGTTTGCAATTTTGTAACACACACTTTGCAAAACTGTAGGCACAATTCACTGCACAACACTCAATTACCAAATTTCCAACACACTCCTAGCAAAAGTATACACATGACTCTTATAAGTACCTGGGTGTTCACCTCAACAAGAAACTGGACTGGACAACAAATACAGACGTCCTGTATAAGAAGGGCCAGAGTCGACTCCACCTGCTGAGGAGACTGAGGTCCTTCGGAGTCTGCAGGACTCTGCTAAGGACATTCTATGACACTGTGGTAGCATCTGCCCTTTTCTATGCAGTGGCCTGCTGGGGGAGTGGATGCACGGACAGGGACAGGAGCAGGATTGACAAACTGGTGCAGAGGTCTAGCTCCGTGCTGGGATGTCCCCTGGAGTCTGTGGAGGTGGTTGGTGAGGGGAGGATGTTAGTAAAGCTGACATCCATCATGAGCAACCCACATCACCCACTGCATGAGTATGTGAGTGGTCTGAGCAGCTCCTTTAGTCAGAGACTGAAACACCCTCGCTGCAGGAAGGAGCGCTTTCGCAGATCATTCATCCCAACAGCAGTTAGACTCTATAACTCCTCAATCACGATGTCATAAGTCACTGGACACTGTGAACATCCACAGTCACCACTTCATGCATAATGGACCTTCCATGACCTTCCAAGCTATATAGTTTATGTCTTCCATATTTCCAACCATATCCATAATCACATACTGTGTATGCTACCATTGTATATAGTGTATTATCTTACTTTTTTTCATTGATTGTACTTAATTGTATTTTTGTATTTCCTTCATATATCTGTACCTGAGCTGAGGTGACGCAAAAATTTCCCCGTTGTGGGATCAATAAAGTCTTGTCTTATCTTATCTTATCTTATCTTATCTTATCTTATGTATGGCTATCATTAACACTAATTTTCCAACTGTCTGGCACACTTTCACATGTGAAAACTTCTTTAGATAATTAGTTCACTTTGCAATCAGCCTAAGCACTATAATACAGGTAAGCTGTGTGTGCGGAGTACAATGGAGGGAGCAGAAAGAGTGAGAAGTAGAGGAGGCCGAGGAAGAGGACGTGGAGGTGAAGAAGTAGGATGAAGAGGACGACAAGGAGGAGCAAGAGGAAGACGAGGAGGGGGGAGAGGAAGATGAGGAGGGGGGAGAGGAAGGGTAGGAAGAGTAAGAAATAGAATTGCTGATGACATCAGAGCTACAACCGTGGAATGACCCTGAGGGTAGCTGGCAAACGGGTCCAGCCTAACTCGAGCCGCTACACTGTAGCAAGTACCATAAGGACATCTTGAAATGAGAATCGGTTAGTACAGTCACTTCGCACAAAGATTTGTAGCACTGCCATATGCCAATGAGAAACACACCAATACCATTGATGTAAAAATACTGAAATTGTTACTTTACAGAATTGCTAGATGACCAGATGCTGGGGGCAGAGGAAGCATGTTCACTGCAGACCAAGTAACCCATATAGTCATTATGGCGATTGCAAATAATCCTATACTTGGAAATGAACACTTGTGTTTGTTTTGATGTGTTTGAATAAACACCAGTACTTGAAGTTTGGATCCCTCTATGCTTATGGATCTATGACAGAAGTATGAGCCCAAACTGACATAGCCATAATTTAACAAAGAGATTAATATAGCAGATATTTGCTGCCATCTAGTGGAAAAACAGGACATATTTCACTGACGATGGCTATTACAAAAAGTTGATTCAGTTGGCTATGTTGTGTCCAAATAAACAGAATTAGCTTTTTGGGATTTCCTTCCCTGGGATGATTCAGCATGCATCAAGACTAACAATGGTTGCTTTTCTTTTTTGGTCATCATTTCCTTTATTGCACTATCTTCATAGCTGTATGTGTACAGTACCCGTGGAACCACACACCTTTCTTTTGACAAGGATGTACGAAATAGAGATTTGATCTATTCTGGGAATGTAGAGGCACTACAATGATTTTATAATTATGGTAAATGGACTGATTCTTAGATAGTGCTTTTCTACTCTTCTGAGCACTCAAAGCACTTTACACAACTTGTGCATTCACCCAAGCACATTTTCTTAGTGCTTTCTAACTAACATTCACACACACATTCATACTCCGATGGATGCATTGGAGAGCAATTTGGGGTTAGTATCTTACCCAAGGATATTTGGCATGCAGACTAGGGGAAGCCAGGAATCGAACCACCGATCAATAGATGACCTGCTCTGCCGCCTGAGCTATAGCCACCCACAATTAAATGATGCCTCACAGCAAGAAAGTCGTATGTTCATATCCACTTGATGGCTGAGGTCTTTCTATGTGGAGTTTTCATGCTTTCTCTGTGCCTGTGCAGGTTCAGGACAGACAAAAGACCAGCTTTTCCATCATTTCCAGTCTTTGTGTTAAGTTAAGCTACTCAGGTGTTGATGGTAGCTTAATATTTACAATACAGACATGAACTTGGTATGGATCACTTCACCTAACAGCCAAGATGGGAAAAAAAACCCCCAAAACAAAAAAAGGGTGTCCTTTTACTCATATTGTTTCATGCTTTGAATGTCCATGCAGAAAATCCTTTTATCCCTGTCCTACATGTTGAGACAATGTCCCACATTGTGATTCACTTTAACTGAACAATTGTGAACACCTGACTCTCTCTAGAAGCATGTGGTCGAAAACGAGATGTGCTGATTGATAGTGTGGAAGATGATTACCAGAGTTTGATCTGTCAAAGCTCTACATAAAGGGATCAGTGCTAACAGTGGTTAGCACTGTTGCTATCACTGCTGCCTCACAGGAACGAGGTCCTCGGTTCAAATCTGCCATGTGGAAGGGGCCTCTCTGTGTGGAGTTTACAAGTTCTCCCCCTAGCAGCATGGGTTCACTCCAGCCTCCTCCCACAGTCCAAAAACATTCAGTTAGTGGGGCTAAGTTAATTGCTGATTCTAAAACATCTGTCTGTGTGTTAAGCCTGTGGCAGACTGGGCTCCAGGACAGCTGGGATAGGCTTCAGGTCCCTGTGACCCTGAACTGTATAAGTGGAAGATAATGGATGGATGGAATATAGGAGTGTACAAAGACTTGAGACTATACATACTTTAGCTCATATGTGCTTATTGCAATCAGATAAATTACAGCATATTCGTTTTCCCTATACTTAAACTCTAACCTGTATAACTTTTGTGAGATTTTAGCCAAACATTTATCAAAATTTCAGACTACACACACCACTCCATTATGGCACAACCACACTCTTTGACCCTCATCTTGTTTATTGGGCTCTGGCCTCCCTGCTCACATATGGGCTGTGTTTGCCATTACAGTTGCAGCTCATTTCATGAATGCACTCCCAGGCAGTGCACACAACAAAGGAGGCCAGCTCTTCCTCATAAGCCAAAAGATGTGTAGTGTGTAATGCAGAGTATCATTCATCATCGTCTACACGCTTCCCTGCCCCCTCTCTCTCACACACACAAACACACACACACGCACACACACACACACACACAAACATGGCGGCCTCTGTTTCACCGCTACGCTCCTCCTTCAGGATTTGTAGCCCTTTAACGTTACACCATCACTGCTGCCGGGCCAAACTGCGGATGCACAGAAAATGCGAGAGTCAAAAGAGACATCTACACGAGTCGGCGACGAGGTAAAACGCAGCACGTCTAAAACAATGCTGGTTTTTCTTTTATTATACGGCATCACTTTGCGCAGGGCTGAACGACGCTTCAGGTCCGGCGAAGGCGTGCGCAGCGTCACGTGTCGGTGGGTGGTGATTGACAGCCTGTTTCGCCGTTCACGAAACCTGCGAGTGTAGATTACAGTACAAATTGCAACCATATTTAAAGGGACTATTTTTTCAAAAGACATGACAGAGTTACATAACCGGCTCACAGCCTCGCCGGCTGAACACAACGCGCTCTATGTAATGTGGACTGTAGCTGATGGAGAGGGCTGTCACCTATGGTTATACCATATTTAGTATATTTATAGCACATTTAAGAACACATAAAATTGTGGTCCCTAAATCAGACGCCTTAATAAAATCCTCACTGGACACTTGAGAACATCTTGCTATTAGTGAATATGAGCCATCTACTCTAATTCTTCCTGGCACAGATTCAAAAAAGTGTCAAAACAATAAGTAGAGATTTTGCTTCATATTGACCAGAGAGCATCACAGAGTTGCTGCACATCCATGATGCAACACTCCTCATCTCAAAGTTGCATTATTGGACTGAAAGCAGTGACTGTGGAGGCTATCTGGCTATCTGAGCACTGACTCGCTGTCATGTTCAAGAAACCAGTTTGAGATGATTAAAGGGTAGTTACGGATGTACATAGTCAGCAACAATGCTCTGATTGGCTGTGGTGTTTAAAGAATATTCAGTTGGTGTTAAGAGGGCAAAGTTTGTCAAGGAAATATCCCTCACACCGTTACATCACCGGAAGCATTCTGAACTGTTGAGACGAGGCAGGATGGATGCATGCTTTAGTGTTGTTTATGCCAGGTTCTGACCCTACCATCGACTGTTTTCAGTCTACAGTTGTCCAATTTTGGTGAGCCTGTGTGAATTTCAGCCTCAGTTTCCTCATCTTAGCTACAGGAGAGAAACCGGCTGTGGTCTTATAAGCTTTGTTACTGGAAGTATTCACTCACTTAGCCAAATCACTGAATTCCGGTGTCCCTATCACTTTTGTGGCGACAAGGGTATAAAATGGCAGGTCATGGGTAATAGCTGTCAGTAATACAAATTTAAAACCAAGAATATCCAAAAGTAGATTCTGGTCATCTGGATGTAGCGTTTTCAGTGGGAGAAACATTTCGTCACTCATCCAAGTGAGTTCTTCAGTCTCAGCTGACTGCAGGTCAGCTTGAAAAGTGAATTTGTCACTGTTAAATTCATCTTTCATCTTTCCCGCAGTGTATTAGTGCATTAATTCATGTGTTTTCTCTTTATCTTTCCAGGCATGCCGCTGTGGTGATTTCCGGAACAGAGTTAGCTCGTCAGCTGCACAGAGAAATCCAGCGTGATGTGGAAGAGCTGGTAGCTCAGGGCAACATGAGACCACACCTAGGTGTGGTCTTAGTGGGTGACGACCCAGCCAGTCACACCTACGTTAAGAACAAGACCCGCGCAGCCAGCATCCTGGGTCAGATATGAGCAGCACATGCATTCTTAAACGTGTATTCATAAAGTATTTCATGCATATCTAAAAACAATAAATATAACTAAAGTAGCACATATTTTATGCATACACAGATACATATGTTCAGACGCACTTGCTTAAGCAAAAGTAACATACATTTAAAATAATCAAAAATAAAACAATGTGTATTTAAAATAATCATGCAAAAGTACACAACTACATCTTCATGGTTTAGGTATATGTGTTTATGTGTTCTCCAGGTATTTCCAGTGATACAGTGGTGCGGCCCAGCACAGTGTCTCAGGAGGAGCTGCTGGAGCTGATTGACAAGATGAACCGTGACTGGAGGGTCAGTGGCTTATTGGTGCAGCTCCCACTTCCAGGTGAACAAAGGCACCACTGCTCCAGAGGTGTCCTCCATGACATCATGTTAACTGGTCTTTACAGTTGTGGTGATTCTGCTTCTATAGTCGATGGATATTGTGTGCATAAAATTTTATGCGTACAGAATATGTATTGGAGTGATTTCTGGTGACTGTGGGGCCCACATGACTGCAGTGAACTCATTATCATTTTTAAGAAACCAGTTTGAGATTATTTGAACTTTGTGATGTGACACGTAATCCTGCTTGGAAGCAGCAATCAGAAGAGGGGTTCACTGTAGTCATAAAGGGATGGTCAGACTACTCAGGTAGGCTATATAGTGTTTAAACAATGCTCTGCTGATACTAAGGGGCTCATGTCGAGTTCTGACCTTATCATCTGAATGCTGAACAGGTGTACCTAACAAAGTCACTTGTGAGTCTATTATGTTTCAGTTCTTTGTACAGTTCTTCACATGATATACAGTACCTGAGCTTATGTTCTGCTCCCTCTGATTTTAGAGCACATAAATGAGAGAGCAGTATGCAACGCCATCGCTCCAGAGAAGGATGTGGATGGCTTCCATATTGTGAACATCGGTAAGCTGTGCCTGGACCAGAGATCCATGGTGCCAGCCACTCCTGCAGCTGTCTGGGAGATCATCAAAAGAGCAGGTATGCCTCCCAGTATTCTCCAAAGCATTTACTCAACTTAATATCTATAAACGTTTGTCATGGCTATTTTTAGCCTTGCCATTCGCTCTGTTTTTTGAACCTACGATGGCATGATCCCTAAATTTGAACTGAATGTTCAGTTCCAAAGAATGTAAAGTTAACTCTAGAAGCAATAGCAGAAGTAGGTATTATATGTCCATTTCTATGCATCTCAGATCCACTAGGTGGCGCCTAATATCCTTTCTTCCATCTAAATCTAAATTTCATCTGTTCTTTGACTTTCATTAGTTTTAACATGAAATAAAAGTATAATGTTTCAGTTTTCTGAAAAAGTGTGAAAGTTATTTGAAGTAATGTGTGTAAAACTTTATATTTAACAGATGTTGTTATTAAAACATTATTTGAATAAAATAGTAGGACGTTAGTTCTTAAAATAAAACTATTCTTACTGTGATGTGAGAACAGTGTCTAGAATGGCAAGAAACCCCTTGGTTATCATACCAAAGGAGTGGAGGATTGAGGTGCGGCTAAGCCTTGGCTGCCTTTGAGGTTAGTTCAGTTGTCGTAGGAATGCTTAAGGGTTTTATATCATCATGAAATCAGCTTATCGGCTGTGACAGAACTTTTGGAATCCTCCATCCCACATAGTGCTGAAGCAGATATCTCTTTATAGATTACATTGAGAGCTGAAGGATGAAGGGTTTGGCGTAACTCACTTGTCTGTCTGAATGACTGGAATGTTTCAAACTCTAAGTTATGGAAATACACAATTCTGATGAACTTGAACACTATACACTATGTGTATATAATTATTTGAGCTTGGTTTTGGTTTCAAAGGTGAAAATGGTCCGAGAGAAGTGTGACTGAATTCTTTAAGCCTTGTAACAAACCTTTCTGCTGGCTCTATCGACCTAGCTAAGGCAATGCAAGTGAAAACAGATGCAAGTTTTTAATAATTACTGTATTCATAGAAGCTAAAATATTATCCAGTACCCCAAATCACCGGTTTAAAAAGTAATGGCTCCTGTTAAATAGTTATCCATAGAGTCATAAAAAAATAAGGTTTTCACAGGACTCTATGCTGTCATTAAATGTGGCATTGTGCATTTGCCATTATTCCAGAAATCTTGTGGTTTGTTGACAAGTAAGAGGCTTTCTCTTGATAAACATTCCAGACAAGCCAGGTATGTTCACTCTTTTGTTAACTGAAAGGTCATGAACTTTAACATTTAAATAAATGGTAAATGGCCTGCATTTGTATAGCGCTTTTCTAGTCCATAGGACCCCAAAGCGCTTTACACTACATTCAGTCATTCACCCATTCACACACACATTCACACACTGGCGATAGCAAGCTACATTGTAGCCACAGCTGCCCTGGGGCGCACTGACAGGGCAGCACAGTAACTAAAGTCTGTAGAGCCTGAAATGCAGGTCTTGAGTTTTTACAGTTTCTCTGAGCACTGCATGGTCTGACTATGGGGTGAATTTACTGGGATATCCACTCCTGTGAATAATGTGGTATTATACACCTCAATTCTGCTTTTATAGAGGTCATCACACTTGTTGATGAAGTGCATTTGATTAGGTACCTGTTTGCTATTTACCTTCTTAATTCCTATTAAACCAGTGGGGATGCATTTAGTTTATCACAGGACTGCATAGAGTCCTTCAGAAACAAGTCATACAATATCAGAGATGTAAAGCTTGAGTTTTTATATTCTTCTGAAAGGTTTTAGGGATTTCAAGATACATTATCGCAAAATTTGGAGAAGCCTTGAGGTTCCTCTGGAGTTAGTAGTGTTTTTACTTGCCAGCCTTCTGTGCACGTCATTTATGCCCAGTATCTGTTGGATTGTGGAGTTACCAAAAGAGATACTAGATGACACAAAGACCAAGGAAGGAAGGAAGGAAGGAAAAAATCCCATGAATCTTTTTCTTGTAACTTTTTTGACATCATAGGATGATTCATTGTTGTACTCTTTGGGATATTTTGAAACTCTGGAAGGATTTCAAACTTTATAGACTTATCTGGCTTAATATTCTTCTTCCTTATCACTTCTGAAATTTCTGGTCGTTACCACATATTGTGCTGCTGGTAATTCCTTTTAGGCAACTTCACACTTCTGAAAATTGCTTATATGCCATGGTTTCAGGCCTGGGTGTGTCCAGTCCAGCTGCAGCCGGTTATCAGCTTTTTTTTTGACTACAAGGGCAAAAATCTTTTTTTCTCACATATACTTTGTAATATTAAACACTCTTTCTGCTTCGATACTTAGATTTGTTATTTCAAACTATCACTACACAACAAGCATGCTCAGGTTGACTTTTTAAAAATTGGACAGAATTTGGTATGACATAAAAAACAAATAGAAAACAAGAAGGGTTTAGATCAGGTTTAGCAGCATAATTGGTATTTAATACAAATTTCATCAGCAAATTGTGATATTGGCCTAATTGATGACACCTATGTTAACGTCTTAATAGTTTTTGCTTGACAATTTAGCTTCAGGGAGAGTCAGTTTCTCTCTACTTGAGCAGTACAGTGAATCTAGCATATTTTATCATTTCTCTGTGCAGGTATTGAGACTGTGGGGAAGAATGTCCTTGTTGCTGGTCGCTCCAAAAATGTTGGAATGCCCATTGCAATGTTGCTGCATACTGATCGCCATCATGAGCGTCCTGGAGGTAAGAAAATGCATTTGGATGTCTGTGTGGCTTATCTGCAATCTGAGTCAGCATTGTAATAAGATTGGCGTGCTGCTCTTTGTAGGATTGGTGTTTCACCATTGTGGCTTTCCCTGAGGGATGTTTGATGTTTGAGCTTTTGCCAGGATGTGAGCAATAAATTAAAGCTTTATTGTTTCCTCACCTTTTTAATCAAACAAAAAACTGCTGATGAATGTCCTGCTGAGGAACAAAGAAAAAAATCTGGGAGTGTGAAGGAAAATCACAGGGTGAGACTTTTGGCACTGGAAGACAGATCAGCCCCTTATAAGGGTGCAGGAAGAAGGGATTGGATTTGGAAAGGTATTGCATGTTCAGATGAAGCAACAAGATGTGCTTAACATTTCAAAGTAAAGTGTTATTGCAGGTCAGAACAACACAAATGGGAACATAACTCACTCAAAGCTGCATACCAAAGAAAAATTAGGAGATCAAAACACTGCAGTTGTCCCTAAAGTCATCGCTAAAAGGATAAAACGTTCTTTATTCATCCACATCAAATTAGGTCAGGGGACTGAAATATGCTATACAATTTCTGAAAGTAAATGATTGAGACCCAGTCCATGTTCTTCCAAACTATGTCGTGTGTACATATTGCAAATTGAGAACCATTTTTAAGTTTTTGAAATCAGTAAAAGAACACGCTATTTTGAAATTTGAGTCTTTTAAAAGCTCTTAATGGCTACTACTGACTTTGTAGCTGAAATTGGTTGCACTGTTAAAACATATGAGTTGTAATGAGTTGCTTGGAAACATCTATGCCAGGGTTTTAGTAATGCAGTATGCAAAAACAAACTTAAAGGCAGGTGTTATCTTTTGAAACTGTACATATTTGTTTAACTTTACCTTTTACCTTTAGAATCACTTGGAACTGCACCAATGCTATTTGTTTATTTAGTTAAACATAAGCATAATCCTAATTAATTTCAGGTATGTTGTGCCATCCTTATGTAAAAAATCTTTTAGTTTTACATTATATTATTATTGTAAAGCCCATAACAGAAAACTGTATTGTTTATTCTATTGGTAGCTGCGTCATCTATTACCAAGTTTTGTCAGTTTATTAATCATCAGTGATTCCTGGATGATGGATGGTATAAATAGTTAATGAGAACTTATAATCTGTAAGAACTTGGCAATCTTTAAGATTGAACTTATGAACTGGTGCAGCCAGTTCCAGGTCTTCTGAGCCTTACACCCAGATCAAGATTAACACATATTTGTGAGGCACGTGACATGGACAGAAGAAATAGAAAGTTCTTGGTCATAAGACGATATTAAGGAGAGGAGAGGAGAAGAGAGCAAATATCAATGTATCAATAACTATTCATATGTCATAAACTCCAGCTTCCTCCCATGGTTCAAAGACAATTGGTCAGTGGGGTTTGGTTAACTGGTGAATCTAAATTGCTCATAGGTGTGAATGTGAACGGTTGTCTGTCTCTATGAGTTACGCTTGTGTTTCTGTTTGTCAATCCGATCAATGAGTCTGGGTTTTGTGGTTGCGAGGAGAACGGTACTTGTCTGACTGCTTTGTGGTGTGGGATTGTTTTTCAGGAGTTGGGCTTGGTCACTTAGTTTCAGTGAAACGCTTTATCGTTTTGTGGGAACAGTTTCCGGATGGCTCTTTCCTGTTCCAGCATAACTGCGCACCAGTGCACAAATCAAGGCCCAGAAAGACATAGATGAGCGAGTTCGATGTGGAAGAACTTGAATGGCCTTCAGAAAGTCCAGACCTTAACCTGATAGAAGACCTTTGGGCTGAATTAGAGCAGAGACCCCAAAGTTGTCCTTCAAAATCAGTGTCTAGAAGCATAAATGTGCAAAAATGTACATGCACATACCTTCAGGTAACGTCAGGAATTTATAAATCATTTCAAAGAGTCAAAAAGAAGCGTGGAGAGGCTCAGAATCTAAGGTATTTGAGTTCCATTGGAACGTTTGCACAGTGTGGGATGACTTGAGTTTCCCTGTCTTACCTGAAACACAAAGAATCTTTTAAAGCATTGTCACAAGGAGGAAGAGACACATCCGGCGCAAAAAGAAACTGATAGATACCACACGGATGCCTTAAGTTGTGGTAAAACACTCCCAACCAAATATTGAGTGCATAAATGTACAGATTTTTCAGAGGTTGGACATTTTTGTATTGAAAATGTTTTTTTAATGATCTTATTTTAATGTTCTAACTATTCTGATAATGCCAGATACTGGATTTCTGATGTTGAAGAGCTATAAGCCATAGTCAATAAAATTATAACAAAAAAAGATTAATATATTTCACTTTCGAAGTAATGAATATCTGATAAATGAGAAAAAAAAATTTCTGAATCAAATTACAAGACTTCAAAAAGACTAAATCTGGTCAATGATCTACCAGAACTTTTTCTGTAACTTTAAAAATGTATTTCTTACAATTTAAGTCAGATTTCTTTCAGCAGCTTTTTGTTTACCATGTAGAAATACAGTTAAATATGTAATTTCTTTACACTGTCAGAAAGGGGAGTTTCACTGGCCTGAAACACTTAAGATCAAAGTCGGCTATATGTGGCCCGCGATGTAAGATGAGTTTTACGCTCCTCTTGTACTTGTTATTTCAGGTGTATGGATTTTATCAGAACGTGACACTAAGGTGGACTACCTAGTTCTTGAAAACTAAGTTTGCAAAGAATGGCAACTGAATGTGTGCTTTGTAACTGGATATTAAACTGCAAATATACAATAAGGCTAAAAACAAACTTTCCTATTTTAAAAATCTTCAGTCCCCAGTAAGTGTTTTTTTTTTTATTCCAAAGGGAAGTTGAATAACGACATAGTTCATAGGTTTATTTCCCACAACACGAGTTGTACAGCTTCACACACATTTCTTCTGGTATGCGATATGCAGGTTTGCTGTGCTGTGACTTGCCTTTTCTTCCCTCTCGTTCTTATCTTCGCAGAATACCTCCGTGGATTACAGCAACAATACTGGTCCTAATACAGTTATGACTTTGCAAGTTGCTCTGACACACCTAAACGGAGATTAAAGTTACTATCACGCATGCTGCATTTCCTCATTGTGTAATGTCTGACTTAGGGTGTCCTTCCCCCACCACTGTCTCATTTTTTTTGTAAAGCTGTAAGAGAACAACAGGTCTCACAGTAATGAAGCAGAAAGAAGAGAATATTTACACTTTAAATGTATAAAAACACTGCTTAGCAGAATCAATATTCTTCATTCCCACAGGAGAACCTTAATTGAATTAATTAATTGAAGGTTAGGTTTTGGCCACATTAACTGTTTGCTGATTATTAACATTAGCACTAATACCCCCCAAAATGCACCACCTGTCAGTACCTGAAGAATGATAGACTGGGTAATAACTTGAAATATTCATATTGAGTAAAAGAAATCTTGCTTCTGGCACTTTGAGCATGTAGAGACACCAGCTTTAGAACAGTTTAAAGGAACGTCATTGACAGGATAACCTTCACTATCAGCATTTTTAGAAGTATTGAAAGATGTCCTTTCATGGTTAATTTGCCATGTTTTGGCTAAGTAAGTTTTTATACATATTTTTAAAACCCTGATGTGGCATTTTATTCATATACATTGAATGTAGCAGGTGATGTAGGTGATAGATATCTCCGAGACCAAGAAGTGTAAACCAAGAAGTGGTGGATTAACCACAACATGTCCTTTTTCCTCTTAGGTGATGCCACAGTGACCATTACCCACAGATGTACTCCAAAGGAAAGGCTCAAAGAGCTAACCCGCCTGGCTGACATCATTATTGCAGCAGCAGGTAAACGTATCAGGACCACAGTAAAACATATCTGTCAGTTTTTTCCACAACTAAAGAACTACCGAAGTGACATATGTCATACCCAACAAAACGTCTTTCAAATGAATGGAGTGACACATGCAAACTAGTTCAGGCAGGCGGTTTGGGTTGTCCTGCATCTTGCATTCATGACAACCCTCACTTTCGTCACGTAATTCGTCGCCATTTACTTCATTCAATTTAAGCTGAAAAATTTCCAGTGTTACCCTGTGTTGTGTCACTGACACTGCTGCCATGCATCACTGGCTGTTATTTCATCACCAGCGTCTAGCTGTAGGCTCCAATGTAATGTTTATGAGCTGCTGCTGTAATAAATCAACAGTTTCTGGTGTCAGTTGTCATACTAACTGTATTAAGTATTGCAAAACGATTCATAGGATTTAACATCACATCAACTGGCTGTACGGTTACAACCAACCATCACTGTCATAATTTGCTAATCTGCCAAGGCATTTCTCAGTCAGTGTTTTGGTTGAATAATGTCACTGTTTTTGAAAAATTGACATCAGTGATGTCATTTTTGTCCAAACAAGAGTCAAAACTAGGAACTTGGGATCACCTGATTTTCCTCAAACAATTAGTACATTTTCACTCATTATTCAAGTTGTGCTATTCGTTATTTTGCGACCGTGGCTCAGGGGTTGGGAAGCGTATCTGTAACCGGAAGGTCGCCGGTTCGATCCCGGGGCTCTCTGTCCTGGTCGTTGTGTCCTTGGGAAAGACACTTTACCCTACTTGCCTACTGGTGTTGGCCAGAGGGGCCGATGGCGCGATATGGCAGCCTCGCTTCGGTCAGTCTGCCCCAGGGCAGCTGTGGCTACAACTGTAGCTTGCCTCCACCAGTGTGTGAATGTGAGAGTGAATGAATAGTGGCATTGTAAAGCGCTTTGGGTGCCTTGAAAAGCGCTATATAAATCCAATCCATTATTATTATTATTATTAAAAAATGTTCAGCGTGTACTGCAAAGAAATGTATCTACAGTCATGTGAAAATTAAAGATTTATAGGATTTGCAATCCTGTGAGAAACTAAGTATGCCCATAGTGCTTCCACAGGAATTAGTACTAATCACTTGCTCATCATCAAGTGTGATCAGCTCTGTAAAAGCAGAATTGATGGGTGTAATAACAGTGCCGCAATCGTCACAGGAGTCCATGTCCCAGTAAATTCACCCCAAGTTCAGACCTGTCACGGCGACGGATGGCCGGTACTGAATAGGACCCAGGTGCAGGAACCCAGAGCGGATGATTTAATAGTTTATTACGGTTAAGTGCAAGGGGAACAAAAAAAAGGGAAACGTGGCAAAGACAGAAAATGACGAGACGTGGAGCCTTGGTGTGGCGTGCCCAGGGGAACGTGGCTAGGGCGAGGGAACGAGGCCTGAGAAGTGGAACGGAGCTGAGTGGGGAACAGTCACACTGAGGGGAGAGGATATAGAAGTTAGGCAGGTAGTGAAGGCAGCTCAGAAGTGGCCAGTATAAGAGCAGCAATTCTTACTTTGCAGTTAGGGACCTGAAGTGTTTGAGAGGGGGATGATGAAGATCCAGGGGAGGCTGAGTGGCGTGGAAAGGCTGACCTGAGATCCGGGGCTCCAGATGGAGTGTGATGGCAGGAGGGCAGGCAGGTGAGGCACAGAGGGATTTCCAAAATGATCACTAGGTATTCCGAGTCCGGAGGTGGAGTGAGCCAGGGTGGGTACAGCGACTGTAGCACAAAAGAGTCTTAGTTAGTAAGATGAATCACAGCGAGAACTTGAAACACAAGACCTGTTACCAACATGGGTTGATGACGAACTGGCAGTGAGTGAACATCGATGTGTGGTTTAAATCCCTCTGGCTTGATAGCCTGCAATAGGCTCCAGGTGTGCAGGAGCTGGAGTTGGCCCTGCCCAGGGGCGGATCCCAGGTCAGTTCAGGAGCCTAATGGAAACTCCAGCCACCCACCGTAGACCATGACAAGACCATGCACAAAAGAAACTGCAAAACACTACAGAGCTACACCTCAGACTCTGCAGGTCTCAGTTAGCATGTCAAATGTCATTGTTGTACAATTAGAAAAAGACTGAACAAGCATGGTTTGTTTGGAAGGGTTGCCAGTAGGAAGGCTCTTCTCCCTGAAATGAACATGGCTGCACAGCTTAGGTTTGCAAATCTGAATCTGAACAAACCAAAAGGTTTCTGGAACAATGTCCTTTGGACAGATGAGACTAAACTGGAGATGTTTGGACATAATCCACAGCAGAAAATTTAAAGAAAACCTAATTAGCACAACACCTCATATCAGGTAGAGGTCTGATGATTTTGGTTTGTTTTGCAGCAAAATGACCTGGGCACATTATAGTCCTTGAGATGACCGTGAACTTTCTATACCAAAGTATTCTAGGGTGTATGAAACCATCTGGCTGACCGCTAAAGCTTTGCCCAAACTGGGTATTACAATAAGACAGTGATCCCAAGCACAGCAGCATATCTACAACTGACTGAAAATGAAAATAATCAAGGTGTTGTGTGTGAATGGTAGTTAGAAAGCACTTCAAAGCATAGAAGACATTGCCTTTATGAATGGGTGAATGTGGCTTGTCGTAAAGAGTGCTTTGAGTAATCAGGGAGAGTAGAAAAGTGCTATATAAGAATCAGTCCATTTATCAACTAAAGCAATGTTGTACATAAGAGTGGGACAAAATTCTGACACAACAATGTGAGAGACTGAGAGTCATTCAGAAATAATGACTTCAAGTTACTGCTACTGATTGTAGTTCTACGAGCTACTGAATCATGAGGTGTACTCACAGAACTGCAGAGAGTTCTATGAAAACTTTCCTTTTCACATACTGTACGTCGGCTTTTACTTACTTACCTAATCTGTAATAGGCTACTTGTTTGTATGCAGTCATTATTATACTGAACTAGGGTATCATTTGTTTTTGCTTTAGAGAAACTGGATTAACCCATTTTAAAAGAAGAGTTTAAAATATATTGAGAGCAAACATCCATATTTTGTGAATTTTCTTGTTAACCCTAGTTTTTTGGATAGAAAACCCTACATTAAGAAAAGCAGTGCCAGTTATATGGCATTACTAAAGAGGTTCTACCCTCCGGTGTGCATTCCTTTCCGTCAGTTTCAGATTACTTTTCCTGTGTTGGAACAGGTGTACGTAGATTTATGTTGGCTGATTATGCAAAAAGGAGGAGATGTTGTGAAAAGTGCTCACCAGCCCTTACTTGAAGCGAGCTTCTTGGAATCAAAATAATAAAAGGCGACATTTCCGCCTGTTACTCTACCCCATCTGTAGGCATTGATTAAAACTTTCTGGAAGAACAGTAGTGCTTTGTTTGTTTTTTGCGTGCTGGAACGTGCAGCCATTAATCAATACAGGGCTGTAATATTAGATGAAAGATTCTTTATTAACGCAATGCAGCGATGGGTGCCATGTCTTACTCTGTTTGTCATAAATGGGCTTTTTCCTGATGAGTCACACCTCAATTTCTTTTCATGCTGCAAATGCTTGGTTTTGATTTTGAAGTACTAACTGCATGTACATCATCTCTTTCAGCTGTCTTTGTGTCTTTTGGGAAACGGCACGTGTTTTGGTTGTGTTAAAAGCAAAACGTATGCTGAGGGATTAACTGGTTGTGTAATCTGTAGTAATTGCAGTTAATAGGCTTGGCATTTAGTTTTGTTATACCCTGTCTTGGAAGTTTTATGCTGGCTTTATATGAGCAGTTCTAGTTTAGCTAGACAAACCTGTTATTTAATTATTTAATTATCCAACTGAATTTGGGGCCCATTATTAATTAACAATAATAAATGTGTGAGGAGATCAAATTGATTGTTATCAAATATGATGTGATGATTATTTGAATATTTGTGTTTTAATTCAGTTTTAATGTCCATGGTCCACCCGACAAAAGAACAATCAACTGTGATTCCAAAGATTTTTTTTAGATTTCATGAATAATTGATCTGTTATTGAGTTCAGTACTTCCCCTAACACAAGAATAGGATTTAAAAAAACATTTTAAAGCATTTAAAGAAAACGTTTCAAAGTAGTTCTCGTTTGTCACCATAACCTTGGTTTCTTTACGTAGGTGTTCCTGAGCTGATCACAGCAGATATGGTGAAAGAAGGTGCAGCAGTCATTGATGTGGGTATAAATCGCATCAAGGATCCAAACACAGGAAAACTTCGGCTCATTGGTGATGTGGACTTTGAGGGTAAATGAAAAAGAAGTTAACTGTGTCACAGTTTCTTCTATACTGCTGACATTCTGAAAACAATGTATACCTGTCTGTCGACTTTATTTTTCTTGGGAAACTGTCTCCAAGTCAATTGTTGTGGCATGTTGTAGGAGTGAAGGAGAGAGCAGGTTTCATCACACCTGTCCCCGGAGGGGTGGGTCCAATGACGGTCGCCATGCTGATGAAGAACACTGTGACTGCTGCCAGAAACGCACTGATGCATTAAACACACACACACACACACCTACACCTAGACACACACACACGTGCACAAACAGTATAAAGATTTTTATTTTAACAAGGGCAGACATCATGCAGACATGCAGATATAGATGCATACATTTATATAGGCACCCGCACAGGCAGACCTGCCAAACATCTAACACAGTTTTATTTGAACATCTGTGAACTCAAGACTCAATACCTGCTGGGAAATCTACTTGATATGTATTGCGTTTATAATATTTATTTATTCACTTATTTATTAAGTTATTTATTTCAGCTTTCAATTTTTAAGAATTTATATTAATATTTTTTCTACTGATGTAAGTTTGGTTCATTTTGAGCATAATGAAATAAAAACATTTCAGTTCCAAAGTTTTTTTCTATTTAGTTTTTTCATGATTTCCAAAAGTATTTTGTTGTGTGTTTGTTCTGCTTTTGAGTGTAGTGAGACAGTAAAGCTCAACCATGATTAAGGGTTATGCATCTTAAACATTAGGCTGCTGATTCCTGATCTAACAGACAGCTTTTCATTTCCTTATCGCATCCTCTGCAATGCCTCAAATCCAAAAATAGGGAAGTTCTGAAAAATGAATGTAACCAGTGAAAAGATTCCCCAAAGACATTTCATCTTTTGATCATCATAATAATTAGATAATTAATCTATAGATTTCTGTATGGCTATCCATTTTCCTAATGATGGCACTGCTCCACTGTCTTAAGGCTAGAGGCAGGCCATCTTGGACTACTTGTCAGTTTTGCCCCTTCCTGATTTCTCAGTTTTTTTTCTCTCCATATTTGTCACACTTACATGTATCAGATGTTAACACGAATTTTAATAATAGTCAAAGATAACTCATGTAAATAAAAATTACATTTTAAAATGATAACTTCATTTATTAAATAAGAACAAAGCTATTTAAAGCTACCCGGCCCTGTGTAAACACATCTTCAGCTAATTCTGGACTCTATGGCGGATAATTTATATTTGAAAATGATATCTCATGCTCCCTGAGTCACTCTTATAATTTGAGCTAGATGAAGCAGCATTGCATCTAGAAATGTGCCTGTACTATAAAAGAAGAAAAGAAAATCTACTGATGGAAAAGCCTGGTGATTGAGTATGTTCAGGCAGCCGCCTGACCTCAATATTTGGGAACGTAATATAGGTAGCTGTGGGACAGTAAAATATAATGGTGGCTCCACACCAGTTTGCAATGCAATCCCCAAAGGATTTGTGTTTTCTCCCAAAAATGAAGCGGTTGTTCGGTTGTCAGGTGAAAGTGTAAACCATATCACTTTGGAGCCACCTCCTTAAGGTGATAGTGAAAAACAAAAAGCAAAAAAACAAACAAAAACAGTAAACACATAATTGAAGAGTTCATCTAGAAATGCTTGGCCCCCTATCAAATTTTTTGATAAAACTTTTAATTACATCTAATTCTAATGTGCTGTAACCTGTCTCTAACTAATTCTCTCTTCACGTGTTAAGAGGCCAAAGAAAAATAAAGCTTCCATTGTGATCACGCCAATGAAAAAAGAGAGGATTTCCCAACATCCGCTGTCAGTGAAGCAACTTTACTGGACTGTGAAACTGATTGAAAGTCACCCAGCCAGTGTTCTTCAGAAGCACTTGCCTCTGGGGATATCGTGCCTCCCCCATAGGCTTTGTCTCTGCATGTCTATGAAGTAAATGACTTGATTCAAGTCGAGTATCAAAAGGAAATACTTTTCATTTTTCAAAAGAAAAAAAGCCTTCAGTGTTTTGATTGGCTGTGCAAATCTGGATAAATAAGCTCAGCGCAGACCTGTTGGTCACACCTGTGCAGGCAGAAGGAGCTGAACACATCACATCACCAAAGGACAACATGGTCACACAAAGACAGACGTACCTGGAGAAACGTAAGTTTCCAGTTTGTTCTGTGATAGAGCCATGAAGCAAGAAAAAAAAAAACCTTTTAAAATAAAACTTTCATAAAGCTTGACCTAGGTATTTTTTTTTTTTTATGTATAAATGATAATAGTAAAGGAAGAAACTTGTTAGGAAAACTGAAAAATGCATAGAGTAAAAATAAATCATCTATATATTTAATATTTAATATATTTTCTACATTATTTTCTTTTTTTCTTTTACAGCGTTTCTGCCGGCAGTGACGGTGCTGGTGCTTTTGGCTGCAGCAGGACATTCTGCAGTGGTGAATGATAATCTCCAGACCAAAGCACCGCCTCTGTCAAACTCATCTCTGACCACTCAGTTTAGCAACAGTGAGTGTTTTAAGTTTGAGTTTTGTGACGGTGTAGAAACACATGGCATTACAGTGCTTTATCCCTGACATATATGAAATCTACAGAGCCCCAAATGTCCCCAGTGACGTCACGATATATGCTTGTTAAGTTGTGGGCACAAGGTTTAAGGTCTTATAACTGAAGCTTATCTGAAGACCGGTGTCAAATAATGCCGCCTGTTAATCAAGGAATTAATAATAAGAATGAATAATTAAAGTCATATATTTCTGTTAAATTTTTGTTTATGTTGATTGTTTTATTCTCCCTCTCTGCAGGTAGCATGGAGTTGCCTCAAGTCCTACCTTTACACAAGCCATGTAGAAGCGAACATGCTTCTTATTGTGTAAACGGTGGCAAGTGCATGTATCCGCAAGACAGTGACAAACCTTCTTGCATGTAAGTTCTGCAGTATCAGACAGTATCCACAGTAGATTTAGTTAATAATGATCTGTATGAAATTCTTCTACGTGTTTGTTCATGTTCACTTTTGGAATGCGCTCACATATTTTCTCTGATCTGCAGCTGCGAACCCTCGTACAGCGGGCCACGCTGCATGTTTGTGGAACCAATTCGTGGTGTTACTTTGCTTGATGTAGAGCAAGTCATTGGCATTATTTTCGGGGTGTTCATACTCATCATATTTTTGACGATCGCATTTTACTTCGTCTACAAGAGGTGAGTATCCACAGGTTTTCGCGGTGTAATAAAGTATGCAGGAATAGTGGCAGTTCCATTTCTGATGTTGTTTTTGTGTTTCTGTTTTCAGGTGTACAGAATCGACGGTGCCAATAAAATATGCACCTGCTAAGACCTCGGTGTGAACTCTGCAGCTCACATTTGCTCATGCACCACCATCTTCAACATTTCCCCTTTCAAGAAAAGACAAACCACAGCATTTCATGAGAGTGAATCATTTGCAAGTCTACAAAAATAATATAATATATAAAAAGAAAAAAAATCCCTTTGACAACATTTAAATGGAAACACTTGACTGTTACAAGAGGTTATTAACAAGGAAAGAGCAAGCTCTATCAAATCTAACGTTATTTTTTTAACGATTGTTTTATTTTCATGTAAAGAATAAGAATGAAAAATTGTATATATTTATTGCAAAATTATGTTAAGTAAATTATTATAAATTATTATTTTCTTGTATTTAAAGTTTATTTTTTAATTAATTACAAAAGATATTTGTGTTATTTGAATTTCACTTTTTGCTACAGCCTTTTTACAATAAATATATTTTTGCTTTGATAATTGTGCGTGCCAAATATTTGACAGGAGATACTCCATTACCATTTTGATAAGGTAAAGAAGAATTTTTAAAACTGCGTAATTCCTGTTTGAGTTTCACTTATTAAGCTTTTGAAACGATAATGCTCACTGATCCCCAGACAAACTGTAAATGAGCCATTTATTAAGCCTAAAAAGGCTGCCCAAAGTCTAATTAAACAACAGGTTAACTTGTAACACGATGCTGTGAAAGGCTAAACATGCTTGAACGGCATATTTAGCCATGAAATATGACGATGAACTGGTCCCATTCTTAAACGGAGTAAATAAGCCCAAAGTACAGTAAAGGGTATAAGAAAAGTTCGGTAATTTTAATTAGCAGTGATTAAAGCTGAGATTAATATACGAGAACAGGAAAAAGAACATGAAGAATAAAACTATATTTGGACTGCATAGCTAATAAATGCTCAAACAGGCGACCTGGCCTGGACTTCTGCCAAATCAGTGTACCACCTAACTCCTTTACTCCAGATAATATATCTGCAATATATTTATAATGCAGCCTTCACATATGTATCCAGTTACCTATGCCATGTACGCTATATAATAGCCCTATCCCGGTCATGTTACAGAACAATTTTCCACTCACGCAAATAAGCTTTTATCAGTTTGGACGTTTCATAGGGTGTCTTACTACTTTTCAAATGATATGGGGTTTAAATGGTTTGCTGACAGCTTTTTGTTTAGTTTATATTTTACTGTGTCCACACTTTTGTCGATAATGGTACTTACAAACGCAGCAAGAGCCAGACTGCAGAAGAACAACATATTATAAGTGGGTTTTTTTTCTGCTTTGATTGGGGCTTTTTTTTAAATTGTGCTGTTACTAGCTTTAGTCAGTTATCTGAAAATTTCTATTACAATCCGCCTTTTATTATCAACAATAAAAACTCCTGTTTTATGGAAACCGGTGAGGACAGACATTCTCGGGTCTGTCCTTTCATTGAAACCGCTGAGAGGTGAAATTATCTAAATTACATGAGTCTGACACCACACCCAAACCGCAGGAGTAAAAGCCCACTGGTTTCCTATTTTCAAAAGAAACGTCACCTGCACCTTTACCTGACAGTTATTACTCGTCCTGCTCGTCCTACCAGCGAACTATCGACTGAGATGGGGATCAGCAAACTGTCAGTGCTCCTGTCAATTATCGGTAAAGTGTGTGTGCTTTTCTTAATGTTGACGTCTTGAATATTATTTTTATTGTTTTATTATTATTATTATTTGAGTTTGACGCGTTGACAGTGAATGGCAGGTCTGTTCAGGTATGGATTGAATTTAAGTTATCTCAAGGAACCCGGAGCGATGATCCCCTTTAAATAGACGAAAAGCTCTTTCAAAGTTAAACTTAGCATCTACTGGAACGGAATGTTGAATTAAAAAAATAACTAAATGCAGTTACTAATGGTTGTAGCCATGGGAACACTGTTTAACAGCGTCAGTGAGTGACTCCATACTGCAAGATTTCATTAAGGCTGATGTGAGCGTGTACCCATTTGCAGTCTGACTTTATCTGTATGTATTTTTAATTTGTAGTAGGCTACAAGTAGAGTACTTGCACTTTAGCTGATGTAGTTTGATATAGAGGGTAGCTAATTTAGTTAAATAAAAATGCAAGTTTGTAAGCTGGTCACCTGTTATGTGCAAATCATGAGTTCTGTTGTTTTTACTTTGAAATTAATTTTAATACATCTGTTAAGTACCATGTACCAGTACAATATGCTGCTATCCTTCTGGGTTTGACTGATTCTGATGGTGTTATAGATGTTAATAGCAGATAGCAGTTGAAAATTGAACAGAGTAAGGTCTATTAAAAGATAATAAGGTGATACGATGTTAAGTTATGTAAAATAACTTTCCATACTGATGATTACTTTCACTATTAAGACTTTAAGTACAAAGTCCACATACTATTTCTACTGCATCTTATTTATCATCTTAGATATGTCTTGGTGTAAGATGCAGTTAATATGAATGATTTCTTTATTCATACTCAAAGCTTGAAAGCATAATCACCGCAATATAACATTAAAATCTAGCATTTAAATAGTTTTAGTGTTGATCTTCAGATTTCCTTTGCTGCTAATATTTTGGCATTCTTACCAAACTGACTTTTAAACTGGTATTTGGCACTTGAGTCAAAAGCTGAGTTAACTCCAATTATAGTGTCTCTAAAACCCTTTTTTGGCACGCCCCAAATCAGCCAAAAATGTTTAAAAATTCAATAAAATTCACGTGATTTCCATTCCACTCAATTTTGGTCAGTTAATATCAGTAAAAAGGGATCCAGTGTGTATATGAAATCGTGGTAACTTAAATAATACGATCAAAACTCTTTTATTTCATTTGATTTACCTCAGTTTTTTTCCCCCTGCATGGCTATGCATGCCACACATGCAGTGGCTTTATGTCCCACTGGTGGGGCCCACAGTTCAAAAACCACTGGACTAAAAGTAATTACAGAAACCATCCAAAGTTTTTCAGACAAATGATACTCTGTGGCATCTGTAGAGCCTAAGGGAGGCTGAATTATTTTATGACAATTATTTTCACCTCAATTAATGTCTTGAGGTAGGCTGGTTGCTAGGAATGTGCAATTAGAGTGAGTCATTGGCTAATGATGTAAATGATCTGATTAATAGTGATTAATTAGTAATACGGGAAAGCTACTTCATCACTTCCACTGTACTTTACACCAGTCAACCATGTCAGAAACACCCAACAACCACCCTGAGCTCTCTAACTGAAAACAGAGAAAAATACCTCTGCAGCCATAACAACAGACAGGAACAGAAACCCAAAAAGGGAGCGATTTTATGGCGAGTATTACCAGATTCATAACCAGTCCTAACTAGACACATCTTGCATTCTGTTTGATGTGTTTTTGCATCCTGTCTGCTGGAATGTGGGCGGCTGCTAGTGCTGTCCATTATAAAGTTGTGCAGGCTAGTACAGGTATTTGATCCAAGTAACACAAGCTATACCTTCTTGTTATCACCTAAAACTGACAGGCATTCTCACAGTTTCTTTTATCCCCCTGCATATTTACAGTTTCTGAATTTTTCTTTAATGCTGGTGCTATGTAAATAAACTCATTCATCCCTTTTCTTAACCGTCTTCCTAAATCAGGTTTCAGGGCTGGAGCCTTTGCCAGCTTTCACTGTGTGAGAGGCTGGGTACACCCTGCAGAGAATGCTAAGCAAAACCAACAAAAACATGAATCATTTTGGGTTGTTGTGGAGTAATTAAAGGAACAGTCGTCCCTACATATAATTAAAAATAAAATAAAATCATAAAACATATTGCTGACTGACTGTACATATCTTCTCTGCAAGTAAAAATAACATTTGCAGCTGTGAAAGTCTGTGTTTGCATGCAAAACTATATCATTCCCTGACAAACTGGATTAGGTTAAATATATAAGAACCTGGGCAGCACATTTTTAAAATGTCCATTTTCAAATGACTTTTTTGATTGTTTTACCTTCTCAAGGCCTCGCAAACGCTTAAATAAAAACACCTGAAAGTTGTTACCCTGTACAGGGGGTGGCATGTTCACCTTGAAGGTGCACAAAAGGTTTTTGACCAGCTATTCTTAAGGTTGTTAGAAATTAGAAAATGCTATTGGTCAGCATTCTTTAGGAAAAAACTCTTACAAAAGGGCTTGCGTAGCTCATTGTTCATATCAGACTTATATCCAGTGTGAATAACGAGGATTTGTTTTTATCTGACAGGTGTCATGATGATCTGGCCGTATGTACTCACCGAGAGTGCATCACCCAGAGTGCCGTCTGCAGATGGTGCTTCTTTGCCTGCAGGTATTCAGCTCTACAGCTGCTGTGAAGACATTTTATCAGCCTTTTTATAGCATAGTAAATCAGAAGATTTCAAAATTAAAATGAAACACTGAGCACCTGGAGTTGAAACAAAGTGGGGGCTATGAGGATGAGGTGTTATACAATTAGTCAGCTATTATTTTTTTTTATTTTTAAATGTTTCCTTAAGTTACAATAAGGTGAATATATCTGCATCATTGACTGGTAGCACAATAAAACCACACAGATAAATGTTACTTTCTTTACACTTCATAGATAAAATGATTGATTAATGGCATTAACTGTCAATATTAACTGACAGATGCAGCCCCAAAATACTACTTATTTCATTTAATGTACAATTATTAATAGAAAGGATATAATGTTAGATATAATAACCTTCAGAAGCCCTTTACATTAAAAATAAGACAATGAAGTAAATTATTTAGATAAAACAAATGGAGGATATTTAAATCTAGTAAACAAATAAGCCACAGCTCAGGTAAAAAGTAACATCCACAGTACTTTTTACCTGAATGTACACCGATTCATGCAGGTCTTATTTTTAGGAAACGTTTCCAACGGCTTGTTGTTTGTTTCAGGCCAGGGAGAAAAGCAACAGCATGTAGTTAAGCGGTCGATGCAGAACTGTGAAAGCGCATATGACAACTACTGTTTGAACAACGGCCAGTGCATACTGCTCGTGGACATCAATGAACACCACTGCAAGTACGATCGTGTGTGTGTGTGTGTGTGTGTGTGTGTGTGTATGTGCAAGGGCCATGACAAATAATGGGAGGAATACCACTCAAACCAAAATTTACACACTAAAAAAAGATAGTACTCCATGAGATGTGTCAATCATTGCTATCAGTCAGCATATCAGTAGTTGGATGGATGATTGAATGTTCAGGATGCATACTGTCATGTGGTGTAAAACCTAAAAGAACCAGGCCAAATCCAAACAAACAAATAACATAGTGCTGGATAAATGGAGCGATAAGAAAGAGAGCCCAAGCGCTGAGACAGCCAGTTCTTAAATGCTCCAGGGAGACTGACCAGGTGCTCTCAGTTACACGGATTAACCCCACCTACCAGGAACCTGCACACACACAGGGACAAACAGAAAAAGCAGCAGGCCATGGCAGAGGGCTGTCACATGTGGCTATGTGGGTGGGTAAGTGAATCTGTGCTACTTTGTCATCATGAGTAGTTATGCATGACTCGTCTGTTTGTGTTGCAGGTGTGAGACAGGCTTCATTGGTTCCAGGTGTGAGAAACTGGAACTTGTTTTGGGGCCAGAAGGTGAAAAGCAAATAATTATCATCATTTTCTTCATGATTCTGCTGATTATTGGATTGGCTGGAGCTCTGTACCTTTTCTGCAGATGGTAAGGCTTTGATATTGTCACGGTCTGGCTAGGGCAGACCGTATGTTGCAGGGAAGGACTCAAGCGCAGACCGAAATGAGATATGAATAACAAAACAAGCCGTTTATTAAGGCAAGAAACGAGGGTACAAAATAATAGGGAATCGATGAAAACTAAACAATGACCTAAACTGGGTGAACTAAAACGAAACATACAAAACTCTAAACATAACGAACTGACAGGGATACCTGGAGCGGAGACATAGGAACAACGGACGACCTGACAAAGAATGACTGAGAACACACAGACTAAATGGACACAGGAGGATAATGAGGGAAGTGGCAACACATGGGAACCCAGCTGACACATGAACATAATTACGTCACAGGGGGAGAGTAACTGAACATGATGAACACAGACACACCAGACCTCTTCACAATAAAACAGGAAACACAGTGAGATATAGACATGACAACCTGAACTGACAACATAAGCCACAGACATGAAATACATGAAAAGCAGGGGAGACTTAACATAGTGGGAACACGAGGGGTAAAATTAACTGGAAACAACTTGGCATGATAACGATGAACTTAGGAAACCTGAAGGCTACATAAACTAAACACAAAACGCTGGGTCAGCAGACCCAGGATCATGACAGATATGTGAATGTATGTGACTATACGTGTGGTTACTTAGTAGGCCTCAAACTAAAGCAATGAGATTTCTTACAAAAACTGAACGCTGAGAACAAAGAGGAGCCCAGAGCAGAAAAGAAACAGACTTTTGGCTCATGTGGATTATTTTAACATAAGCTGACCTCATTTGAAGCCATGTTGAATATGAGTTTTGACTGTTGCAGCAGTACATATGAAAAAGAAAATAATAACATTTTGTCTCCATGGAATATGTCAAAAGTAGGCTGCACATTAAGCTGCTAAAAGTCTACCACTAAAACTCTGAGGGTATTCGTGACACTACAGCTAAACCTACAGATCTACATTTTACTTTAAATATTGAAGTTCATGAAATAAAATCTTGCCCTCAGCATCTTGCTCCATGCACACGCACCAAACCACAAAGAACGGCTATGACCGAAATCCCATTTCAAGTTCCTCAACCTTCATTGTTGGTTATATTAAAGCATGAAATGGTGAAATGCTACATCACCGAGACAGGATTTGTGTATTTTGAAATAAAATCAATATGTGTTATTTTTGTAGGTATGAGAAGAATAATTTTCGACGTCAGCTGAAGCTGCAGGGTTACAAAGGAGACGAGATGGCTTAGAGCATTTCACGCTCTCTTGCAACATCCACTGCTGGAAAAGACAAATCAAGATTTCTCCCAGTTTTCTAAATGAAAATTTCAACATATCAAGAACATCCTGGCAGTTCAGTGGCTAGCTTAGTAAATTATTCCTGCCTCCTTTACACTGTACGTCACGTGGCTTTATCAAGCAGGCAGATCACCACAAAGAGGTTATAATGGTCAGCTTTGTGTGCGGTGGGATTGTTTTCCAGCTGCACTGGTTCTCAAGTTGCGGCACCTGTTACACTCAGTTTGAAAAGATGAATAGTTAGGCACACAAAAACAGTTTCTGTGGGTGACTCCGCCCACACGATACTGAAAAATTAATGGAAAATAAACAATTGTGAAGCGGTAACTATAGTAACTTGTAATGCAACAAAAAAAAAAAATGTTGCTCCGAATTTGCTGATAACTAGCAGAATTGATCATAATCAATTATCAATAATAATGTAGTTTCCTCACTTTGGGATTTCTGTTTTTTGCTAGAATGCAAGTCTAATTTTAGAATATGAAAGGCTTTTCTGTGGTTCAGTGAGGCTGCGTTATCTTTTGAATCAACCCACTCTCAGATCCTAAAATAGAACTGGTTAAAGATGTTTTGTTTGTCTTCCAGTCCTGTCTACTCTGACTTAACATCCTAAAAAACAGATTAGGACTGTTTACACTGTGGTTCGAACTTTGCCTTTAATTTATGCTTGTGCCTAGCTTTTAGCTTTTATTAGATATCATTTTTTTGTCTTGCACAAAATCAAAATGGCCACTATTACTATTATGATGATGTCACTTTAAATTGGCCAATGAGTGTAAAGTTTTGAGCTTTAACGCTTGAAACTTTGTGTAGTGTGGAGGTTTCCTCATTCTTATAAGTTCAGTTGGCAATGTTTATATACTCTACAACCTCTGTCTGTGTTTGAAGCTACAAAGTATTTATTTTTTTTACTTTTACTTGTTTTTTTTTTATTCTTGTATCTTTCAATGTCTTCACTCATTCTTCAGGTGATAAGGCTGCAGCGGTGAGGCTTCAAATTCTTCTCAAGCCTTCCTGCAGTCTTCACATTTTTCTTACATGTCATCAATATCTCTCTTTAATATATATATATTGATATGTATTGTTTTTTTTAATTTAACTTTTTTTTCCCAATTTTTTTGTCCTTTACATTTTATACACATGTAAGAATACTTCTTGCTGTACAGTTTGCAAAATAATCTTTCTTGGGCAGTGTTATCTGGACTTGTACCAGGGGAAACATTGCTGTGCTGATGGTGATGCTGGCTTTTGCACTGCTGCTTCCTTCTGCGGGTTTGCCACAGAAATGCTTTGCAAATGGAAACCAGGTGGTAAGAGCCTTGGTTCTTCTGATAAAACTCTGAGAACGCCATCTCCAAAAAGCTTTCCTTTGAGTTGTTCTTCATTTGAGTCTAATAAAAGACTGACAAATGACTACAAGTTACGTGTACTGTGTGCATCCAAACCATCCCTATTAAACCCAAATAAATATGCATGTCTGTGGTCATCATCTGACCTACCGAGTGCAGTGTCAGATGTCAAGTTAATCAGTAGCTTCATTTTACACTCAACCAGAGCCAATGATCCATTTTAACACCTCGCCTGGATCCGCTTTACATGTTCTGTATACCAATGAACAGCGACGATGACACGTAAACATTAACTCACCTGCAGCTGCTGCTCTGTTAAGACATACTTAAAAACACATTAGCATGCGCTTACACACGCGATGACCCACAAACACACCCACTCTGTGGTGGCCATTTTGTTCTAAACATAAAACCCGTGGATAAAGATATTCGAAATTCAGGAACTGCTGCTCTAATCCCTGCACTGTGCTATTACTTATTATTGCATAAGTAATAGTAGGCTACTCATGCAGTGAGTAATACAGTGGGGGAAGCCCCACTAAGCTGCATCTTCGTGTGTTCTTTAACAAACAAGTCTCATGTCTATCACGTATGCGTTTGTTTTGCTTCTCAAGTCAGGTTTGTGTTTTAGTTTCTGTTATATTTGTATTATTCGCTGTCATTTATTCTCAAAGAGTCGCTTTCTAGATGGAAATACAGACTATTAAGGCTCCAGATTGAAAGTCCACATACATCATTTAAGGGCACTCAGCGGAGAGACATAATTAAGGTGAAATTGATAGTTTTCAGGAAGATGCTGGAGTTGCTTTTCTGCCATTAATACTAGTTGGTAAAGTTGCAAGAATTCATCTTCAAGGCAATAAATTTAAGAAGCCGATCTAAATAAACTGAGAACTGAATCAGCTACAAAAGGCACCATGTAGACAACAGTGTACATATACATTAAAAAACTTTAAGCTAATACTTCACATGGGAAATTATGCTTTTAACGGAAAAGTAGAGATTCAATATCGGCAGCTAGTAACATTGTAACAGTGTTGTGAAGATGCACAAAGACATCTAATTGTATTTTTGTGTTCAAGTTTTCATCCTGCGTGCCTTTAGCTTGACAGCAGTGTGTTTACTGTGGGTGGCTGTTATGAGGTGCTTCTCTCCTGGCTTGTGTCAGACTTTCCACACATCCATATCTCATATCCTCAATGTCATTACACATATCCAAACAATTCCATTGCATGTTTATCCTCAACAAAACGTGCCAGGAGCTCCAAGTCATTGTTACGGAATGAGATGGAGTAGTTCCCTGCATTCCTAGCAGGTTTGTGTTTGATTCCACTAGTGTATGACTGATGGGACAACCTGTATCTGCAGACACAACAACATAAACAACACACCCTTGTGTGCAGCTTCCCCACCCAAGCCTTAAGGTCTCCTCTTAGTTACAGTGTACAGAAATAGTAACACTGAGTATAATTTGATAAAACACACACATAATTCAGACAGAACCACAACCCGCCGAACAAAACGAAACAACAATAAAACAGAGAACGCTCATTGTCATAGGCAAATAAATAAAAACAGGTAACAAGTAATACACACTTAAAAAGATTATATTAAAAAAGTATCTTATATCTCAGAAAATAAGACACATTCAGAGGTGTATTTTCTAGAAGCCAGCCACAATTCCCATTTCATGACCCATTTGCCCATATATGTTTATGAAACCACTTACCGAAACAAACACTCATAGATACTCTTTTTATGACCCCTTATTGCTCTCACTGTAATGTAGCATTTTTTTATGTTATTTTTTATCTTTGTACCTTGACTAAAGTGTAGCTATGACTCGATTACAGAAAAAGGTGTGTATAGTTGCTGTCAATTAAGAACCCAGTAACTTTACTTTTGTGGTTTGCTTATGATTTTGTCTATCTAAGATTAGTCAACACTTTGGCCATTCAATAAATGACACATGATGGCCTAGAAAGTTGTTTTCAAGTTAATGTTGAAAAGCTTTATAATATCCTGGTATGTGTCTCTATCACTACAGAAGGTATAACTAAGGCCATATAAAGGCAGCCCTGCGGAAGTAATAAAAGTTACCAAACAGGTGATAAAAAGCCAAGAGCTTGGTGACCCAGTGTCGCCCACAATTATTATTCCCACCAGAACGTGAGGTGCAAAATGTATTGCCTGGGGCAGATGAATTAGTAGACACACATGAATAAGCCACACACACACAAGCACAATGCGTTTTTTACTCTCTCTCCTGTGCTCTCTCTTTGCTCTCTCTTTGCCTCATGCACACACACTCACAAGTGCACACACACACCCATCTTTTTCCTTCAAGTTGAGAAGCAGGCGTTGGTCTATAAAAGCTGCACCCAGTGGAGGTGAAGAAAGCAAAGCACACTCTTGATCAGCGGGGGACAAAGACACACTTCGACACCTACTTACACACACGTTAGTGCAGGACTATCATACACAAAACACTTACTTCCTGGGATATGAACCCTCTCATCCTCACCTGTTTCCTGTGCTTCGGTAAGTCTGAACTTGTACTTAAAAGTGTCTGTGTGTTTGTGTGTGCGGAGATAGTTTAAATGACTGAAATGAAAAGAGAAATGCAAGTGGCATGACAGAAAGGCATGGGTCAGGGGAGAAAACTTGTATCCACAGGCGAGGACTTGTCAGAGAGGAGAGAGGTATTTGAGTTTTTTTTTGTTTTTTTTTGTCAGAGACGCTTCTAGAGACCAAACTATTACCAGACATTGTGCAGGAGACACACCAGACACACAGAAAGGTCATCATATTTTGAATACTTCATTATCCTTTCACTGAATCCTATTCATCACTGGTGCAATACAGTCCTCAATGTGGACTGGTTGTACTGGTTTAAGATTGTTCCCAGCAGAGGAAGGTGAAATAATGAGTCAGAGGTAAAGCTATATGAGCACAATTTCTAAAGAAAGTAACTCACACAAAGTTCATGGTAAGAAAAAAAAAGGAAAGAATGAAAAAAAATGACTGCCAAGACTGATTTCTAAAATAGTTTATCAGCAGATCGGCAACTATTCACGTCTTTTTTCTATTTATAGCTCTGAAAGAGTGTTTTTCACAATCCAAGATGTTGATCTGGATCAAAAGAAGTAAACTTTGATTTAATTGTGTATTTCTATGTAGATTTAATGTCTTATTCATTTTTGTTGGCTTTTTTTTGTAGTCTGCAGTGCTCTAAGTGCTCAGGGATCTACAACCACACAGTCAGGTGACCAAGTTGGAGTGACTGTCGACCTGGCCTCAGGGGAAGGCCTCCAGAATTTGCACAGCGATGATGATGAGTTGGAAGAGGACGGGATTTCAGGAGGAGATGATGAAAATGTCAGCTTCCTTGGTACAAGGGAATCTTTTATCTGAGTATATAACTGTGTGATTTGTATATGTTTCTTTTAAGAAAGATGAGTATATAAAATTGTATGAAAGTGAAGTTCTCTTGACTTTAACAGCTTCAATTGATTAAAAAAAATGTTTTCAGCCTTTAAGTCTAGGGAGTTAAAATGGCACCCTAAACAACTGCGGATGCTTCCTTTCCTCCTACAGACTTGCATCCCACCAGAGATGAGAAGAAGAAAAGGAAGGTCAAAGGCAAGAGGAGGAACAAACACAAGGGCAAAAGCACAACTCCTTTCAACCCCGAGCACATGGTCTTCACTAGTGGACACACATCCACTCTCAGGACCAATGAGGATCCCTGCAACACCTCCCACCTGGGCTACTGCATTCATGGATACTGCAAGCACATAGACGGCCTGCATGAACCAGTTTGTATGTAAGTACAGTCCTGGCCCCATTGTATTTTTGCATGAGAAAATATGAGCTCTATGGTTGATACAAGCATGTGGCCTTCACTGAATCAGAACTAAATCATGTTTGGGATCATTTGCAATCATCAAAATGAATGATGTAGACACAAAACCCCCAAAACAATTATACTGTTAAAACCACTGCCTCACCTGAATGTGACTAATAGGCAGGTTCAGACAGATTCAAGTTATTGGAACAACTTGAAAAAATCATTCAAACACTCATCAATATCTGATATAAAAGCCTCTTCATTGCGTCATCACACTGATTTCTTAACTCTTTTTTTCTGCAGATGTATGAAGGGTTATGATGGAGAGCGCTGTGGGATCCAGACTCTGGGGACAGTGAAAAATGAGCCCACCGAGACCAACAATGCTGAGCTGGTGCAGACGGTCTTAGTGGTCATCGCCGTGGTTCTTTCAGTCATCAGTTGTACCGCCATACTGCTTATGACCTGTGCTCAGTGAGTTTGAAACTGTCACACAGCCAAACACACAAAAAGAAACACAACAAGACACACTATTTGGTGGTAAGGCTGTAGCAACCAAAGCATTCGTTTCTGGCTGAAGGATTTTAAAGTAAATGGATAAAATTCCAAACATGAAAAAATTAGTGGTAACATAATACATATATCAGAATATGCCAGTTGTTACATATGTTATATATAACAACATTTTAAAAGAAAAGAAAAGCCTCTAATTTGGCCTTAATTAATGATGCCAAAATTTAAAATTTAGCCCTCATTTAACTTTTGTCTTTTCCTAGATATAGATAGGTCTGGGTTAACCGAGTATTGTATTGTATTAGTATGAGTAACCCATCTTCAATTCACTGATGAACTCTTAATAGTAAACTTAAATCTTTCTTTTGTTCCCAGTTGTAAAAGCAGTCAAAATACAACTTTACAACTTGAAAGAAAATCCTCATAGTGGGATTTTTTTTTACAGCAATAAACCCGCCATTGTTCACTGAGGAGAATGAGGCGCAGAAAAAACAAAATGTAATGTCCCCACAAACTCATCACTATCAGACCCCAATATACCTGCTATCAGTGTGACCAGCTTCACCAAAGCTGGAACAACATTAAGACAAAGCCTGATTGTGGTGATTTTGTGAAAAAGTAATCTTCTTCTTTTTTACATTTAAAGTATTGTAGAGAATATTATCCAATAAACCATCCACACCCCATGAATCCCAACAGAACAAAGGTTACGCTTCCAAGATCCAGGCCAGAAACACTTCCTGGCATATGACCACACTGACACATCAAAAAGTACATTAACACACCCGAACACACCCAGACTTTAGAGTTATTGCTCACCACTTTGCCAAGATCAACTCAAATGACTTCTACAGCTCTAATGGTCATTCCTGTTCCTACAGCACCATCAACGGCGTCACCTCACTGTTGTTTTATCAGAAAGACTGTAAGGTCTTTTGTATTACTCGTACTTTTTTTGAATCTTGAATTCCTATGACAAGCAATTTATTACATAATCACAGTTTCTTATCAATATGTAATGAAATCAAAGGTATTATTTGAATTGTGGACAGAGTCAATCGTCCATGATGGTGCAAATAAAACAAGCAGACATGCAATTAAAGCTTTACAGCCACGGTTAGTTATAACTACTCAGTTGGAGAAAACGAGAGAAAGTAGGACTTATTTCTGTGAGTCTGAAACTTAAATAGTCATATGCTTTTTATGTGCACAGCCAATAGAAATGACAGTGAAAATGTCACCATAAAATGTATTTATCTCTATCAGACCATTACCATGTAGCTGGCACTGCAGTCCTGGTTTTCAAAATAGCTGATTCTTTCACTTATCTGAGCTGTTTGGGCTTTTGATACTAATGTTAATGTCTTGTGTAGTTACAGGTCACATAAAAACTTCCTGGCTTCCTACCTTGGAACCGTGTCAGAGCAGGAGAAGCTTCAGAAACACCCTGGTGACGTTGTCGTTTGAGGGCGTTAAGTTACAATGAGGTAGGTGCTCCTGAGGTTTTGACCTCCTTATGTGCAAACCAACACGTACTCACTGTACTTATTTTTTATACAACTCAGTGTTTATTGCACAATATAAAGCATCAAATTATCAGAAAAAGCAGTGCTACTTCCAAGTACTGCACTGTGTTCAGACCAGCAAGATCATGGAAACGTTTTATTTCAGACGGAGTTTGTAAATATATCGTTTAGTCATCACCTTACATGAGTGTTTTGAGTCACCCAACCCTGACCTCGAATAACCCATAAAAAATAAGAATAAAGATATAAAACAATACATACCATGAAAATGACAACTACGACCTTTACCAAGCTGGATAATGTGTCAGTGCTGTTGCAGTAATGCCATCAGTGCAGCAACATTGATATAATCTTCTCGTATTTCTGGCGCTGTATGGTTTCGTGATGTATTTTTCACCTATGGTCTTGCTTAACTCCTTAGAGGAGTGTGTCTAGCCACTGATCACATGAGTCTAAGCCAAACAGGAAGGAGTGGGCTCACTGAATGACAGGAGCGCACGTACGACTGTTGTTGTTGTTGAATACATGCATCATGCAGATCAAGAGAGATCCCTACTAGAGGCATTAGTTGGGATTAGTGAGGGGTGTCTCCACTTGTTCCATCAATGAAGTGAATAGCAGCGTAAAGAGAAACCACACGTTCATTTGTACACATTCATCTTTGTGTCCTGAACAATAAGAGTATTGACATACTGACTTTGCACGTGATGACCTATAAAGAGATAATTACTCATTAAATCTTACTGAGCAGCACATGCAAACATGCATGATGACTTTACATGTTTGGAAACAAAACACTTTAGTTTCAAGATATACACAGTGTGGACATGCCGTATTCTCTTCATAAGCTTTTTATTGTGGCAATTTAGGAATTGCTGAAATACGGGATTTCTGTTACACTGCCACAATGAAGCATGAATGAATGATGACAAAAATGAGTGACTAGAATGAGGGAAAGTAATTAAAAGGGACAGTAATCTGTCCAGATTATTTAACCCTGTTTATTTGCAGTTAAAAAATTTTTTTTATTACTCTTTATTTGTCTTTAAAACCCCAAATGACATAAAAATCTACAGAAATTAAAATAAAACATATCTGCACCGTTATATTACTCAGTCATAGCAAAATCACCACAAAGTGCAATATCAGAATTGTAGAGTTTTGCTTTACATAGCTAAAAAAGGATTGTATGTAAGTTTCAAAATGAAACTATTGCATAGATTTCTACTAAAACATTAATTTATGTATTTTTTGACCTTGCATTTTTGTCTTTCCACAGCAATGCTAAACAGTTCAAAGAACTTGGCTCTGACCACCCGAGAGACGAGTGAATAGATGGCTTCAATAGATGCTGTGTAAAAACACTGTCCAGAATTTATTAGAATGTAATTTATTTAGTATGATTATTTATTGTTAACAACTATATACGTATCTGTATGTTGGACTACTATTATAATATCTTTTATCTGTGAATGCTGAGGATGCAGCCTTTTGATGTTCTCTAGTTTTGGTTTTATTTATTGTACTGCTTTTGTTATAGGTCAGAAAACACTCTTCATTTCACTCTGGAAAAGGGATGGAATATGATCACCAATAAAATGTCTCAGTGTTATGTGAAAATGATATTTGTTCGCTCATTTCTGCCTTAGATTTATATTTACATTCCTACCTCTGCAAGCATCCAGAGTCTCAGCAGCTTGTTTACATGAACAAGGGAGTCTTGTGGACAAAGTAGATAAGAATAAGCATGAAAGTACTTTTCCAAAAACTGACATCATCAAGGTAATCAGACACACATGAGGGCAATACAAAAGTAGGAGAGACTGGAGAGTTGCCTTTGGTATGTGTTTGTGCTACAAGCTCAGATTTACCATTTCAGTGGTAAATCTTGTAAGACCAACATATTTTTAATATATAAAACGAAACATATCAAATATAACCTTATTTCACTACACCTACAAGCATATGAAGCATTTCCTTTGCAAAATTTACAACTGTGAGAGAACTTTTGAATGAATGTTGAACGTGCTCGTGCACTGTCTAACTGATAAAAAGAAACAGGGGTGCGTCTAGTCTGAGCTATTTTTAGAGTGCTTGGGTAATTTAAAAGTCTCTCACAACACAAATGTAGGGAAAAAAAAAAAAAAAAAAAAAACATAATTATATGGTTCAGGACAAAGAAGACTAAAGCACATTGCGTAAAGAAAGACCAACTGTTTCACAGGCAGATTTGGCTGCAGTCACAATGCATTCATGTCAAAAGGACAAATGTTACACAAACTTATCTGGATAAGCAGAAAGTCGCTGGAGTTCATGCTTTATACTCAGCTTTAAAAAAAAAGAGAGAGTGTTAGTAATGATGACATTTTCAATTCAATCTCATCACTATAGTGACACCAGGTTACAGTGGTTACATATCATTTTTTCAGAAGCAAGCGAGTCTGATCACTCGCTCACTCGCCATCTAAATTAGACAATGAAATCTCAGGCAAAGGTTCAATGTCGTGAGAGTTTTTATTTAAACCTGAACCAAACAAAAAAAGTTACAAATTATAGTAAGACGAAGTACAAAAGAGAAAAATATTAGACACATTAGTATGTGACAAGTTGCTGTGAGAGTGTGTTGAGTTTGAACGTATGAATCTTGCGTCACTTGATTTGTTAGACAAAAACTATTTGTGGCATTGCTTTTTGAGATCACAATATCTGCAGCCCCATTAGGTTTTCCCCTATCTTAAAACTACATACCTGTAAAGTTTTAGAACTAGATTTTGTAGTTTTTGTGGAACTTTGTTGACAAAATCTGCCCACAGACTGACAGAACTGATGTAATCACAGACCTAGCCCTGGGTGGCTGTCAGGGTTGAGACAGTGCAGGGTAAAGACTGTGCATTGAGTGGAAGATTTATGTTGTCACATTCAGCTCTGTTGGGTAATGTCTAAAAATGTTCTTGGCCATACAGCATGTATGAAAATGATTATACATTATACAACCTCAGTATGCAAAGCCCTTTTTGTGGGAGTTACCACTACAGTAGGTGTCTCCTGCAGGATGGCATTTTTCTGTGATGACATAAATACACACAAAGGCCGACAAAATGAAAAAGATAACAGGGCCATCATGGCAGGTAAATACTGCTCAAAAACATTAAAGGAATTCCAACTGGGCTCCACCTTGAGTGTCAGTGGCTACAGGGTGTTAGGTGACGGCTGTGTGCAAACAGGAATAGGACCCAAGATGCAGACTCCGGAGACAAACTTAAACCAAAACAGCTTTAATGCTGAACGCAAACATAACCTAACTGGGAAAAACTGAAAATAAACTAACACCGGTGGACTGGAAAAACACACAGCAAAATAAACGGTAGATCGCAACACAGACACAGAGAAACACAGGGCTTAAATACACAGAGGGAGCAATCAGGGAATGAGTAACAGGAGGGAAACACAGCTGGGACAAATCAGAACTGACGAGACCAAAGAAGCGTAACCTGAACACACTGAGATAAGACAGAGACCTTCAAAGTAAAACAGGAAACACATAACACAGACTCACATGCAGGCACTACAGAGGGAACAGAGACGTGGGACCAGGGCAGACACAAACACTGACTGGATGTGGGGATACAGCAGACAGGGAAGACAGCAACTATGGAACACAGACAGAAAACCAGAACACTAAAACTCTAACCAACCCCACCCAGAGAACCTAAACTAAGAATGATCCTAAAACCCATAAAGCAAAGCTAGAATATAATGAAATAACAAAATCAAAGAACCAAAAACACAAAACACTGGGTCAACGACCCAGGGACCCTAACACAGGGCCCTGTAGAAGACATTAGCCACCTTCATGAAGTCTGTTTTCTGGTTATTTGGTCAGAGAAATTCTTAACAGTGGCCATTGGCATGTATTAATATGCCATCCTGGAGGAGCTGGACTACCTGTGCAACATCTGTAGGGTCCAGGTATTGCCTCATTCTACCAGTAGTGACACTGATCGTAGCCAAAAACAGTGAGAAAAGAGGAAGAGGGAAAAATGTCAGTGGCCTCCACCTGTAAAACTACTCCTGTCTTGGCATTGTCTCATTGTTGCCCCTCTAGTTCACCTGTTGTTAACTGATCACATCAATATCCCAGAAGTTTGAATGACTTAATACTATACTTTGATCAAAAAGCGCTATTTTTTTAAGCTGCATATAACTTATTTATGCACCAGATAATAAACCTTGATGAAGGGAGTCATAAAAATATCACAACTTAAACTGAATGAGGAACTGGTGTGTACAGAGGCCAGTGTCCTATTGGCTGACCTACTCTGGTAATCCTTTGCTCCATACTTGTTGGTCAGACCACATCCATCTTTGGAACTTTGCCATTTGAGCTCAATTTTCCATCTGCAAAATTCTTACTGCGCTTGTGTGAAATTAATGATCAGTAAGCAAATATCATATAGACCAGTGGTTCCCAAACTTTGTTTTACAAGAAAAATCTTTGCGCCCCCACCACCACCACCTAACACCCCCCACACAAACACAAACACATCCTCCAACCACAGACACCCATATTTTGTTTTAAAACTCCATTGCGGTTAATTTCACACCTCAAACATTCAGTAAACACAAATAAAAGTAAACTGCAATAAATTACAGGTAGTAATAAAATACACGACTAACTCTTTTACACTATGTCCACACCTACACAGGTATTTTTGAAGATATGCTTCACCATATTTTCTAGTCTTTGGCTTGGAAGGAAGTTGGTTTGGAAACATATTTGGCGATGCTTCATCTCCTGCTTTGCGTTTGTGTGGGAGCCCCGTCAAAACCTGTCCATTAGAATCAGAATCAGAATCATTCTGCTAGCAGTGTCCAAGCGTTCTTTTTTTTTTTCTTTTTTCTCATACCGCGCCCCCACTGCAATGGCTCTGCGCCCCCCTTGGGGGTGGGCCCCACACTTTGGGAACCTCTGATATAGACTATAATATAGACAGTGAGTTTAGTATGTCTGACGTTTGCATTCTAATGTGTTGTTTTCTCATTATAATTCGTTTTACAGATGGAAACTGTCAAGGAATCAGAGGAAGGAAAAAACAGAAAGTCCATGTGGCGGGGTGTCAGTTGCAAACACACAAGAACATGCGATTATAACAAAGTTAGTTTACATTTTGTGTTAGAACATTTTTTCTTTGTCAAAATTTGTAGCTTTTTTATGCCATATTATAGACGGACTTTAAATAACTTTTTACTGTTACTTAATTCTGGTACTTGTCAGCAGCTTCAGTGTTACATTGTGTTACACTTATATACAGGTGGCAAAAGTACAGGTATTCTGTACCTAAGTAGAACTACAGATTTGTGTTAAAATACTCTGGTAAAAGATAAAATACTGATTCAACTTATTTACTCATGTAAGAGTGAAAAAGTAAAGCCTCTGAAAATGTACTTAAAGCAAGAAAGTGAAACGTAGCTTTTTTGAGGATGTTTCTATCAGCTATTTTTGGCAAAGTGAACTGAAAAACATGCTATATTAAAATAATAACATCATATAAATAATTTTGAAGTTATGTTTGAGTAATTTTTAATTCTAGTTTATTTACCCTGTTATGTAGAACATGAGTTGATACAAATACAGAGAATCAAGAACACCAAAGCCACTGTGCACCACTACATTACTGGTAAATTTACCAAAATATGGAAAAATAACCTGTTTATACTGCACTAAATTTCATGCAACCTTTATATAACGCAAAGTTAGTACGCTTCAGTTTGTTTTGCAATATGTTTCACGATCTGAAAAATCAAACCTTCACATCACGTACAGATCCAATGTCTGATTTAAGAAAAAAATCAAACAAAGCAACAGAACATCCTTTACATCTTTGTAGGAGGGCACAGGTTTTAAAACGGACTTTAGTCATCTTATCTTTGGGCCATTGCGTCAAAGCATATTTGTTTGCACTTTAACTCAGAGATAAAGATGCTGAATCACCTCCTGAGATATACGAGCTTCCAGTTTCAGTTATAAAACAAGGCTTCACTCTATGCCTGCAGTGTTGCGTCACAAGTGAGAAAAGGCAAGGCAAGGCTCCTCCAACTTGGACATGTACCCAACTCTAGGTAAACATTTACTCTGATTTTATGTGTGTGGATGTGTGTGTATGAGACAGAGAGAGACAGTGATAGGGAGGGCTATTTAAACATGACAAAGACTTGCGTAAACACTGACAAGATAAGTTTGTATGGGTGTGGCAAACTTTGATAGTTTCACCCGCATCGAGGTGGGCCTGTGAGCTTTTGTGGGTGCCCATGGAAACAGAGTAAACACAAAAGCAGGTGTCTGGTCAGTTTAATTCACTAAGAGCTCAAATAAAAGACATGATGGAATTTGATAGGTGTGGTATGTTTTCCCCTTCACCTGTAAAGAAACAGGACTGATGCCAAGGTAAGTAGATTTTATCTCTTGTTTTTAATTTCTTACACAGACTTGCGTTTCAGGTAACGTTTTAGTCAACTGAAAAAAACAAAAAACCAAACGGATCAAATGAAATAATAATGACTGTGTTTTAACACAATACAGAGATTATATTTTGAACCTTAGTTTTGTGAATGTGTCCACATTCTTTAGCACACCCAGCACAAATAAAAATTGTTGAATGTGTACTGATAAGATATTGTAAACTAACTTAAGCCTAATAAACTAGATAACATGAAATAAAGTAAATAAAAATAATAATTGAAAAATGTGGCCATAGTACTAATCCTTTCCTCTTGGAAAGATTATGCTTAAAATTTGCAGGTAGTTTTAAAATCTATCTATAAGTAATTCCCTGCAAATTTTATGATGCTGCCAAGGGTGTAGATTTGGTTTTGGCATTGGTGGGGACGGATGATTCAACCGCCGAACCCTGCCCTGTTTCTTTTTATTTTTTCCTTTTTGTCTTTGCTTCTTGATAAAAAAAGGAGAAATTTACTTGCCTACATATGCTATTCTACATGCTTTTAAACCATTTAAAATTACAATTCATAGTTTTAAATGTGAATTATATAATGTTAAATTACTATTAAACAAATGACTGACTAAAGTATTTTAGGCTTTAGTTTACTTCAGCCATATTCCATATAAATCAGGTTTCATACAAAAATAAAAATAGCTTCAAATACAGTTATGACAATAAAAGAATATGACTTTAAGGACTTAACAACATTTAGTAATAATTACATAATGTTTTTAATACTTTCTTATATCCAGGTTCTTCCTTTTTGCTGCCATCCTCCTCTCCTCCTTGCAGGTCCTTGCAGCGCAGGCTTGCCGCTGCTAAAAGTAAACAGAGCTCCCTGAAAGGCACAGCCAATCACATTGGCCATATTTGTCACATGACGTAGGACTCCAGTAGAGAACGTAATTTAACTCTTTCTGCACCGCTGGGTGAATGAGTTGACAGATCATTTTTCTTTCTGCCAAATCAAGCAAAGAGAACCACCCACTGAAAGTAGCTTTTATCTCTACTCGTGATCCCAGAATACACTCCACTTAGGAGCAAAATACAAGCCACCACAAAGGCGTGCAAAAGTGTCCTTGCGGGTATGAGACAAGGTTTGAACTAAGTTGGCTAAGTGCACACATCAAATGTTTTCTTCTGTGTACATCACTGTGTTGGCAATGTTACTGTTGACAAACATGTCCAGGCCTAGCCTTGGATGACAAAGGAAATTAGAAGTGACACAACTTTCAGACCTGGCAACCAAACCTTTTATAGCACAACTAGAGCCACCCCAAAAATAGCCATCAGAAAGGTATAGTGATCTTTAAAAAGAAGATCAAGGGGCTTTACTTGCCTTGGCAAATATTCAGTTTTATTTCTATAGCACTAAATCACAACAGTAGTTGCCTCAAGGTGCTTTACCTGTTGATGTAAAGACCCTACAGTAATAAAAAGAAAACTTCAACAATCAAAAAAACCTCTTTGAGAAGGCACTTGGCAACAGTGAGAAGGAAAAACTCCCTTTTAACAGGAAGAAGCCTCTGGCAGAACCAGGCTCAGAAAGGCCATCTGCTACGTCTGGTTGTGAGTGAGGGGAGGAAGATGGGATAAGTCTGGCAGGGCAGGCAAAACATCACAAGACCAACAAGTGTTCAGCTGGTGGTGTGCTCACCTATTTGGTAAAGGTGAGAGAGTTAAAGGGCTTCACAGAAAGGAGCTAGCATCCTTGTGATAACTACAGCCACACCTTCACAGTGCTAGAGCATAATGTAAGGTGTGCGGTTAGAGCTGTCACCCTCCTGCATGGAGTGAGAGGATGGGTACTGAAAGAATGTGAAAATCAGCTTACTGAGGCCTTCAAAAAGACATGAAAATCAGAAACTCCTTGGCTGTGCACTGCTGTTTTTGGAGGAACTTTTCAGTTTTTCCTGTCCCAGCAGAGCTGCCAATATCATGAAAGAACGTGCAAACCCAGACACGACCTGTCAAAGCTGCTGCTCTCTGGAAGACAATTCATGCTCATGAACAGATTCAAGAACAGATTCTAACCCCAGCCCATTTTCACTCCTGAGGCATAATATACTGATGATTTGTCACATCCCGCTGCGTCCCTGAGGAACAACAAAGTGTGACCTTCTGCATTCTTATGCTACATGCCAGGTTATGGATAAACCCAGTAGAATGACACTCCCAGAGTAATAGACATTCCAGCCATGTATTCCAGCCCTAACCCTAACCTTTTCCCTAACGTTAACCACGACTTTAATGATGTTAGATAGTGTTTTCCAAAGCGATTTAAGTAAAATGAACGTACATGTGTCGATTCATTCCAAATGGTTGTCATGTGTCCTTATTTTTCTGATCTCCTAATATAGGGACGTGTTGGGTGCCCAGAAGCGTAATATACCACCGATTTGTCACCTAGAATAAAATGTTTCGCTTTGGGAATGAGAACGTGTTGCTCACCCAGAGCCTTGCGAAAACTGAACAATTCCAAAAGTTTAGTTTGATGGGGTGAGGATGGTCTAAAACTTTTGACCGGTAGTGTAAATGTTCCATATTGTATATGTACAATATATCCAAATGCAGTAACTCAGCTGCTTCATTATACTGTATAGTATTATATTTCATTTTACTTGAATAAAATGCTTAGAAAAGTGTTCCACAGCTCTGAGGTCCCCCTCATTTTATTTGTGATGTTTTTCATACGGTGTTTGTACTACTACATTGAAAAATTCTTGTGGACTGGCATATTTGTTTAAATAGTTATGCAATTGGTTTATGTTTGTATTGAGGCCAGTGTGTATTTGTGATACGTGTTAACAGCCACTGCACTTTTTTTCTTGGTCTTCATGCAAAAACTATTCTGCAGTTTGAAGTGTGTTGTAAGGTGGTTGAAAGATTTATGCCTAATTTATGTTTCCATTTGTAGAGGGATTTGCCTATGGACAGCATACAGAGAGGGGTATTCAACTAATGCAAACATGCCCCTGTGCAGTCCTACAAAATCCGAACATTGCGTTGCTTGTTGTGAATGATCCTGTGCATTGATTGAATGCGGTCTGGATGACTAGTGGCATGCATTAGGGAAGGGCTGGATAGCTGAGCTTACCAGGAATGGGAGAAGAGGGAATCAAACACCATAGATCAAAAAATACATAATGAAAAGTACAAACAGTGACTACCAAGGAAACGTTTTGTTGTTTTTAACACTTGGTTTCACTTCAGCTGTTATAACTTTTCTCTTCTATTCAGCTAGCTGATTGACCAAAAGTAGTCTACAGACCAGTTGTACCACATATTTTTGGCACAGCCCCATCGGAAAACAGACACTCTCTGCAGGTAGAAGTCCATAGCTACCCACCAACTGCCAATATACTGCCAGTGTGCGATTCATATTTTGAACATTAGTTGTGTTGTTTTGCAGTGCATACACAACTCTACATCACTATTTTCATATGAATTCTTCTTAGTCACTTGCACTAAAGCCAGAGTGTATCCAAACAATGCTGATCATCTGTTGCTTTTGTTTGCTTGGCTTTTTGTTGTACATCTGTTTTTTTTTTACAGACTGTTTTCCTTTTCAGGAAACTGCAGCATACAGGAAACAACTGTGACTGGTGGCTGCAGGCACATGGTAAGGTGCTGATTGAAGGAGCACTTGATTTGCTTTTACTTTGCCCTTTAAGTAGTAGTATTGATCAAATCTTGCTAATTGTGGAAAATCCCAAATACTGACTAAATTTGATTTATTGTGCACTGCAGAAAAAGGTATTAATGTTGCCACAATAGTCAGTGTTGATCAAAAATAGCATTAATCAGTTTAACCACTTGTTCATATGTTTTTAAATGATTAGTTTTCTAGTTTCGTTTGCTAGGCTGAAGGCACACACTGCTCAAACCATATGGCAGAGAACACCATCTAGTGGTGTAGTATGGAAACTGAGAGCCAGTGTCACAGTGAGTGCAAGTTACCTGCATGTTTCATGTTATGAATCACTGTGATTAAACAGGCCACAAAAATTCAGAGCCCACGTGGTGTGACTGTCTCTGATCAAATTCCACCGCCCTCACTCTCTCCTGCGCTCGCTCTCTCAGTTCAGTTCAGTTCAGCTCAGTTCATTTTTATTTCAAACATGTGCCTTCACAATCATTACAAAATATCATTCCATTATTTGTTTGAAAAGGAGTAGGCAGAAGTATTTACTTATTTGTCCCTACCCCCTCTCGACTACGCAACTGGGTTAACTGGGAACCCACCTGCATATTGATTGCAGTGTGGCGTCAGTCCGTATAAAGTTAAGCCGGTGTTCTGAGAAACCATCCTACCTACTCTGACAAATCGTCCTACCCGTATTATAATTTGACGGTGACTTGTGACTAAACCTACCCCTACCCCTAACCCTAACCATAACCTTAAGAAGTATTCCGGATGGGTGAGCGAAAAAGAAGTTAATTCGGCATTGGTGTTGTGCGCATGCGCCGCGTCTGCGCAGAAACATTGGGTAGGATGTTTTTTGAGGTAGGATGGATTCCCAGAACACCGGCTTGTGATCGAGGTCTGGACAGTTGCCACCAGGACGAGTCATAGTTTGACTTGTGGGGTGTAAGCCTTCCAGTTTGGTGTGTGTGTGTGCGTGCGTGCATTTGTGATTTCTTTTATTAAAGCTAATACAGATTGAAGTTTTAGTTTTTATGATATGTAGCAAGCCTAACGCTCAGTGTCATTTTATTCTTTTAACGTGTAGTTCTGTGTTTTATTTCAGTGAACGGAAGACGTGCCAGTGGCCCTGGGACCTCAGGTGGTGGGTCGTTTTCACACTTTCCTTTGTACACCACCGGGTGGACTCTAGTGATTTTCTTTTTGTGTGATTTTCTTTTGGGTCCACGGCTGCTGGTAAGTCCAAGTTCCATGATTGTTTTATTTTAACTTTAGGACACTGTCAACAATGACGCTACATTTTGTTTTCTAATATTTTATTTATTTTAACTAAATAAAACTGTATTAATATTGGAGCCAACCTGCCTCGGTGTGCATCCTTGAATCTGCGGCCTCTTTTATCTATTTTTCTTACATATATATTTCCTGGGGGTGAAATTCCATTAGGTGGTGTTGTCGTGTTTATTAGTTGTTTTTTTTTTTATCCAACCCTGCCGACCACTTGGTCACATTAGTTTCACCCTTGTTCCACCTTGCCTTGTCTTTTTTGTTTTTGAACGTCAGCCTGTGTCTGCTGTATATCCCGTGTCTGCTTTTGGGCCCACTGAATAAACACCCCAGCGTTCCCCACCGCGACAGGCTGTGCACATTTATCATTCACGCTGTTTTCATATATTAAATTATTATTCACGGTTTTTACACCTGATTAATAAATGTGGTCAGCCTATACATATGTGGCCAACAAATGCATCTAAAGGAACCTTTTTATTGACCATTGGGCTTTGATCAGTGGTTGTTGATCAAGGGTCATGAGAATTTGCATAATTATGATGAAGGAACTGACCTCTGTTATGGAATAAATATATATTCTTGGTGCTTATTTTCTGATTATATTGTTTTATGTAGTTTAATAATAAAGGCCTCTATAAAGCAAGGCCAGCTGTGAGAGAGAACTAGGTCAGAGGGTGATAGGTCGTCTTAGCAACAGAAGCTTACGTTAGTGGAAGTTTAAAAAACAGGAAGTTTAGTGCAGAGCTGCAGAGGCATATTAATAAAATACAGGAAACCAGACAGAAAGAGCGAAACTAGTAACACAGAAGGAGTTGTTTTTATCAAAACTATGTGTGACGTGGAAAGGACCAAATTAACACCTATATGATACACATTTTGATTTCTAATGCTAGAGATTTTGCAACTGGCTTTTTGGGCTGTGCAGGTCTCTCTCTTCCGGAAGATGATTAAATAAAATTATAAATATTTTGACTGACTGAGTCGTGTTCTCTCTATTCAGTAAAAGAATGACAAGAACCAAATTTAATAGTTGGTGCTGAAAACCCGGGATTCTTTTACGGCTGAGAAGACAAATTCAGCTTAAGGTGAAATCGTAAAATGAAGCGAACGGAGAGCCGGCTTGATAATACAAAGGTAAGCACAGCCTGTTAAATCAAAATGTGCAGATTGGATGAATTCTAAATTATCGGTTCGCTGAGTTGATGATCTTCACTGTTAAATTGGCTCAGTGGTGTTGAAACATTATAACAAGAGATTTTTGCTAAGAACTGCAGGTTGATGTTTAAGTCTGCTGCAAAGTTATTTTAAGTGTCTGTGAAAAGTCGTTTTCACGTGTTGCCGTGGAAGTATAATAAATTTTACAATAGGTCAGCAGACGTTGGACGCCACAGTTACGGTCTTAAAGTTACCAATTTGATCCTAGTAAGAGAGCGCGAAGGTCAACTTTGGCAAGCCACCCATTCCTGGACGCGGGAGTGGACCCGGTTAGACTGGTTGCCCGGTAGGTATCCCGCGGGATTCGGCCCCCGTTAATTACAAGTGGTCTATTGTTTGGCATGCAAAATTGCATGCTTTTTCTTTTCTTTTCTTTTCTTTTAATTTAACACTTGTGGTCAAATGTATCATAATGAGTAAAAACTACGTGTGTTATTCAGGTAAAAAGAGGACCAGTTGAATCAAAATGAAACAGGATTTCTGGAGGTAAGAAATGATAATTGAAAGAGTGTTGGGGCATCTACTGAGATTATGAACATAGTGCTGGCATGTCCTCTGAAAATGTGCACACTGAGTAAGTCATAGTCTAAGTCTCTATATAGAGACTTAGCATTTGTCTGTTGTGGTCTGCTCTGAGTGAGAGCTTAATCACATTTTTTTCTTTCTATGTTTTGCAAGTTAATATTCTCTGTGTTGACATTACATTAATTGTCTTATTTGTCTTTTCTTAGTCATTATAGTTATTTAATTTGAACACTAAAACCAAAGGACTGAAATATCAAGCTTTGATGGTAGAAGGTGTCAGAGTAAAAACAAAATGACACTTGGAAAGAGTTACAAACAATGAAAGATTTATTATATAGTAGAATGTTTATAAAAAATATCCTATGAGGGGTTTTAAGCAGGGATAGATGGAATGAAAAATCAACAAAAAAGAGCATGCTCAAAAAAATTCATCAAGCTAACAGAAACTGAAATATCAGAAAATAATGTGAATATGAAATGATAAAATGGCTAATGTTCATGTAAGCAGTCTACATTAAAGGCATGGACATTTATTATCAAAGAAAAGATTTGCTTCTTGCTCAGCTTGTATGGATTGACACCTGTGGGTTCATAAGATTTCTAAAGATTGCATTGTTTTTTTGATCCACTTGAGTTGTTTCTCTGAGAGAAACGAGTAGACTCCAGGTTTTTTAATGATACCACAACCTTCTCCGAAAGAAGTGACTCCAACCAGCACTCCATTGCACACGAGTGGTCCTCCTGAATCCCCCTGGCAAAAGAACAAATATATTAGTCTTTCTTTGACTAACTTACAGGTGTCACAATGTCAAAAGGGTGTTGAGTTGGATGGATATTTACTTCCTTACATACTTTCTATATACTTACTTGACAGGTATCAGCCTTTTTTTTACCATTTGAACCAGCACATATCATGTCACTGGTGATAACTGGGTTGTGGTTGTAATAATCACGAGAGTTGCATGTCCGTCTACCAACCACAGTCACATTGACAGACAGGAGAACATCTGATGTTTTCTTGTTTTCAGTTTCTCCCCATCCAGCAACCAGACACTTGCTTCCAGCTGGAGGGTCCTTGACAGTTTTGGCTAACTTTAGACATTTTACTGTCTTGGTTTGCTTTACTGGTTTCTTCAACTGAAAAAAATATATATATAAAAAGGAAGATTACATATTGATAATGACTACATTACATACAGAGAGCTGGCCTTGAATTTTAGTATTTACTCTATAGGCAGCACGTGCTAAAGTCTTGACACACCACTCATTTATTTGTATTTTGCTTGGAAAATCCAAAACAGGCACAGTGATTTATTGAAATATGTCCATACATGCACAAAAATAAATCATATAAGATTGCAAACAAACTTGTTCACATTATTGCATCTCTCTTTCACTTGCTTTTGGACAATGAATTATCACTTTACCTTGAGCAACATGAGGTCATTGCCCTTGATTGCCTTGTAATAGTTAGGATGAGGAAAACGTTTATCAACCGTTTGGACCTGCTTAGAATCTTTTTCTTTTTTCCTGATTGAGTGTGCTCCCAGGGTCACCTTACTCATACTGTGGAAGAAAAAAAATATTAGTGAAATTTCAATTATATAAAAGGTTAATAGGTCAGATTAACCTTTTTAAATAAAACAATTATCAAAATATCATAGTAAATGTGTGTTATTATATATATTTGGTTTATGGCTATTATAGAGACTGCATGGAGTTTTCCTCCAGCTGAATTTTAACAATATTAATGTTGCAGTTATGAAAATTTCAGAGTGCAATTTCTCTTTCAGTGACAGTGTTTACCACACATTTCTTGTTTGTAACATGATTATTCTGTTTTAAATAAACATTTAATCTTTTTCTCATTTCTTGAATTATGACCAACATCAATATTTGCAGACAATGCAGACAAATCTACTTGTGTCTTACAGGCTTACAGGCCTGTCTATAAAAATCACATACAGTATGTATGATGCCAATTTGATTGCTATATTTCTATCTATGGTAAGAAAATAAAGAATTTGTGATATGTATATATAGAACCATATACTTCTTTGTGTGTGTGTGTGTGTGTGTGTGTGTGTGTGTGTGTGTGTGTAAGTCCTCATGTTCCTACTTGGTGCAGTGTGCAGCTGTCAGGACCCATTGTGGATGGATTAACGTCCCTCCACAGAAAGATTTTTTGCTTTCCACATGGGCCATGAAAGGCAACGAGTGTGGCTTGACTTCTTTCCCTTCAATAATTTTGGACCCATGACCTAGAAAAAAAGGAAATATCCATCACATAAAGTCAGCAGACGATGAAGCTGAAAACAGATTCATGTAACAAACATCCTTCACCAGCTGCTTTTGTAATGCTGAAAGATATCAATAATGTGACTATGCATTCTGCTTATTTAAATGCATGAGAAAATTATCTAATTATCTAATTAAAGTTCAATACAAATCATTAATCACCTGGCTGGATGATCAAGAGGAGCATGCATGGAATTAAAACACTGAAATTACTCAGGCAGAACATTTTGCATTTTGTCTCTCATAGATGCTGTATGCACTGAAACTGTGACGCTCAGCTTTATATAGAGAGCTGAAAGGATGTGGTCTGACAACTGAAATTAACAAGTCAGCAAAATAAACACCCAAACACTTGTGATTAAATATATCATTAACAAGCTTACCCCATTCACCACCAACAACAATAATAACTACAGCAACACGCACGCACACTTACCCATTTTTTGATCGTGAGAAATTTGACTAGGTGTATTTCTCATTAGTGATGGGTCGGCCGCGAACGAAATGGCTCTTAGAGCCGGGTCTTTGACGTGAATGACGCGAGCCAGCTCCTTATCGCGAGCCGTGGGTTTTTTTTCTTTCTCTCCCCTCTCTCCAGTGTTGCCAACTCCTCAGTAAGGAAAATCGCTATTGGTTGTCCTAAAAGTCGCTAAATGACGTCATCACCTAATTTGCATAATTGGTCATGCTAATCTAATTGTAACCTATGTTGTTGGAGAGAGAAATAACATCGTGGAAGAGACATAAAGTGAGTAAAAAAACGTCCTAAATGCATTTAGAGTTTATTTAGAACTACAAGTTAAATTTCTTTTAGCAATTATTGTTTTTTTTTAATGTCACAATTCCAACCCTGCTCCTTTACCCGGGCTTGGACCGGCAAAAGTGACCCGAAATAGGCACTCTGGTGGAGTTACTTTGTGTGTGTGTGTTTATAAGTAGTTTTAAACCTTGTGATCCACAAAAGAACATAAGAGTAAAAGAGTAAAAGAAGAACTGACTGCGTTACAGCACCTGCTGCTTGTTGAGAGTAAAAGCGATACGCGCTTTCACGTCAAAAAGTTGTCATAAATAAGTCTCCAAGAACACCAGAAAAAGTCGCCAGATTTGTTGATAGTCGCTTTTTAGAAAAAAAGTCGCTAAGGGGGTCTGAAAACTCGCTAAATATAGCGACAAAGTCGCTAAGTTGGCAACACTGCCTCTCTCTCACACTTTTTTCCGCTTCACTCAGCATGCGAGCCTTGTGCTTTACGCTGGGAAGAGGGGGGAGGGGCGGTAGTTACACTCAGTGTTGCCAACTTAGCGACTTTGTCGCTATATTTAGCGAATTTTCAGACCCCCTTAGCGACTTTTTTTCTAAAAAGCGACTAGCAACAAATCTGGCGACTTTTTCTGGTGTTATTGGAGACTTATTTATGACAACTTTTTGACGTGAAAGCGCGTATCGCTTTTACTCTCAACAAGCAGCGGGTGCTGCTGTGGGCACCTCGCCCGTGCCAAAGCGCTCACAGGCGGAGGATAGTCCTCCCCCAGCTGCTATCAGGGCAGGAGATGTTCATACGCGTCCAAACTGCAAATGAATCGCGTATGAGCAAAGCCGCTGCTCCCGCACTGACTGTAACGCAGTCAGTTCTTCTTTTACTGTTATGTTGTTTTGTGGATCAAGTTTAAAACTACTTATAAACACACACACACACACACACACAAAGTAACTCCACCAGAGTGCCTATTTCGGGTCACTTTTGCCGGTCCAAGCCCGAATAAAGGAGCAGGGTTGGAATTGTGACATTACAAAAAACAATAATTGCTAAAATAAATTTAATTTGTAGTTCTAAATAAATTCTAAATGCATTTAGGACGTTTTTTACTCACTTTATGTCTCTTCCACGATGTTATTTCTCTCTCCAACAACGTAGGTTACAATTATATTAGCATGACCAATTATGCAAATTAGGCGATGATGTCATTTAGCGACTTCAAGCGACTTTTAGGACAGCCAATAGCGATTTTTCTTACTGAGGAGTTGGCAACACTGGAGAGAGGGGAGAGAAAGAAAAAAAAACCCACGGCTCGCGATAAGGAGCTGGCTCGCGTCATTCACGTCAAAGACCCGGCTCTAAGAGCCATCACGAGAGTGATTATGACTTGCGTCTCTCATGCAGTAGTTTATTGCAGTGAAAATGAGCAGAAACGTTTCACATTCTGTACTGCTAAATGTCACATGGTGGAAGAAAAACACTAAATAATAAACCGAAATACTAAAGTGCTTACTATACATATACTTGAGCAGGTTTCCTGACAAAATGGCTGACAATCGCGGTGTTTTTAGCTCCTGCCGTTATCTTAATGGCCATTACACAGTACAAAACACAGCTCAAAACCGCCAGGTATATGTGCACAAAACTGCAATGTAATGCTTTTAACGCTTACAAAACAATGAAGGATTACCTCTTAAATATCTTAACAGTGTACACATTGGAAATATATCAACTTTTAAACACTTTTACCTGAAAACAGGGGGAAAAGAATCACGAGAGTGATTATGACTTGCGTCTCTCATGCAGTAGTTTATTGCAGTGAGGAGAACGCGCGAAAGCCCCCTAGTGGAGAATAGAGACACTACTAATCGATCCCAGAAAAGGCTTACTAGCCGATCACTGATGTATAGATTGCAGTTCTCTTAAGTAACATGAAAGCCATTAATATAACATGAAAAATAATAAACTCTTAACCATTTTCTTACCATATTTACATTATTTTTGTCCTTATATCAACTGATATGAATTAGTATTAACTGAACAGTTTTATATGCAATAGTCATTCAACCTGTCACAAAGTAAGGTGGCTTCAACACATTGTAATGGAAAAACTATCTTACACATAGTTGTTCATCCATAATCGATAATGGTGGGTGTGGTCCACTCAGGTTCCTCAAATTTTGGTATGCTTTCTGAGATCTGACCTTCCTGCTCTAATATCTGGCACTGCTTTATCTCATCCTCTGACAGTAAATCTAACCTTACTTCTACAGTTCTCTGTAAAATTCATTCTCTCTGACTCACATATGGCACTTAGTAGTTAAAAACAGAATGATAGTTTTGTTTTGAAAGTGTTCCAATTACTGTACGTTTCTTAAATCCTATGAAATTGAAGATAATAATTTAATATGGAAAAAACAATTAGATTTGTAGGAATAATACATAATATCTGCAAAAAAAGAACCTGGAACCTGCATTGCCTTTCATTTTAAAAAGAACATCCATGTTGTCTGACAGCACCGTGGAAACAAATCATAATAGTAATAATTGTAGCATTTGTATGCCAGTATGTTCCATGCTCCTCGTTTCCTAGTGTTTAATTCTGTGTTTCCCTGTTCGGGGTTTTGGTTTGTTTTTTGAAAGTTTGTTTTATGAAGTATCTTTTTTTTCAACAAATAAAGTTTACGACTCCTACTCTGTGCTCGTGATCTGTGACAGGTAAGCAGTCCAACAATTCAATTCAATTCAATTTTATTTATATAGCGCCAAATCACAACATAAGTCGCCTCAAGGCGCGTCATAGATACAGAGGAAAAAAAACCCAACAATCATATGACCCCCTATGAGCAAGCACTTTGGCAACAGTGGGAAGGAAAAACTCCCTTTTAACAGGAAGAAACCTCCGGCAGAACCAGGCTCAGGGAGGGGCGGCCATCTGCTGCGACCGGTTGGGGTGAGAGAAGGAAGACAGGATAAAAGACATGCTGTGGAAGAGAGACAGAGGTTAATAACAGATATGATTCAATGCAGAGAGGTCTGTTAATACATAGTGAGTGAGAAAGGTGACTGGAAAGGAAAAACTCAATGCATCATGGGAATCTCCCGGCAGCCTATGTCTATTGCAGCATAACTAAGGGAGGATTCAGGGTCACCTGGTCCAGCCCTAACTATATGCTTTAGCAAAAAGGAAAGTTTTAAGCCTAATCTTAAAAGTAGAGATAGTGTCTGTCTCCCAAATCCAAACTGGAAGCTGGTTCCACAGAAAACTGAAGGCTCTCCCTCCCATTCTACTTTTAAATACTCTAGGAACAACAAGTAGGCCTGCAGAGCAAGAGCGAAGTGCTCTAATTGGGTGATATGGTACTACAAGGTCATTGAGATAAGATGGGGCCTGATTATTTAAGACCTTGTATGTGAGGAGCAGGATTTTGAATTCAATTCTGGATTTAACAGGAAGTCAATGAAGGGAAGCCAAAACAGGAGAAATATGCTCTCTCTTTCTAGTCCCTGTCAGTACTCTTGCTGCAGCATTTTGGATTAGCTGAAGGCTTTTCAGTGAGTTTTTTGGACATCCTGATAATAATGAATTACAGTAGTCCAGCCTGGAAGTAATAAATGCATGAACTAGTTTTTCAGCGTCACTCTGAGACAGGATATTTCTAATTTTAGAGATGTTGCGCAAATGGAAGAACGCAGTCTTACATATTTGTTTAATATGTGCATTGAAGGACATGTCCTGGTCAAAAATGACTCCAAGGTTCCTCACAGCGTTACTGGAGGCCAAGGTAATGCCATCCAGAGTAAGAATCTGGTTAGATACCATATTTCTAGGCTTTTCAGGGCCGAGTACAATAACCTCAGTTTTATCTGAATTAAGAAGCAGAAAGTTAGCGGCCATCCAGGTCTTTATGTCTTTAAGACATTCCTGCAGTTTAACTAATTGGTGTGTGTTATCTGGCTTCATGGACAGATAGAGCTGGGTGTCATCAGCATAGCAGTGAAAATGTATGCTATGTCTTCTAATGATACTGCCTAAGGGAAGCATGTAAAATGTAAACAGAATTGGTCCTAGCACTGAACCCTGTGGAACTCCATAATTAACCTCAGTGTGTGAAGAGGACTCTCCATTTACATGAACAAACTGGAGTCTATTAGATAGATATGATACAAACCACTGCAGTGCAGTCCTGTAATACCTACAGCATGTTCTAATCGCTCTAATAGGATATTATGGTCGACAGTATCGAATGCTGCACTAAGGTCTAGCAGGACAAGCACAGAGATGAGTCCACTGTCAGAGGCCATAAGAAGATCATTTGTGACCTTCACTAAAGCTGTTTCTGTGCTGTGATGAGCTCTGAAACCTGACTGAAACTCTTCAAACAAAACACACAATTCCACAATTGTTCCACTCCAAAACCTGGATAAACCACAAAACAGGCAGATCAGTGGGGTACTCATGAGGAAATAACGTAACTGCTTAGAGCTGGGGCTTCACTAACTTTTCTCCAGGCGATCCAGGAGAGAAGGACGACTGCTGCCTAAGTGAACACCTATAGATCCTTAATGTGTCAGGAGTATTGGAACAGTTGAGACACAGTTTTTCTAAACACTGCGTCTCTGTTTCTTTTAAATCCCAAAACACGCTGCACCAAAAATTGGTTCACCCAAAGGATCGGGTCCCTCGACACAATCAGAGTAATGTAGTGTACGCTGTTAAAAACCAAACAACCGAAGCGGATGGCAGAACACAGAAGAGCTAACTCATCACCTCAGGTCTCCGTAGTCTATTCACACCTACAGGCTAGTGGCCACTCTTTCAACGATGAGGACATACATATCCTGGACAGGCAGGAATTCAACTCTCTATGAATGGTACTAATGGCCATTGATCACTGATCTTTGATTAGTGTGCTTGGATCAATGTTCATGACAATTTGCCTATTAATGATCAAGGAACTGAAATCCCAGCGCATTGCTCATTCAGTGGTGCTAGTTTCAGTCATTATGGAAAGGTAGTGTTTATAAGGTTGGGGAAACCTGCAGTAAACTGAGACCGAAGAAGTCACTTGGATGAGTGATGAAACGTTTCTCTCATTGAAAACACTATGTGTTTTTTTGTTTGTTTGTTGTTGTTTTTCTTTACTGTTCCCAGTGTTGTTACTTGTTCTGCTTGAAAAAGCAGAACAAAACATGACAAACCAAAGACAAGAAGGAGACTAACAAAAACTAAACTGGGAAAGCTAAACACAAAACACTACATGAAATACAAACCTGGAAAGAGAAGCAGATGAACTGGCAACAGACAGAGGAAGATGGAGGACTAAATACATAGAGGGGTAACTAGGGAATGAGGACCAGGAGGGAAACACAGCTGGGATTAATCACACACATGAGGCAGGGAGGAAGCAAAACAGCAAACTCTAACACAGGAACAACACCATAGAAACCAGAATGACTAGACATAACACTAGGAACACAGGTGAGGCACAGTAACAAAACCTAAAGACTAGAAATCACCAAAATACTAAAGAATAACCAAGGGAGCTAGAAATACAAAAGACTAAATCACAGAATATTAATATTCAAAAACATAAACACTGGGACACTAGACCCAGGACCATGACAGTGTTTAGTGCAACATACTTTGGTATACTCTCATATTCTTGTTGGCATTACTGTAATTTTCTTTTGAAGGAAACAATCCTTCCATTCTCTTCCACTTATCCAACTTTAAGGCTTGCATAAGACAAGAGGAGGGGTACACCCTAGACAGGTCACCAGCCTGTTGCAGAGCTAACTTAGAGAGTCAGACAACCATTTACACACATTCACAAGAGAACATGTGCATAATAACATGATTTGCAACTAGTGTAAAGTACTTTTTTCAGAAAAGCAGTGTCAGATGTTTTAGAAAGGAGAGAAATAAAATATATATTATAAAATATTATTATCTGTATATTGTAAAATCATGCATGGATGTGCTGCACATGTAAAAAAGTGTCTACATGGGCCACAGTCACTGACTGGAAGGGGAAAGCCTTCACTTTCCTGCTATTATAAATATGAACTTTTGTTTTTGTCCTAGCTCAGGAACCTATTTTGATAAGATCAGAGAATAATCACATCATGCATCTGCTGGTTTGTTTTCTGAAAATACAATTACAAAAATCTTTCTGAGCCATTAAAAGTTATTAAATTTGAATACAAAAAAATAAAAGACTACACTATCAGTTTTGGGTCACAAACATTTTTAAAGATTTAGGAGTTAAGAGTAAAAAGACAAAATTTTGAAAGGAATGCAGTACAAATAATGAAAGAAAGAAAGAAATCTTTTTTGTTCATGCTGTTAGCTTTATTAGAAAGTAGAAAATGTAAAAGGTATATAAAAATGTTGCTGGGGGTTTTCATAAACAAATCTTTTATGTCAATTTTCTAGTTAACAATACTAAGTATTATCTTTTCACAAATAAGACAATAAAAGACGGGTAAAGGTCATTTTCCACTGCAAGAAGAAATTATGTTAGGAACTGTTCTTGTAGAAATTCTTTCAGAAATAACCACATTTATGTAGACTCTACAGCAACAGCAACCAAAATGCAATTCTCAAAAATTAAATAATCCACAAACCTTTACAATGATTGTCCAAGAGAAAGGCTGCAAAGAAGATCTGGTTTTATGTTTCTGCAGTGGACAGTACTAACCATGACGGGGCTGATATCATATACTGTATGTGTAGTCTATATGGTGAAAGCAGGGACAGATTTAAGCGTAAACGCATCAAAGATTTTTGTCTTGCTTAGCTCATATGTATTGATGCCTGTGGATTCATGGCATTTCATATGACTTCATTGTTTCTTTGATCCAGTTGAGTTGTTTGTTTGAGACAAATGCAAAGACTCCCGGTACGTTCTCTTTACTCTCACACTTGATTCCAAAAGAAGTAGCTCCAACCAGCACCCCATCGCACAACAGTGGCCCTCCTGAATCCCCCTGCAGGAAGAACAAATACATGGTAGTCATTCTTTGACTACTTGTGGATGTGAAAAAGCCAAGAGTGTTGAGCTGAATGCCTGTTTAATTCAGAGAACTAATAAATATACACACACACTCTATATACTTACTTGACAGACATCAACCTTTTTTTTACCAGTTGAACCAGCACATATCATGTCACTGGTGATAACAGGATAATAATAAGACTTGCATGTCTCTCTGTCGATCACAGTCACATTGGCAGACATGAGGACATCAGATGGTTGGTTGCTTTCAGTTAGTCCCCATCCAGCCACCATACATTTGCTGCCAGCTGGAGGCTCCTTGACGGTGTTGCCCAACTGGAGACACTTCACTGTCTTGGTGAGCTTCACTGTTTTTTTAAGCTGAACAATAATTAAATGGACATGTTACATACTCATTATGACTGTTTATATTTGACCTTTACAGAGCAGGTCATAACGTAAGTATTCATGCAGCACTGTGCTAAAATCTTGAACCCCCACTCATTTATTTATACATTTTGTTTTGTAAATGGAAAATATGTGTTGTAACTTATTGAAAAGTCAAATTATACGTACACAAAAATACATTAAAGAGAATAAGTCTGCTTTTACCTTTTATCCTCCTAGTAATACCCAGCAATTATTTTTTGTCCTCTGTCAAGGACATGAGTCTGAGACTGCACTGTCAACCACTGTTTATGCAATCTATATTTTATGCCAAAGGGGGTGGGTTAAGTGATACTTTTTTTAAACAAATATTATAATTCTGCCGCTTAAACTTTTTTTTTCTTCAATTTGACAGCCTCAACTTTGATTTAGTAGGATTTTACAATTGCACAGTAATTTTATCCCTTCCAAAACAAAACTTATTCATTGTCCTTTGTAGTGGACAGCAGGATTTACCTCACATTTTCAACCAATGTCCATACTTCAGGAAATCGGAGATTAGGGAGAAAAGCAGAAAGAAACTACGGAAGGGGAGTCTGTCTTCCTACTGTCAGGGGTGAAGGGAGACCAGACATCAGAGCAGGAAGGTGAAAGCTCAGAGGACATATCAGCTTTTGAGGAGCCTGAAAAGACATTTCTCTTCACAGGCTTGTCTCCTGTATGGTGGTTGATAAACCAAATTCCAGAACTTCAGAGCCCTAGCTCATACAATACTTCTTATCCACAATGGACACTATCTGTCATCATTTTGCCCCTTCTCAGGGTCCTCAAAAGCTGGTATGTCCTCCTTCTGAACTTTCACCTTGTTGCTCTAATGCAGGGGTGTCCATTTGATTCAGGTGTGTCAGAGCAAGGATGCATCTAAAGCTGCAGGACAGTAGCTCTCGAGGACTGGACTTGGACACCCTGCTCTAATGTCAGGCCCTGACAGCTCTTACAGTTTTTCTCAAATGCTAAAACACAAAAGCCAATCCTCTAAACCAAATGACCAGTTGTCTAAACACATTTACTAAATCTAGCCATCATTTACCAATATCATAAACAGATGTCACATGAAGACACAATTCACAGAACACAATCCTCCATTGTCATAAATCTAAACACATCTTTCCTTGCTAAAACACAAGTTGCAAAAGAACTCTGTTCATATTCTCAAATGAAAGCTCATGTGATGCAACATGCTTGCCACAGTCAGCAATATTTGAACACAATGAACACACCTGGCGTCATTCATTACACACAACTACTCAAAATTGAAGACACCTGTTGCTAATGCTGTGACCACATGTATAAAAGCAAGTTCAGAGTGCACAGTATGCTGAAGATTCCAAACAAACACCATGGATGAAGGCAAAGTCAGGGGAAGAGGAATTCGATGCAGAGGAGGGAGAAGAGCTGGCCCTGGAAGAAGAGGAGCAGGCCAATGAGGAAGAGGAGTTCAAATGAGAGGAGGAAGAGGAGCAGGCCAACAAGGAAGAGGAGTTCAAATGAGAGGAGGAAGAGGAGCAGGCCAATGAGGAAGAGGAGGAGGCCAAGATGGGAGAGGAGAAGGTCCAGGAGGGAGAGCAAGACAACCTCGCACCATCATTACGGACGAGATGCGAGCAACAGTCATTGACCATGGCATGACAATGGCTGAAGCAGGACTAAGAGTCCGTCCAAACCTGAATAGGTTCACCGTGGCCACCATTATCAGAGCATTCAGACAACACAACAGGTATTGTACTCTATTGCTTTCTTTGTCACAATACAGTTTTACAAACCTGTGAAAGTAGTCTATTGGTTTCAAATCAGTTGTGACTGTATTATAACACATGTCAATTGACAACACATGTTTCTTTCTTTAGAGTTGAAAGAATGCCACATAGAGGTGGGAGGGTTGCCATATTTACAGCGGCACAAGAAACTCTCATTGTGGATATGGTTCGTGGGAACAACCTCATCAGACTCTGGGAGATCAGAGACAAAGTCATTGCCGATAATGTCAACTTTGAGAGCATTGACGATGTCAGCTTGGCCACAATAGACAGAGTTCTCCGGCGCCAAAAGACGCAGATGAAACAGGTCTATAGGGTTCTCTTTGAGCGCAACTCTGCGTGACACAAAGACCGAGTATGTGCAAGTAAGTATCCATGTTCACAGTACAGATAGTGGACATACTGTGTTGCTCAGTGGCCTACATTACTTCTGGACAATACTGTGCTAACTGATTGACCTTTGTTCTGAACACCTGTGCACTTTCACATTGGGCGGTGGGAGGGTTGCCATATTTACAGCGGCACAAGAAACCCTCATTGTGGATATGGTTCGTGGGAACAACCTCATCAGACTCTGGGAGATCAGAGACAAAGTCATTGCCGATAATGTCAACTTTGAGAGCATTGACGATGTCAGCTTGGCCACAATAGACAGAGTTCTCCGGCGCCAAAAGACGCAGATGAAACAGGTCTATAGGGTTCCCTTTGAGCGCAACTCTGCGCGACACAAAGACCGAGTATGTGCAAGTAAGTATCCATGTTCACAGTACAGATAGTGGACATACTGTGTTGCTCAGTGGCCTACATTACTTCTGGACAATACTGTGCTACCTGATTGACCTTTGTTCTGAACACCTGTGCACTTTCACATTTTCACAGAGGATATTACAGTTGGACGCGATGGCCAGACCTCATGAGTACCTCTTCCTGGATGAGGCTGGCTTCAACCTGCACAAACGAAGGCAAAGAGGCCGCAACATCATTGGCCAAAGAGCCATCACTGAGGTCCCTGGCCAATGGGGGGGTAATATTACCCTTTGTGCGGCCATGGGTTCGGAGGGGCATGCTGTCCTTGGGTCTTACAACACCCAACGTCTCCTCACCTTCCTAGAGGAGCTAAAAGACATCCTCCTGGACCGCCAACAACACCATCCTGGGCCCGCACATCACATTTATGTGATCATTTGGGACAATGTCCACATCCACAGAACAAACCAAATCAGAGAGTGGTTCACTACCAACAGTGACCACTTTTTAAACGTCTGTCTGCCACCCTACTCCCCTTTCCTGAACCCTATAGAGGAGTTCTTCTCATCGTGGAGATGGAAGGTTTATGACAGACAACCATACACATGAGAGAACCTCCTAAGGGCAATGGAGCTGGCCTGTTGACATCCCAGCGGAGGCCTTCCAAGGATGGATTCGCCATTCCAGGGCATTTTTCCCGTGGTGCCTGGCAAGAGACAATATAACCTGTGATGTGGATGAGGTGATGTGGCCCGATGCAGCTCAGCGACATGATGCCGCACAGTGATTGTGGTGGGTGTGTGGTGTGAATAACGTAAATAAAAAAACTTCACACCCTGATCATGTTTTCAAGAGTACTGTTGTATGCAATAGATTCTGTTTTTGCATTGAGTTGTGTTACAGTAGTGTACGTACATGCAGGATTTTCTATAGATTTATACTCTTCATATGAAACTCACAAATCTAAATGCCTAATCCTCTGCAGAGATCTACGACGATCCGTTACTGTATAGTTTCTAAAAATATGCATTGGCAGTTATGAAACAAAGAACCTTCTCACAAATTGAGCATTGTGTGTTCAATTGTTTTGCGTAGTGTGTAATGATCAGTGTTGGTCAAGTTACTTGAAAAAAGTAATCAGTAACTAATTACTGATTACTTCCCCAAAAAAGTAATCCCGTTACTTTACTGATTACTTATTTTCAAAAGTAATTAATTACTTAGTTACTTAGTTACTTTTTAAAAACACGATTTACAACCTGAAGAGGTGATAAAGCGATAGATCTTTCAGCCCAATTCTACTTTTTCTACATAATCCATCATACAAAATGTAATCAAATGGAAAAATCTCTTTTTTTAACTTGTTTTATCAGTTTTAATCTTTTAACTTTATGCATCAAGCAAAAATTTAATTATATGCAACACTCTCTGACTTGAATAAATTGGTTTAACATTTAAAGCTATTTTCTGCACATTCCAGCACATAAAATAAAATATTTTTTGTGTTTACACTCACTCTTTCAAATAGATGCAAGTAAAACACAGCAGAAAATAAATAAAGTCAAAGACTCAGCGGTGCTCTTGCTCTATTTTCACCTGTAAAGCAGGACTGCGGTAGGCGGAGGTTTACCCTGGTGCAGGTGTGCCGCGGTCAGTTGAAGAATCCGCGACTTTCTCTGCGAGTTTCCCATTACGTCATGGCGCACTTGGTGCTTGCTTGGAAGTTTAGGGGTTTTTTTCACTGTAAAAAGAAGCTTTTTTCCCACGCACGATGGACGCTAATGTTTTTGTCACTTTTTATGGAATCAAACTCAAAGTAAGGTCAGTACTTCCACGCTTTAAACGCTGCACGCTCACACTCTCTCCCACAATCGATATGTGATCCATTGTTGACCTGTAGACAGCTGTTGTCACTAACGGCGCACTCGCTTATGTCACTGTCGTGAGACATTCTAGCAAAAAATCACGGTTTTAGTAACGCAGTAACGCAGCGTTCCTACGGGAAAGTAACGGTAAGCTAATTACCGTTTTTGCAATAGTAATCCCTTACTTTACTCGTTACTTGAAAAAAGTAATCAGATTACAAGATTACAAGTAACGCGTTACTGCCCATCTTTGGTAATGATGTGTTTAGTGTTTACATTTTTGAAAGCTTCGAGCTGCTCTTTTGGTGTGACAGTTTGAGTTTTGCAGTGGGAAGGTGTGGTTGTGTTTATGTAGCTTTAGAAAAGGGTGTTGTGTTTAGACATTGGGGAACATGGTGGAAACGTTTGTGAAATGTGTTTTAGCATTTGAGAAAAACTATAAAGCCTTTGAATGAAAACAAACGCTGTTGTGACAGTGATGTACACTGTCTTGTTGTTATATGTATGATTTCTATACGTTATACATCAGATAAAAACTTAGGTTGTAAGATTCAGATAATTATTTAATAAAAGCTAGACATTTTTAATGAGAATAACAAAAGTATTTCTTTGTTCCCTGTTAATGCCCTACCTGGCCCCCTGGCAAAACTTTGCTAGACCCGCCCCTGCACAGTTACCAGCTGTCAGCTACTTAGAAAAGGATCCTGGTGTTATTTGTCTCTCAGAAACAGTTCATAACTTCCCTTCAACTCATTCATGTCACCTAAAAGGTAAACCTATTTCTCCATCACCTGTTCAGCTCTGATGATTCAGTAAGAACATCTCCTGGTTTCATCTTCATGTTTCCCTCTCCCCAGATATCCAAACCGACATCATGGCCAGCAGCTTTTACGGCTGTGGCTCCAGCAAATATCAGCTGATACTAGAAATTAATATTAAATAAATTCTAACAACAGCTGATCAAGCTTAAACGTGCTGCTGTTGTTTAGTGCGACATCCGCTGGTTTCCTCTTTCTGGCGCAAAGTGGGCGATAAACAAACAACAGCTGGGACTTGCGTCAGAAATACCGATCAGCTGATCATTGATCAGTTTTATGATTGAATGAGAGAAGAAGAGGCAGCTGACAGCGTAAAGACGGAGAATAAATCCAGCTTTGTGTCTTTTTCCATTCTAGCTGAAGTACGGGACAAACTGTGTTCCTTTTCAGCTCAATACGAAATGCGTAATATTTTCTCTGAATGCGGGACGATTCTGTTTTTACGGGACGGTTGACAACTCTACTAACTAACCTTATGAATAAAATAAAGTTCACTATCAGTAACATCATAGCACCCACCCAGCTGTATAAAAACTCCGTCATGCTAGCTAGTACGCAGTACGAGGTATTGTAACTGACTGTAAAAACTCAGCACAACGGAAATAAACTCCACCTAAATTTGGTTTATATCTGATCCAGACAGACTGCAGTTCATAACTGAAAAACAAAATAATAAAAAAAAATCATCGGCCCATAAAAACGAAAAATCACCATCGGCCCACCGGGCAAAGGCCCGGTATGCCCGATGGCCAGTCCAGCTATGGTCGTGCCATCAGTTAAGCCTTTGCGTGTCAACTGTGGCACGGGTGCCCAGGGTTGCCGACCCCTGGCATAGAGGATAGCACTGGCCACAACAGAGACACAAAAAGATAACATGAAACGGGACATCTGCGACAAGCTTGAATGCAAGATTGATACGGTTACCCATATACTGCGGTCAGAAATATCATCTGTGAAGGCTGAGTTTAAAGCTGCTATAACCACCCTACAGGCCACCGTTAATGCTCAAGGGACCACCATTAAAGATTTGGAGCTTTCAGCTACAACCTGCAGTGACGACCTGACTTCTCTTCAATCTGCTGTAAGTGTCCTAACGGAGGAGGTCAGACAACTGCAAGCTAAATGTGAGGATCTAGAAGGAAGATCAAGGCGCAATAATATTCGCCTTATTGGCATCCCCGAGGGTTTGGAGACTTCTAACCCTAGGGAGTTTATTTCCCATCTCCTGCAAGATCTTCTGAAACTGAATGAAGCACCTCTGTTAGATCGGGTTCACAGGTCCCTTGGACCAAAGCCCAGAGAGGGAGCGCCTCCTCGCCCACTCCTCATTAGAGTCCACTACTTCCATGTTAAGGAACAGCTGCAGGGGCAAACTCTCCTCTACTTTACCAGGGCAGAAGGATCTCCATCTTTCCAGACTTCACACCTGCAGTGGCTAAAAAACGTTCACAGTTTACTGGGTCAAGCGCCTTCTACACTCTTGTCCTGGGATCAAGTTCAGCCTGTTCTATCCTGCGGAACTGAGGGTGACACTTCCAGATGGAGTTGTACGTAAGTTTACTGATCCTGCGTCTGCCACGGACTTTGCCAATAAAATCCTGGGGAGCCCTGCCTCTCAGGGCACATAAGTGTCTTAGCCCATTGGGCTGATATGTCCATCTTGGTTAATTTCTGTGAAATATTCTATTCTATTTTTTTTTCCTCTTTCTTCACTGTTTTTTATTTTTTATTGTATCTTATTGTATTTTTTTAAGTAACATACTTATGTTTATTTGAGGTGAGCTTGATTTATAGGATGTGTCTTGTTCTAATATATTTTCATACAATCCTTGATTTGTCTCTGCCTTGTATTGCAAGGAGCTTGAACTCAACTGGGACTTCGAATGGTTGGGAGGAAGTGCTCAGGGGTGTGTTTGGTGGGGGGTGCGCGCATCTTGTTAGGGAAGATGCTTCAGCATTTAGGGGGAAGTTTGGGTGTTCTTTGTTTTTTATGTTGTACTGTTCTGTTCACTGACTTTGTTTTTTCTGTGTTTTTCATCGGTCAGCTTCGGTTTTTTTCAACCTATGTTCTAACATGGTATCGCAATTAAATACTAATAATCAACAAGCAGGTCACTCGTTTAAGTTCTGTAGCTGGAATTGTAAAGGTCTGAACCAACCTATTAAAAGGAGCAAGGTCCTCCATCATTTGCAATTTTTGGGCGCCCAGGTTGTGTTTTTACAAGAAACACACCTAAAAATTTCAGATCATTTTAGACTTCGTAAGGGGTGGGTGGGCCAACTCTATCACTCTACATTTAAATCCAAAGTTCGTGGTGCTGCTATTTTAATACACAAATCAGTGCCATTTGTTTCTTCTAATGTTATAGCGGACCAGAATGGTAGATTCATTATTGTGAGTGGTAGTATTTTGAACACTAAATTCATTTTTGCCAATGTCTATGCTCCCAATTAGGACAATCCAAATTTTTTTAGCACTTTTTTCACTAAAATTCCTGACTTGTCTTCCCACTATTTGGTTTTTGGTAGCGATTTTAATTGTTGGCTCGGGCCGCTGGATCAATCCTCAAATAAGCCTGGTAGGCAATCCAACTCTTCCAAAATTATTAATATGTTCCTTGAAGAATTTTCTGTTATTGATGCCTGGCGTTTTCTCAACCCCACACGTAGAGAGTACACCTTTTTCTCCCCTGTTCATCATACATACACTCGTATTGATTACTTTCTACTGGACAGTCGACTTACTTCACAGATTCGCTCTTGCTCTCATAGTGCTATTGTCATATCAGATCATGCTCTGTTGACTCTAGATTTGGCAGTGGGCCAAAGTTCTCCACCAGCTCCATGGCGTTTGAATACACGCTTGCTGTCAGACGATAAGTTAATCACATTTGTGAATTCCAAGATAGACTTATTTATAGAGACAAACATTACACCCGGAATATCACCCTCCATTTTGTGGGAAACGTTTAAGGCTTTTATCAGGGGACATATTATATCTTATGCTGGTTTTGAGGCAAATCAAAGGAAAGCAAAGTTGTCCGAGCTCATAATACGCATATCGCAATTAGATGAGTTGTATGCTGTCTGCCCGGCACCAGAGGTCTATAATGACAGGCTGTCTTTGCAGACTGAGTTTGATCACCTGTCCTCTGCTCGGGCTGAAGAGATGTTGTTGAAGTGTCAGTACTCCCAGTATGAGTATGGGGATAAGGCCAGTAAACTGCTCTCCCATCAGCTTCGTAGTGCAGCAGCTGCACATTCCATTCCTCGGATTCAGACATCAAGCGGTGTTTCTACGGATCCTAAAATAATTAATGACCAATTTCGAGACTTTTATTCATCTCTCTATGTGTCTGAGTGTGCATTTAGTACTGAGGCTTTGGACTCCTTTTTCAATCATCTTAAGGTCCCATCAATTGATCAGACACACAGCCTTCAGCTGGAGGGACCAGTAACTGTAGAAGAGATCCTGCAAGCTATCAGCAAATTGCAGTGTTCTAAGTGTCCCGGACAGGACGGGTTTCCTGTTGAGTTCTATCGTAAATTTATGCCTAAACTGGCCCCACTCATGATAAATATGTATAAGCATTCACTGGAAGTTGGATCCCTCCCACCCTCTCTACTGCAGGCATCTATATCCTTGATCTTAAAAAAGGATAAGGATCCATTACAATGTGGCTCATACCGTCCCATTTCTTTGTTAAATGTGGACTATAAAATCCTTGCTAAACTTTTAGCGATGCGTGTGGAAGCAGTCTTGCCATCTGTAATTAACCCGGATCAAACTGGCTTTATTAAAGGGAGATATGCCTTCTCTAACCTTAGACGCTTGTTTAATGTTCTTTACAATCCCTCAGACTCCAACAGCCCTGAGTTTGGGATCAGTTTAGATGCTGAGAAGGCTTTTGACAGGGTCGAGTGGGGATACCTTTTTTATGTTCTGGATAAATTCGGCTTTGGTAAAATAATCATCTCCTGGTTGAAACTTCTTTATATATCCCCGCTTGCCGCTGTCAAAACAAATGGCACATGTTCTGACTTTTTTCCTCTGTTTAGGGGGACTAGGCAGGGCTGTCCCATGTCGCCGTTGCTCTTTGCAATTCTAATTGAGCCCCTGGCCATATCGCTGAGATCAAACCCAGGTATCACCGGGGTTACTAGGAATGGTATAGATCAAAGGGTCTCCTTATACGCAGATGATTTTCTTCTTTATATCTCAGAACCAGCATCCTCATTTCCTTTGGTGCTCTCAATACTTGAACAGTTTAGCCTTATTTCTGGCTATAAGCTGAATCTCGCTAAGAGTGAACTGTTCCCCCTGAATGCTGCTGCACAGAAATATCAGTGCACAGCACTGCCTTTTCGAGTTGTATCGGACAACTTCACATATTTAGGGGTTAAAATTACAAGTCAAGGGGGTCCGGTAATGGCGGCTGGCTGAAAGGACGTGCCCACTTCTGCTCCGCTATCTTTCTGTAAAATCCTGAATAATACTCGTTTGTTAGACATTGAACGACACCTAGGACAGCTGTGATGCCTCTCTCGCAAAGGAAACCCGGGAAAAACATTAGTAGACCGACTCAATCGAAATTATCTGACTTCACTTCTAAGTTGAACTCTGAGGCTAGCTGTGAAGCTAGCGTTAGCCGTGAAGATAGCGAGACTAATATCAACGCTAGCCAGGCGGTGGAGGAGGGAAATGATGAGCCGACTGAGAGGGAAGAGACAGCCGAAGGCTCAGACGTAATACTGGCGGCTATTGCAAGCTTGAAATCCGATTTTTCCTCCAAACTTGATGGTGTTTTGTCAGCAATAGAGACTGTGAGGAAGGATGTTAATGAGTGTGCCAAGCGGGTCAGTGAGGCGGAGGCCCGGATATCTGCAGCAGAAGATAGCATTACCACCTTGGAAGCAAAGGTACGGACTCTTGAAAATAACAACAAAAACCTCGAGGACAAAGTGCTGGATCTGGAGACCAGATCGCGACGATCTAACTTGAGACTTGTTAACCTGCCCGAGGACGCAGAAGGAGAAGATGTGTGCGCTTTCTTGGAAAACTGGCTACCGGAGGCTCTGAACTTGGCGCCGCTACGAACCGCTCTGACGCTGGAGAGAGCGCATCGGGTCGGCCAGAAGAATATGTCAAATACCGCTGCACCAAGGACTATGATCATGAAGTTTCTAAATTACAAGGATAAAATGACCGTGATAAGAGCTGCCAGGGCAAAGGGACAGATTCTTTTCAAGAATCGCCCGGTAAGATTTTATGAGGACCTAGCGACCGGAGTGCACAAAAAACAGAAAGAGTTTGACGCCGTAAGACAACAGCTTCGCTCCATGGGTATCCGGTACGGCATGATTCCTCCTGCGCGACTGATAGTGACACACGACGGACAGTCCCGCATCTTTAACCTGCCAGGTGAAGCGGAGAACTTTGTAAAGGCTCTGAGGTCAGAAAGTGGACCGGGGTGAGATGATGTAATCATGGTCATACTACAGTGTGTTGGCATGGAGGGATGATTACTGAGCTTTAAGTTTAAAAAGAAGTGAGAGGGAGAGAGAGAAAGGCCAGTTTGTTATATTTATTTGTTTATTGGTCCAGAGGCTCACAGCCACTATTAGTACCCTGATTTTCTTATCGTATTCAATAACAAGTTTTTTGTTTGCATAGCGGGGTGGGGTAAGGGAAAAGTGTTCAGGCACAGTCGGTTGATCCTCACTTTTGGGTGGAACAACCTTTAGCTGTTAGACAGGTGCCAATATGTATAGGGGGAGGGAAATGGGTGCCCAAGTTCAAGTTAAAGGGGCATATTCAGTATTCATTGTTATGGATGTAGTTTTTGACATTCAGGTATTATTTGTTTCTCTGTCCTTTAATATTTCAAATGTGTTGGGAAGGGTTAGCCTTGTTGGATCTACTACACATATTTGGACGGATATTAGGATATAAAGTGAACAAAGAAAAATCTTCATTAATGATACTTAACTCAGAAGAGAGAGAGGGTGCTGGAAATTCTTTCCAATTCAAAATGGTAGACTGTTTTACCTGTCTGGGGATTAAGATAGTGCCATGTTTGAGAGACATTGTTGGAGCTAACTACACCCCTATGGCAGACTCAATCACCTCATCCCTAGATAGATGGAAGCTCTTGCCCTTGTCACTTATAGCGAGAATTAATGTTCTTAAATTAAACATAATGCCCAAACTTTTGTACCTGTTCCAGAACATCCCATTGTCATCCCCTGCTAACTTATTTTCACACCTGAAGACAATTTTTGTACGTTTTTTGTGGAATGATAGACGACCAAGGCTCCGTTTATCACTCTTGTACTTACCGTATGAAAGAGGAGGCCTCAAATGTCCCAATCCACTTTGGTACTATTGGGCAGCCCAATTGAGGACTATGATGTATTATTTTACAGATAAATCCCCCCCGCCTTGGACAAATATGGAAAACAGCTCAGTACCTCTTCCCCTTCCCCAGTACCTATACTCAGCAAAAGTCAAAATGTTGAAAAAAAAGACAAAAAATCCTATAGTCAGAAATATGATTATGATCTGGTATCAGGTTAAAAAATACCTGGGTGAACCCACCTCTTTCGCACGCTTTAGCCCAATATGGGGTAATCAATTTTTCCCTCCAGGCAGAGCAGACCCTGGTTTTAGGAAGTGGGCTGACAAAGGCTTAAAGACAATAGGGGATCTCGTGGGATCAGAGGGTGAGATTTTGATGTCATTTGAGGAGTTGATTTCCAAGTATGATATCCCATGCAAACATCGATTTAAATATCTACAAGTGAGAAACTTTATTAGATCATCTCAAAATCAGTGTTTGTCAATCCCTCCGTTTTCCACTTTGGAAACAGAAATGAAAAGAGATTGCTTTGGAAAGGGAATAATCTCCAAATTATATAATATGTTAGTAGAGGGTTCCCCTGAATCTTCTTTAGGAAAACTTAATGCCTGGAGGGAAGATTTACAGGAGGACTTATCCTCCGAAGACTGGGAGGAGGCATGTGCTGAAGCACAAACACAAACTACCAGTACTCGTCTCAAAGTATTGCAATATAATTGGCTAATGAGGACGTATGTGACTCCAGAAAAGCTTAATAAGTATAATGGTGATATCCCAGACTTGTGTTTCAGGTGCGGAGAGGAGAAAGGGACATTTTTCCACTGTGTCTGGGAATGCAATAAAGTACAACGGTTTTGGAAAGAGATTAAACAAGCTCTGGATATTATATTGGGTACACAACTAGCTCTTGACCCTAAACTTTTTATTTTAGGGTTATATCCTGATGGACATCTTATGTCTAGAAAGGTAATTACCGCCCTGGACTTATGTCTACTGCTGGCAAAAAGAGTCATAGCACTCTCATGGAGGAAGACCAGTAAACCAAAATACATTAACTGGATTAAGGAATTGTCCACAACTTTACCTATGGAAAAAATTACTTACATTATCAAGGGGAAACTACCACTTTTTCAAAACATCTGGGGTCCCTTTATGCAATATATGGGAAATATGGATCTTGGCAGTATGGTGGATGGGGCAGATGGGGTGTAAATGTTGGTGGTCCTCTGCAGTTTCCTAAATTAATCTCTTTTATACTTGATCTTTAATGCTGTGTGAATTGTACATTTGAGTTTGTAACTTTGAACCATGCACAATAGTGTAACCGAGTTGATGTTGAGCAACCCTTGGAAATAGAGAAGCTTATTATATATATATATATAATTTTTTTTTTTTGGGGGGGGGGGGTTTGTGTTTTCCTTTTCCTTTGTTTGACTAAGTTATTATTTACAGGTCATATAGTTTGTACTTCCACTTAACTGTTGCTCTCTAACATCTTATAAGTGTCTGATTTGCAAGGGAGGGCGATTGACTGTTATACAATAATTTAGCTGCCCTGGATGTTTCCTTTGATGTGGAAGTACTCCAATTTCTGTATGTAATTTTGAAACGCAATAAAGATATTGTTGGAAAAAAAATTACAAGTCAATTCCATGCTCTTTTCAAGCTTAATTTCGACCCACTTGTGGAGAAAGTTAGGCAGGATTTGGACAGATGGTCTCTACTCCATCTGTCTGTAGCAGGGCGCATAAATACAATTAAAATGAATATCCTCCCAAGATTTTCTTTTCTTTTTCAGTGTGTCCCTGTATTTATCCCAATTTCCTTTTTTGTTAAATTAGACAAGATTCTCTCTGGGTTCATTTGGAACAAAAAAAAACCCTAGAATACGCAAGACATATCTTCAAAGACCGAAAAAGATGGGGGATGGCTTTACCAAACCTTATGTTCTATTATTGGGTATGTAATATTCGTATTCCCAGGTAGTCAAAGGAGCTTGCAAAGAAAAGCGTCTGGACTTCTTTAAGTTACTTGAAGACGTTTCATTATAGATATAGATATCTATAATCCAGTTTTCACACCTTGGCTCAGGCGATTAGAGGATCATCAGGGGGTCCTTTTGTCCCTCTGTGGGGGGTTACTCCCACTAGGTTAATATCTGGGACTCTCCACCATTTGACCTTAGAACTGAAGAAGCTTCTCGGATGAGAGGTGAAACGTCTTCAAGTAACTTAAAGAAGTCCAGACGCTTTTCTTTGCAAGCTCCTTTGACTACGATGACCTGGATGACTGAGAACCTTCACAGACGTATTCCCAGGTACTGGCTACAGGGGGAAGGCATGAATAATGCTGAGTTTGGAGACTTCTTCTTGTGCCTCATCCTCTTTACCAGCCCTGATTTATGCCCAAAAGCAGCCTCCGAGTGCAGGTTCTTATAATAACTCTATTGTCAAAGTTACCTTGAAAATATGGTATCAATTTCGTCGTTATTTTAAGTTGACCTTTTTTTCCCTTCAGTCACCCATTTTGAAAAATCCCTCTTTTCAGCCTTCGTTAGTTGATGGTGCTTTTTATTTGTGGGCCTCCTTGGGTATCAGGTCTTTTTCTGATCTGTAAATTCAGAATACATTTGCCTCCTTTGAACAGCTCTCATTGAAATTTGGCCTTCCAAAAAGTCACTTTTTTCGCTACTTACAAATCCGGAGTTTTGTTAAGGAGAAATCCTCTCAGTTCCCATCTAGACCTCCTTGTCATGACTTTGATAACCTTCTATCGCCTCCCCCTTCATCACAGGGCCTGATCTCTTGTCTGTATGGGAGAATATGTTCCTTTGGCAACTCCTCAACCTCGGCTATTAAAATGGCATGGGAGCAGGACTTGGGGTGTGTAATTCAGGATGACTCTTGGGATAAAATTCTTTACCGGGTCCATGGCTCCTCATTATGTGCCAAACACGGGCTGATTCAATGTAAGATTTTGCACCGTGTACATTGGACTAAAGCCAGACTAGCTCAAATATACCCCAACTTTAGCCCTGATTGCGACCGTTGTCATCAAACACCTGCCTCTCTAATACATATGTTTTGGTCATGTCCATCCCTCAAATTAATTAATGGATTAATATTTTTCTGACTTTATCAAAGATCATCCAGCTAACCCCCCAACCTGTGCCCTTAACTGCTTTGTTTGGGGTTCTTCCTGATACAGTTGTCTTGCCGACGCCCCAAGCGGATCTGGTAGCATTTCTCACCTTATTAGCAAGACGCAGAATATTGTTATGTTGGAAGTCCCCTTCTCCCCCATCCTGGGAAATCTGGATCAGAGACGCTTTGCATTTTAGCAAACTCGAAAATATTAAATTCACCCTGCTTGGGTCTATGGCCAAATTTTTTAAGACCTGGCAACCCTTTTTTGAATATGTTGTTTTTTGTCCATGTCGACCAATTAAAAAAACAGTCAACACGTGGGATTTGATTGTTTAGGAAGAGGGAAAAGTTTTAGGAGTGACGGTAACGGCAGCGAGACAGAGCGAGCGAGTGAGAGAGAGAGCGAGAGAGTTTTTAGATGTGGGAGATTTGTGACGTTTAGTGTGGCGTGTTTACTTAGTGTGTTGTCTTGTGTAGTTGTTCTGTTGTGTAGTCGTTTTGTTTTGTGTGTCAGTGAGGGCACTAATGAATGTCACAAAAGCACATTTGCAACGTAAACACTGTCACTAAGTAGAAAACCAGCGGAGTGATACCCCTCCTGTTGTCAGGCCTGCAGGTTTATCCATGTGTTGTTCTCCTCTGTCTTTTGGTGGACAAACTTTTTTTTTTACTGGCACACATCATTTGTGGGGCATCTTATTGCGACACCTAATTGTTCTCTCATTTTAATTTTAGTAATATTTTTAAATTACGGAGCCCCGCAGGGGACATGGGAGAAAAAAAATTAAGACGGACTTTTGCGAAATCTCACAAAAGTTTTGCGAGATCTCGCAAAACTAACTCGGGATCTCGCAAAACTTTTGAATTAAATGGTTGTACAAAATGGTTGTACAAAATGAAAAAAAAACAAACTCAGGTGTATTGGCTGCATTTTTAGATAAATAGTTGTATATGTTTACAAAATGTACAATTTATATTTGCATTTCAAGTTATAAAAATTTACTGTTTTTTTTTTTTACAGTAAAAAAATACTACTAGGATTTTAAGTTCTTTGTGTGATTTCAGATCAGTAATACTAATGCAGTATGTCAGTGAAAAAAACAACTAAATTCAGTTGAGCTGAAAAGAATGACACCAAACAAGGCAAGGGGAAAAAAATAAAATGAAACAATTTGAGGGTGAAACGTAAACTCAAAAGGAGTCAAAAATGGCCGGTTGTATTTCAGACCTCAGTGGGTTAATCCAACAAATCATGAAAAATTAGGTTTAAATTTTTGTTCATGACAGTGCAGATTTCTGACATTTTGTGTAATTTAAGCATGTAACAATGTGATTGTTTTCTAACAGTGTGAAACTTAAGTTAGACTTGTATTTGTAAATGAACCGCCCCATGTTGTGTAGCTTTCTGGATTTTATACTTGTTGGGCTACATATTTATTTATTATACAGTATATAGAATCAAAACTCACATGTTTTATGTAACTAAAGTGTGTAATTATGTGGGCTACAGACAATAATTAAATTCTAGACTATATTTATATGAAAAACGTGTATACTTACTGCATTTGAATTATTCTAACCATATGTAACCACCTGCATATGTGTTTGGAAAAAAAAAGGCTTAGATTTTGCCACCCCATTTGATTTCTTTGCCACCCTCATGCCACCCTAAGAAAATTTCTCTAGATCCGCCCCTGCATAGCGTTTGCTCAAAAAACTCAGTAATATTGATATTGAAGTTGACTGGAAGAAGGAATGGGGTGGAAATATTGTTCATAAAACCTCACTGAGTTCAGGAGTAGCAATTCTTTTCTCAAGAAACTTTCTTCCAGTTTCTATTGAAGTAGATGATATTAGGGCTGCTCGATTATGGCAAAAATGATCATCACGATTATTTTCACTGAAATTGAGATCTCGATTATTTGACGATATTTATTTAACCCTTTAAGACCTACTATAGAACCAAGTCCGCCAGAGCTTATATTATTTTTTTACATGTTGTAGTGCCATTTGTGGAGCATTTCAAGTTGCTATACATCAATACAACTGTTATAGCCCATATTTTAATAATATGTATGCATTAAGTCCATAGTAACTACATTAATTGCAAAACAGTGCAATAAACTACAAAAAAATTGAAAATCGTTTTTGTTTTTTTTTACATATATTTCTACTTGGAGAAGTTTAAGAGGTTTATCCCTCAAAACTTTAAATACAAAAAAGTTACAAAAAATAGTTTACAACAACAGGAAATTTATTTTGAGTGTCTTCATAGTTTTATTTTGGAGATAAAGCAATTTTTATATACTGCAGGAAAAACAAAAAAACAATCCTATGATGCAAATTTGCAAAGAAAACAGCAGGTGCATCAAAATAAACTATTTCGAGTTCTAAGCATCCCAGAAACTATTCAGAAAAGTCAAACATGACCAGTATAGGCTTTTAAGGCCTACAAGTAAAAAACTACATTTCCGCGAAAATTACGTCACTTCCGGTTTCGGGCAGGAAATGGCGGACATGCGATAGTTTGCGTTGACGTCTGTTTCACTGTGGGAAGTGTTACGAACAGCTGATCGGATCGGCAAAGCCTGTTTCTGGAATATTGTGTTTTTGTTCCTGCAAGCGCTTTTTATGCAATTTTTGCAAAGCTTTATGTGGAAGGAAACCGTGACCGAGGACAAGCTGATGGCATAAGATGTAAGTACAACTCCTCCGGTTTCGTATGCAAAACAAATTATTGCGCTAGCTTACACGGTTCAGGTTCTACAGGGATTTAAAAATAGTTACACAAAACGGAGCGTGCTGCTCTGACCGGCTTTAAAGGGTTAACAATAACAATGTATTGAATAATGACTTTAAAAAATAATATAAAATAGTGTGCAACACCACTGAAGTTTTTTTTACCTCTCTTTTCAACCAACGGCAGTCACTCTCCTCTCCAATTAACTTCTGCTTAGCTTTCCGAGCTTCCCTCGGGTCCTCTTAATCAGCGGTCTCCAACCTTTTTTGCGCCACGGACCGGTTTATGCCCTACAATATTTTCACGGACTGGCCTTTAAGGTGTCGCGGATAAATGAGGGAGGGGCTAATAATCTGCTCAGTCATTTTTAATGATCGTTGAAAGCCTAGATCGTAATCGTGATTAAAATTCGATTAATTGAGCAGCCCTAGATGATATTGTACCTGGGAGGTTGTTAAAGGTCATTGTTACGTATGAAAATTTCAAGCTGACATTGTTAAATGTGTAAGCTCTAGTCTCTCCTCGTGTTCGATGTGTTTTCTTAGAAAGGTTAGCGAGTACGCTGTTAAGTTGTACGTCAACGGATCATTTGATTTATTGATTTATCCATACACACACAGAAATACATCATATAAGATTAAAAACAAACGTATTCACATAAATGAATCTTTTTTTTTTAACTTGGTTTCAGACAATGAATGATCACTTTACCTTGAGCAACATGAGGTCATTCTCCTTGGATCCCTGGTAATAGTCAGGATGAGGAAAACGTTTATCAACCTTTTGGACCTGTTTAGAAGTTTTTTCTTTTTTCTTGATCGAGTGTGCTCCCAGCGTCACTTTACTCATACTGTAGAAGAAAAAAAAATGTATTAGTGAAAGTTCACTTATAAAAAAGATTAATAGGTCAGATTAACCCTTTTAAATAAAACAGTTATAACATTATCATAGCTGCACAGTTATTTCATTATATGTGTATTATTGTATATAGTTGGGTTATGGTTATTTTAGAGACATAGATAAAGCTGCATGGTGTCTTCCTCGAGGTGAATAAAGAATTTCAACGATATAACAATTTGCAGTTATGAAATTTCTGAGTGCAGTCTCTTTCTATGACAGTGATTACCACACTGTTTAGATAAACATTTAATCTTTTTTTTTCTCATTTGGATTATGGCCAACATCAATATGTATGTGCAATGCAGACAAATCTACTTGTGTTTTGCAGGCTTTTCTATAAAAACAACAGACAATATGTTTGATGCCAATTTGATTTGTATCTATGATAAGGAAATGAAGAAATTCTAAAAAATTAAAAAAAAATATGACAATGATTAGTGCAAAATTCTCTGTGAAGATATTAATTACTACAAGAATATGGACAATCTATAAATAAAAAAATAACAAACATTACATTAATAATTATAATAAAGACTTTTTCCTTCTGATCTCTCGTGAAATCTTTTTATGTATTATCTTTCACACTGTCAGTTAAACATAAATATTACAATATTGTGATTTGAAAAGCGTTCCTACTCTTTGCAGTGGGCAGCTGTCAGGACCCATTGTGGATGGATTAACGTCCCTCCACAGACAGATTTTTTGCTTTTCACATAGGCCATGAAAGGCAACGAGTGTGGCTCGACTTCTTTCCCTCCAATAATCTCAGACCCACCACCTAAAACAAAAAGAAAATATCCATCACATAACAAATTCAGCAGATGATGCAGTCAAAAACAGATGAGTGAAACAAATACCCTTCACCAACTGCTTTTGTAATGCCAAGTATGCATTCTGCTTATTTAAATGAATGAGAAAATTGTCTACAGGTAAATTAAAGTACCACATAAAATATTAATCACCTGGCTGGATGATCACGAGGAGCATGCATGAAACGAAAACACTGAAATAACTCTGGCAGAACATTTTGCCCTTTGTCTCTCATAGATGTTGAATGCACTGAAACCGTGACGCTCAGCTTTATACAGAGAGCTGAAAGGATGTGGTCTGACAACTGAAATTAACAAGTCAGCAAAGTGGGCTCCTAAACGATTCTAAGGTTGTGATCAAATATATCATTACCAACCTTACCCCATTCACCATCACCACCAATAACAACAACAACAACAAGAACACACACATATACTTACCCACTTTTTGACCGTGAGAAATTTGACTTGGTGTATTTCCCATGGATGAATACTTCATTGTCCTTGGCTTGACTGTTAAACTAAACTTAGATTGTTGTAATTTTCATTCTGTGCTTTAAAAACTTCCATATTTCATGACATAGTATCTGTGGTGAGGCATGGTCAGTGGTGCCGTGCGGACCCACCTGCACGGCATCCGCAATCACACCTGCCGTGTTAAAAACACGGGGAAGCAGGGGTTGTTGTGAGTTGTGGTGTGATGAATGTGCGGCTGACAGCTGAGAGGTGCAGCCGAGTGTGCAATAACGATGGCTTTGCCTAACACTCTCTGGACCTGCCGTGTCTCTATCACACACCACTCATTCAAACTTATGGGACAATTGAGAGAAATGTGTAGGCTGAGACTTAATTTTTTAAAGTTACTATTCAAAAACCATGTTTGGACAATGTGTAAAGCAAACTAAAAAATAATTTGTTTATGTTTGTACTGTTTACTAATAATTGATCAACACTGTATTGCCAGCAGTATTTGTTTGTCTACCTTCACACACATATGAACTTGAGTGACAGTAAAACAGTAAAAATATGATGTCATTCAGTGGTGCATTTGGGTAATCTCAGTCTCTCACTGAATGTGCTCCTGTGATTAGCTAGCACGTTATGGAGTGGGTGCAAGGTATTGTCCAGCGTTGTCCTTATGTTGGAAAGCGTCTGCCTCTCTGACACCACAGTAAGAAAGTCCAGCTCCATCCCCACATCATTTCTGGCTTTGCCAATCAGTTTATTGAGTCTGTTGAACACAATAAATATGTCACAGTGGGGTACGCCGGTGTGTTTTGAATATAGACCCAAATGCAGACACTGAGCGAGGAAACAAAAGCGAGCCTTCATTAGGGCTGACGACGAAAAGTGCAAACAACATGAACAGTGACGAGAACTAAACTAACACCTAAACTGGAAAGAACTAATACTAACTATGAAAACAGTGAAAACTATGAAACCACAATGAAGACTATGAATACTAAGATGAGACGTGGATGGTAAACAGACAACCTGACAATCAGCAAAGGAAGACAGGGGACTTACATACACACAGGAGGTGATCAGAAGAAGTGGAAACACAGGGGAAACAGCTGACTAGAACGAACATAATGACGCCACAGAGGAAGTGAAACAAAAAACAATGACAAAGACACACAAAACTCTTTCAAAATAAACCAGGAAACACTGTGAAAATAACAATAATCAAAGAATAAAACGAAAACACACAAAACACTGGATCGCAAACCCAGTTCCGTGACAAAATAGACCGAGTGGGTCCGGGGTTCCTCCAGGTGAACCACAATGCCAGGCCTCATGTAGCAAGAGATCCAAGAGGATGAAGAAACTGATACTGGCCCCCAACGCCCGACTGACCTAAATTCAAAAGAACAGCTATGGGAAATTTTGTTTAGGTACATCTGACACCACCAGGTTACGCTGCAGACTGTCCATGAAACCAGTTATGCCCTGGTCACCTCTTGTAGGAGACCCCCCCAGGACACCCTCTGTCATCTCATTGGGAGCGTGCCCTAGCATACATAAAAGCACATGAGAGCAGGGCTCTAGACTAACTTTTTGTCACGGTTGCACTGGTGTGCCTAAAAGTTAGGCGCCCAAATTTTTCAAGCGCATCGCTTGACACCGCAGTTGTCAAGCAGGCCCTCTGACCACTGGTGGCGGTCAGAGGGCCCAGTGGCGCCAGTGTCCGGCAGCCTCGCCTCTGTCAGTGCGCCCCAGGGCAGCTGTGGCTACAATGTAGCTTGCCATCGCCAGTGTGTGAATGTGTGTGTGAATGGGTGAATGACTGAATGTAGTGTGAAGCGCTTTGGAGTCCTTAGGGACTAGAAAAGCGCTATACAAATGCAGGCCATTTACCATTTACATTTTACATGTGCACTTTTTGGGCCGTCCATACAGACAATATTGTCTGTAAATGATTAAATAACAATCTTGTCAACAAGTTACTGAAAAAGTGCTTGTGTTTAAAGTGCTTTGGGACTCTTTGGTAATATTGCAGACAATGTTAAACTTAATCATCACATCGACCTCCTCTGATGACCCGTTTGCGATGGGAAACTGTTCTTAAAGTACACTGCGAGAGAGAGAGCTGTGCATGAAGTATGATTTTAACGTGGTGGAAGCAAAACAGCAAAAGTAAGAGAGAATTAATGACGACATTTATCAAATGTGAAGCGTAGTTTGAATCTTCTTTTGCTGCTGGTTCAGGGAATTTTTGTTAAAGAGAGACAAGACCTAGCGCAAAAAGGATGTAAACACAAAGCGCGCATCCGCGCTCTGTGTTTACGTTGCTGAAATCGTTTTGTGGGCTTTAATCTGAGATTCTGGCATTTCTGGCAAAATACATTTATATTTAAAAGTCGATTCAGGATTTAATGAATTGATTTCTCTTTATTCAAGCTACTCACCTCTATCTATCTGCCTGCACTTTCAAACGTACACACAAAGGACTACAGGAATATCTGGACTGCGGCTAATTAGAGAGGTCCCACCCCTGACTATCTCTGACTGGTTTAGACCATGATAGGGGCATAATATATGTCAGTTGTTGACCAGTGTTGGTCAAGTTACTTGAAAAAAGTAATCAGTAACTAATTACTGATTACTTCCCCAAAAAAGTAATCCCGTTACTTTACTGATTACTTATTTTCAAAAGTAATTAGTTACTTAGTTACTTTTTAAAAACATGATTTACAACCTGAATAGGTGATAAAGCGATAGATCTTTCAGCCCAATTCTACTTTTTCTACATAATCCATCATACAAAATGTAATCAAATGGAAAAGTCTTTTTTTTTAAACTTGTTTTATCAGTTTTAATCTTTTAACTTTATGCATCAAGCAAAAATTCAATTATATGCAACATTCTCTGACTGGAAGAAATTAGTTTAACATTTAAACTTATTTTCTGCACATTCCAGCACATAAAATAAAATATTTTTTGTGTTTACACTCACTCTTTCAAATAGATGCAAGTAAAACACAGCAGAAAATAAATAAAGTCAAAGACTCAGCGGTCCTGTTGCTCTATTTTCACCTGTAAAGCAGGACTGGGGTAGGCGGAGGTTTACCCTGGTGCAGGTGTGCCGCGGTGAGTTGAAGAATCCGCGAGTTTCTCTGTGAGTTTCCCATTACGTCGTTGCGCACTCGGTGCTTGCTTGGAAGTTTAGGGGTTTTTTTCGCTGTAAAAAGAAGTTTTCTTCCCACGCACGATGGACGCTAATGTTTTTGTCACTTTTTATGGAATCAAACTCAGAGTAAGGTCAGTACTTCCACGCTTCAAACGCTGCACGCTCATACTCTCTCCCACAATCGATATGTGATCCATTGTTGATCTGCACACAGCTGTTGTCACTAACGGCGCACTCGCTTACGTCACTGTCGTGAGACATTCTTGCAAAAAATCACGGTTTTAGTAACGCAGTAACGCAGCGTTACTACGGGAAAGTAACAGTAATCTAATTACCGTTTTTGCAATAGTAATCCCTTACTTTACTCGTTACTTGAAAAAAGTAATCAGATTACAGTAACGCATTACAAGTAACGCGTTACTGCCCATCTCTGTTGTTGACCACATGGAGACTTTCAGAGTTGCAGCGGCTTTTCTTTCTTTTTTCGACACTGCAAAGAACTCTAACTAATGGTATAGTAAGAAACTGAGCGTCAGTGTCACATGAAGCTCATGGTCTTACAAGTAAAGATATTATTTATAATATTTTCAGACTGTTCATGTTACAGTAATGCTGAGATGTATTTAGAGGGCTAAGTAGATTGGTTACTTTCCCTTTAGGATCAATAAAGTTATTCTTATTCTTTAACTATTCTCAACTCGCAGTGCCGCTAATGGGTTGTCATCAGCAGACAGCAATGAAAGAACAGCATCATTTAAGGTAAAACGTCTAACTAACAAATTGAGACTGCCCCTTGTCATGGATGACACTTGTGGTATGTCGTGACATTTTGCACTCTTCCTGTGCAGGGTCTTAGCATTATTTTTTGTGGTTTGCTCTTAGTCAGAGGCTCATTATGCTTGTTCTTCTAGAAGTGAATGCCTCTTGTGTTGACATTACTACAGCTCTCTTTTGCAGGAAAGATTATTACAACCTAACCTACCTCAGGGGGGGAAAGAAGAAAGAAGAAAATAAATTACAAGATATCATCTTTACTGTGTAAGTGATTTAATTCCACAGCCATTCACTGGTATCTGGTTACAGTGACTCCAGAAATGCTTGCAAAAGTACGGGACAAGTTTGCCAATCATATGGACATATGTCACATGTCTGGAGAGAGACATATTAAGTTCAAGTACTGTATTTATAACTTTTATTAACTATGTATCTTAAAATGTAAGGTGGGCTCTATGTCCATTACTTTGAAGAATGTAGCATTCTAAAATCAGATACGTTTTTTATATGACATATAATGTGTTTGAGAAATTGGAAATTTGAAAGAGCTATAGTAAAAACAATGAAATAAACAGTGATTCCTTTTAAAATTTTGCTTTGTTAGAAAGTAGAAAAAGAAGAAAGTGTAGTCAAAAAGCAATACAGAAAGTAAAGTAGAAACAATGCAGATTTAAGGCACTTTTACATTTGCTTATCTTTTCAGGTGTGAAAGCTATGTACCCATGTTTATGTATGGTGTGCAATGACAATTGCTAAAATACTGGACAGTCAATCTTTTCCTACACAATACTAAAAAGACTGGTTATAGATATCTCACCCAAGTTCCTGCAAGGGAAAGGGTGATGAACCCACTTCCAGTTATATGATGTTTAAACAAACGCCTGTTCATGTAATAGATGTGCTGATGCTTTTAATAGTCTGTAAAGATTATAGCAAGCAAGGAACCTACTCTATAAAAGATGAAACAGAAGCCATTAAATGAAAAATAATAGATCAAGTGGACCCAGCAGTGGCATGTTTAACAGCATCAAAGATTCATATTTGGCTGTTAGGTCATATCTGCATTGATGTCGGTATCACATTTCAGGGGCACCCATTGTGTTCTTGATCCACTTGACTTGTTTTTCTGAGAGAAAAGAATAGACTCCAGGTTTTTTTATGTTACCACACTCTTTAGGTCCAAAAGAAGTGACTCCAACTAGCACTCCATTGCACAACAGTGGCCCTCCTGAATCCCCCTGCAGAAAGAGCAATCGCTTTTGAATTATTTACAACTTTCAAGGTGGCAGCGGGTCTTCAAGCACAAAAAATATGCATGATCCTTACCTTACAGGTATCAGTCTTTTTTTTACCCTTTGAACCAGCACATATCATGTCACTGGTGATAACAGGGTTGCGGTTGTAATAGTCACGAGAGTTGCACGTTACTCTATCGATCACAGTCACATTAACAGACATAAGGACATCTGATGGTTTGTTTTTTTGTAGTTAGTCCCCATCCAGCCACCAGACAGTTGCTGTCAGCTGCAGGGTCTTTGACATGTTTATGTAGCTGGAGACAATTCACCGTTTTGGTTTCCTGCACTGGTTCATTAAGCTGAAATAAGATTAAAAAGAAACATAACATAGGATATAAATTGTGTATACGTATCTTTACAAAGATTTTTCTTAATAAAAGAACTATATGCAGTAATTCAAAAACCGAAGCCTCCTTTCTCTACAATTTGCTTCAAGGAGTCAACGTGATCTTTTAAGCTTTATCAAAAAGGAAATCTTTAAGACTAACCTTAAAAGTAAAGAGGGGGTTAATTGTGAATTTAGTGACATGAATTTAACCAGCCAGAGTCAGTGAAAAATGTTAAGTGTTTCCATTTTTTGACCTTAAGGGGCTTGAGTATGACTGGATGCTTTCAGGTAACCACTTGAAAAGCATGCAGTCTATGCAATGGCCAGATTAAGAATTCAATACCCTGTTTACTTTTCTGAGTAGCATCAAAGTGTCTACAATAGCATGAGGGCTTTGAAGGTTGAAGATCAACAAAACTGCTATTTTTTAGTCACAGCAGAAAGGAAGGATGTTTGAATGAATATGGGCTTTTTATAAAATTTGTCTGATACTCAGAATCAGTCACAGAACAGATTAGAATAAATTACAGTGTTTGCAATGAACCTTAATTACAGCTACTAAAAGTGTTGATATTGTTAAAACAACATAGGGACATGCGAGAGCCTTGGAAGAGTATAACAGGCACACAAAGTGTTTGATTAACAGCATTTTGAATAAACAGCAACTGAAAATAGAAGAAAAGAGACTTTGATTTTGTTTGATTTAGACCATTTCTTATCTGAAGCTTCAGATATGTTATTTTAGATTCCTTTTTAATTCACATTGCTGAATCTTTGCTCTGCTCACTGTTGGACATTCAATTATCACCTTACCTTCAGCAACATGAGGTCATTGACTTTTTTTTCTTCAGAATAGCTGGGATGACGAACACATTTCTGAACCTTTCGGACCTGCCTTAAACGTGTCTCTTTCTTTTTCTTTTTCTCGATGGAATGCACTCCCAGGATCACCGTACTTATACTGGAAGAGAAAAAAAACATCAACAACACTTTGTGGTGATGATAGTTTGTTTATAGAACAGGTTAATAAAAATTTATAGATCATTGTTTGGTTGTTAGTGCTTTATAAATAAAATTCCTTACAGCATCTCTGTGAAAGATCTATCTTTGTAAAATGTGTAAAATGAGATTGTTTAATACTATGCTGTTGATAAAAATAAACATCAACGTATGCACATTAGCTCTACAGTTTCTATATCTTTCATCTATAATACTGTAGACACACTGGTCACATAAGCCAAACAGAGTAAATATGATGTCATCAGAAAATCTGTCATAATTCTGTAACTCAGTGTGTGTCTGCATGTGTATGTGTATGTGCATGTGTGTCTTTTTAAAAAGGTCTGATAGTTCAGTAAGAGATCAACTGTTTATTTAAAAGGTAGATATACTGAATGTGTGTGTGTGTTTCCATAATGAAAGCCAGATGCGGCAAAAATTGTATCTTTTGTAAATAAAGTCCATAAGCATCAGAATAATAAATATACTGTTGACTGGCATATACACAAAACAATTGTATTAAATTGCATTTTAACATTTTAAAGCTTGAAAATTGTAATAAAAGTACGATTTAATTTCCTACTTCGGACAGTGAGCAGCAGTCAGGACCCATGTTGGATCAATTAATATTCCTCCACACATTGTTCCATCACCCTCCAGCAGAGCCATAAAAGGCAGCGAGTGTGGCTTGACTTCTTTCCCTCCAATGATCTCAGAACCATGACCTAAAACAAAATAAAAATGTCCAGTCACTGGATGTTGAAGTCAAGAACAGATGAGCAAAAGAAAGAAGCACACTGCATCTCAACAAACTGCTTTGTAAGACTGAAAGACCTCAGTAATGTGAGTTTGCATTGTGCATGTTTACATAATGGAGCAAAAAGCAAATTCAAGAGAAAACACTGCTCACCAGACTGGATGATGAAGAGAATCACACATGTGATGAAAAGACTGAAATCTCTCGGGCAGAACATTTCTGCTTACCTCTCCTTATCAGATGCTGAATGCACTGAAACCTTGATCATAGCTGTAATGCACAACTTATGTTGAGCTGAAAGGATGTGGTCTGGCTGCAAAAGGTTCAAGCTTACATCATTTCAAGAACTCTGGTTGAATTTACCACGAATAATGACCATTTTGTTTATTTACTGTGCGATGGTGGGTTTCTTTACGTGATTCCGAGAACGTTGTCACTGGGTGCAGATATGTCAGTAAGTCACTGACACTTTCACATTTGCTTTCTAAAATGTCATCTTATTAACCAGAAGAAAAAATGATTTGCAGAATAAACAATGAAAAATGACACACTGTTCACAGACATGTTGAAATCATAAAACCATGAATGGACTCAAACATAGTGAATAATTGCAAACAATGCTCTGGAACTGTGTAAAACAAAAACTCAGTAAAACATTTGAGGTTGTCTTTTTGTGAAGTTTACGTTAAGTCTTTTAAAAAATTCATTATCACAGAAAAAATAATCATATCATTGATAATATTTGTATTTTAATATTATTTAAAAAAAACAAGACAAGGACAGAATAGGATAGAAAATAATGGATGTATTCAACTCTCTTCTGTGGTAAAGCTGGTATTTAAAAAAGAGGGAGAACAGGAGGAGAAAATAAATAAATAATTATTGTCACAGTCGGGGAAGTGGGGAATGAGAACCCAAGTGCCGGCCTCCTTATGCTGAACAGTGCGTTTATTTATAGTGCAGTAAATAATCCACAGAATAAATCCCCATGCACTCCCCTGACTCCCGTGTCGTGTCTTCTCCCAAAACATCCGTGTTCTGTGCTCTCCACTCCCGTGTCTCTCCATTCCCCATGCCTGCTGCTATCTGGCGTTCCACGCTCCTCCTGAGACACAATAGAAACAGCCATCAAGACACCACATAACTAGTCTTCAACACTGACTTGAAGACTGACTTGGAGTCTCACGCAATAATCCCACGCCAGAGGGAGCTCCATCATACTCTTAAATAGCTCCCCCTACGAGCCTCATCATCAGCAGGTGCATGGCATGGTCTTCAGGTGTGGTCAGCCCCCTACCAGGGCCACACCCACCAGGCCTGCAGGTGCCTGTCACCCAGCCTACAGGAAACAGTGCCAACCGCAGACAAACAAACATCCCAACACACACCTGCCTATTCCTACAACTTGGGACACAGCCGGCAGCTCAGTGCAGCTAAAACACACAATAATAATAATAATAATGATAATGAGTCCACACTGCTCAAGAACCCTGGATCCCTCAAACCCAGATCCCTGACAATTATAAAGAGTGCATATACACATACAAGCAATTGTAGTAAAGAGCCTTCAATATCAATATCAGTATCTTGTGGATTTTGTGGGGTCCAGAAGAGAGATTTTGGATGCCTCCGTCTGCATTTTGGACCCTTCCATGGTCAGAGAATACCACCACAGCTACCCAAACAAGCCCGGGAGGCTCACCGAAGGACTCACCTTCACTAGAGTCCTTCGGGTGCTTTAGACCATCGAACTATCAAAAAAGACCACATCTGGTCTAATGAAACAAAGACTGGGCTGAAACTGGGCTGAATGCCAAGCATCATGTTTGGAAGAAAACAGGTACTGCTCATCACCTGGCCAATACCATTCCTACAGCAAAGCACGGCAGTGTCAGCACCATGCAGTGGGGATATTTTTCTGTAAAAGGAAAACTAGTGGGAGACTAGTTAGGATCAAGGCAAAGATAAAATCAGCAATATACAAAGACATCCTTGATGATAACCTGCTCCATAGCACTGTACTTTGGACTTTGGGGAGGGTTCATATTCCAACAGGACAACGAACCAAAGCACACAGCCAGGATAACAGAGGATTGGCTTAGGGACCACTCTGTGAATGTCTTTAGTGGCCCAGCCAGAGCCCAGACTTGAGCCTGATTTAATATCTCTGAAGAAAACAGAAAATGGCTGTGGACCAACACTCCCCATCCAGCCTGATGGAGTCTGACAGGTTCTGCATACAAAAATGTGAGAAACTGCCCAATAACAAGTATGCCAAGCTTGCAGCATCTTACTCAAAATTACTTCAGGATATATTTCCTGCCAAAGGTGCTTCAACAAAGTATCGAGCAACGGCTCTGAATACTTAAATGCATGATATATTTTTGTTTTCCTGACTACCAGCAATGCAAATTTGTCCTCTGTAGAGCACCTTTCTAAACCTGAATATCTGGCATGCACTGCATACTACAGAACTGCCTCCTTTTGGTATCTACAGAGGACATTTAGGGCTTTCCAATGATACCAAATGTGAAGGGGTGGAGCTTTGGGAACTTTAGTTTTTTCATTAAGGAACATGGCGGCCATCGCTGCAAGCACATTTTATGGGAAGAAGAAAAGTAAGTGCATAAAACTTCTTATTGAGCAATTTTTAGCTATAAATGTTGTTAACATATTTTAAATAAGTCTCTTAATAACACATTAAAACATAGCATGCTTAATTCTAACTTCATTTTAGTATAGTATTGAAGTGTCTAAAAAATGTCCTCCGTAGTGGACATTTGTAGTCATTTCCTCCATTTTGTTCTGTTTTTTTAAATGACCAGAAAAGGAGTCCTTTTTAGAAGCAGAAAGAAATTTATTGCAGTTTGATGAGGGAAACCCAGATCTTGAGTTGTCTCATGAAGAAGATCATATGGAATAAGCCCTTGAAGAAGAAAGAAGGAGGAGCATCAGAGATGGTACTCAGACCTGAACTTGCTGTCATTAAGTGGTTGGACAACAAGCCAGTTGTCATGGCATCCTCTGTCGATGGCAATCAACCTCAGGACAGATGCACAAGATGGTCTAAGAAAAACAAAAGGTTTGTCCATGTGCCAAGTCCACTGGCAATTGCTGAGTACACTACCAATATAGGTGACGTGGACCTTGTTGCCGAATGTTGAGTTTCTACAGGATGGTCTCTCGCACTCAGAAATTGACAGTATGTGCAGTTTTCTACTTTTTGATCTGGCAATCACCAACTCGTGGCTTCAGTATAGCAGTGACTTGCAGTTTTGGGGGAAGAAAGCACTACAGTTCCTTGAGTTCAAACTTCTCCTTGGTGAAGAGTTGAAGCAAATATTTGCCATCAAAGTTCATTTTTATATGTTTGGCCTTCCAATGTCCTCTACAGTGGACATGTGATATCTAAAAAATGTAAACTTTTTTTCCCCAAAAAATTATTTCAGTCTTCTAATTACCTTACAAACATTGGGGGATTTAAAAATTTTTTTGATTGGACAACATTTTTTTTCCTGGTAGTCAGGGGGTTAATACATTTGCAAGAATTTCAAGCAAAGTTTGTCCCCTTTTTCATGATGAAATACTGTGTGTAGAATTCTGGGAAAAAATGAATTTGATCCATTTTGGAATAAGGCTCTAACATGACAAAAGCTACGTTCACACTGCAGGCGAAAGAGCATCAAATCTGACTTTTTTGGTATGACGGTGTGAACAGCACAAATCCGATATTTTCAAATCCGACCTAGGTCACTTCGGTACGTGGTACTGAATCCGATAAATATCTGATGTTTTAGAACGCGACTGCTGTTTGAATGGTCATATCGCATTAAATCAGTCTTTTACGTCACTGACACAAGACAGACGCCAATTATCAGCACTGGAGAAGACAAACAAGAAAGCATGGCGGCCATTGTTAAAGCACGGGCTCTCTTTTTTCTCAGTGTCCTTCTTTCTCTAATTAATTTGTCAAAATTCTGTCGGTTACGACTGTGCAGAAATTGATAGACTGCTGCAACAACACCTACTAGCTCTGTAGCCGCCATTTTTACTTTCGTAAACAGAGCGTGTTGTGTGTGACGTCTTCTTTTGCGCATGCGGGCCGCTTTGAGGGCCGTGAACGTTCACACTAGAGTGCGTTTGCTGTCACATTTTATTTGTAGTGTGAACAATCAGACAAAAAGATCGGATTTGATCAAAAAATCGGAATTGAGCATTAAGACCTGCAGTGTGAACGTAGCCAAAATGTGGAACAAGTGAAGCACTGTGAATGCTTTTCGGATACACTGTAGCTGGTTACTATTGTTTTGTGGAGCATGATGTACCAAGTCCTTCTTCTTCTACATGACGTTATCACACACACTGTCCAGCAAATTATCCCTGTGGATGAATTACAATATGGTAAATGGTCTGTATTTGTATAGCGCTTTACTAGTCCCTAAGGACCCCAAAACGCTTTCACGCACACATTCACACACTGGTGACGGCAAGCTACATTGTAGCCACAGCTGCCCTGGGGCGCACTGACAGAGGCGAGGCTGCCGGACACTGGTGCCACGGGCCCTCTGAGGCAACCAGTAGGCAACGGGTGAAGTGTCTTGCCCAAGGACACAACTGAGACTGTCCAAGCCGGGGCTCGAACCGGCAACCTTCCGATTACAAGACGAACTCCCAACTCTTGAGCCACGATCGCCCCTCAATACAATAGAGCTCAAATAAAAGGCATGGAATTTCATAGATATGGTTGCCTTTTCCCTTCAACATTACAAGGTCCATCCATCCATCCATTCTCTTCCACTTATCCGTGTCAGGGTTGCGGGGTGGCTGGAGCCTATCCCAGCTACTTTACAAGGTTACTCAATTTTTTAGTTTTGTTTTAGCTTATCAAGCAGTTTTATATAACCATATAACCACAGCTCTGTAACAGGAGGAGTGGCCCAGGACTGAATTATCTAAAAGTAAAATAAAAAAGTAACGTGTGGAAAAAGATTGGTCAGTGGTTTCTGAGCACAAGTAATCAGGATAAAAAATGAACAAATAAGAAAGCATGCTCAGTAATTTATCTACATCAAAACAAAATCAGTTCACAAGCCTCAGTTTCAGTTTCAGTATATAAAGCAGGAGCTGGTGAATCTTTCTCACTGGCAGGCTGAATAATTTCACTTTGTTGTTTTACTTTCATGAGTTTTGTATGTACATTAAAAAAACAAAACAAAAAAAAACCTTTGTATGCTTTTATTGCAGAGGTAGCCTTCAAATGCAGCAAACAGGAGTACTCATATTCTTGGGGTTACTTGGGGATTGAAAAACAAAGAAAAGGAAAAGTTTGTGCAATGATAAGGACTAACAATAATAAGGATCTGTCATATATGTGCAGAGATCAAAAATAAAAATGTAAAAGAATGAAATGATAATATTAATAATGCTCAAGTCAGTGGTCTATAGGAACAGCAGTAACAGATTTAACAAGAAAGATTACAAAGATGCTCGTGTTCATTAAATTATGTGGACTGATTCCTGTGGATTCCTTAAAATTCAGATGACTTCGTTGTTTTTTTGATCCACTTGAGTTGTTTTTTGGAGAGAAATGAGAAGACTGCAGGCTCATTTATCTCGCCACACACTACAGGTCCAAAAGAAGTGACTCCAACCAGCTCTTTATTGCACAGCAGTGGCCCTCCTGAATCCCCCTGCAGCAAGAACAAATGTTTGACATTTTTGGGGGGTGTTTTAACTATTCTGGAGATTTAAAAAAGCCAAAAAGGTCTTGCGCTTTATTGCAATTTACAATTTCATATTACAAAGCAACTTACTAATATATACTTACATTACATGTACTAGCCTTAGCGTTTCCATTTGAACCAGCACATATCATGTCACTAGTAATAACAGGGTTGCGGTTGTAATAACCACGAGAGTTGCACTTCTTTCTGTCAATCACAGTCACATTGACAGACAACAAGACATCCGACCTATTCTTCTTTTCAGTTTTTCCCCATCCAGCCACCAGACAGTTGCTGCCAGCTGCAGGGTCTTTGAGAGTTTTGCCCAGCTTGAGAAATGTCACTGTTTTGGTTTCCATCACTGGATTGTTAAGCTGAAAAAAAGAAGATTTGCATATTGATTATCTATGTATTATGTTTATATAAATGGCCTGTATTTATATAGCCCTTTACTAGTCCCTAAGGACCCCAAAGCGCTTTACATATCTAGTCATCCACCCATTCATTCACACACTGGTGATGGCAAGCTACATTGTAGCCACAGCCACCCTGGGGCGCACTGACAGAGGCGAGGCTGCCGGACACTGGCGCCACCGGGCCCTCTGACCACCACCAGTAGGCAACGGGTGAAGTGTCTTGCCCAAGGACACAACGACCGAGACTGTCCAAGCCGGGGCTCGAACCGGCAACCTTCCGATTACAAGGCGAACGCCCAACTCTTGAGCCACGATCGCCCCTTTATATAGTTATAAAGTAAGTAAATAAGACAGAACATAACAGCAGGGTGCATACATGAAACGCCCTAACTAAGCCGCTGGCTTAATATACAGGAATATTTGTGCTGAGTATGGCCTGGATGTCCCAAGGTCAAAATGGAATACACCCTCTAGGGTGGTTAAGAATGACCAAGCTAAGACCCTGTGGGACTAAGTAAAGAAAGAAGGCTGTAGTAATAGATGTAGCTATATCAAGTGATAGCAACATCAGGAAGAAGGAACATGGGAAGCTTGGGAAATACCAAGGGCCGAGAGAGGAACTACAGAAGATGTGGAGGTTGATTCAAAAGTTGTCCATGAGGTAATTGGAGCACTTGGAGCAGCTCACCCCCAAACTAGGTTAAGCTTCCTACAAGTGTCATTATTACTAAAACTAGTAGTGTGGCACACTAAGCAGGAAAGTGCCAGAGGAACAGGGGATAAAGCATGATGCTATAGCAACATGGCTGAGAGCTAAGATAGAAAATCCCTAAAGATAAAATTAATCAATACTTTAAATATAATTAGCTGGTAATTTCAACAGTGAGTGTAGTGTCGTGATACTGGACTGCAGCGAGCCAACACCAAATGAGAGTCAGTTAATAAACAGATTGCTAATTTTTAACAGTCAGTTATTACTCATTGGTCAGTACTAGCTTACAATGTTTTGACTTTAAAAACATGTTTCAACTATGTAAGAAGAGTAAGTAAAGAAAAGAAGAAAAGTAAATGTTAGGTCCTGAGCTGCCTAACATTTCATATTATTCATATTGTTACATATTTCAATTGTCTTTTCACAAATAGAAATGTTTTATGTAACATAAAAAACATGTAATACTAAATCAAATCTCATGTGATTAAAAGCTCTAAAAAAATTGTGCACTTTAATTTACTGCCCCATTTTAAACAAATTCCTCTAAGTGGGTTTTCTTGAAAAAGCGTTTAAATTACAGGGTTGCGTCTTTGCTTCATTTAGTATTGTGAATTGTACAGTGAATATTGACCTTACCTTGAGCAACATGAGGTCATTGCCCTTTAATATATTACAAAAGTCAGGATGAGGAAATTGTTTCTTAACCTCTCGGAATTGTTTCGAATCTTTTTCCTCTTTCTTGATGGAGTGTGCTCCCAGGATCACCTCACTAATACTGTAAAAGAAAAAAATACAGAGTAAAGTTAACATATATAAAAGCTTCATAGGGGAGGACTACGATAAGATAAATTAACTCTATATTTTGTTATATGCATATTATTAGAGGTGGTTGCGTTATGGGTTTTACTGAAAAATTACTTTCATGGGTGTAGGGTGATGAGGGTTAGAATATGAACAGATTTTGTCTATTGTCATTTTTTGGAACGTTATCAACCTCTATTTTCATTAATGTGCAAAGCAGTCAAACATACTCGTGTCTTACAGGCTTTTTTCCTGAGAGCTGAGGCTTGTCCTTAAAAACGGCAGAAAAATCTGAGGGATTTTTAAAAGCAATGCTGTAGTGGGGCGAGGTGGACGCACCTGAGCGTCATCAGCGATCACGCTGCGCCTGCTTTAAAAGGGTGAACTAGGTCCTTTCTTGGTTGTTGTAGGGGAAGTGAGCAACTGCGAGGTGAAAAACTGAAGCAGGGTGTGAAAAGTGACAGCAACCGAGAGTAATAAAAGCAACACTGAAATGTGGTCGCTTCCGCCATGAGTTTATTCAAATACATTTTTAAGGAGATGCTGATTTGATTGTGCCTACTATTAACATGATAAGTAATTATGTAAATTATTTACACTGAAGATGTGAAGTTTTAGCATATTTGTACTCACAGTATCAGTGAAAGGATTACTGACAGTATTTTATATGTAGACATATGTTATATGTATATATTATTTTATATTATTATGTATATATTATAAAAATGTATTAAAAAACACACACAATGTGTTATTTTTCACAGTCTGTTAAAAATATTAAGATATTTTGATTTGATGTCAGAAGAGTAAGTCTGTACTTAGTGCAGTGGGCAGCAGTCAGGACCCATTGTGGATGGATTAATATCCCCCCACAGAAAGACTTTTTACTTTTCAAGTAAGCCATGAAACTCAGGGAGTGTGGCCTGACTTCCTTCCCTCCAATAATCTCAGAACCATGACCTAAAATTAAAAGAAAATATTCACTTAAATATCTAAATCACAAGATAATCAAGTCAAGAACTTAAAAATGAAAGAAGGAACAGATGAGTAAAACACAAGAAATGCCAGCGGCTTTGTAATACTGAAAGTAATGCCCTTGCATTCTGTGTACTGAATGAATGTGCAATAGAAAATATTACTCACTTGACTGGATGATGAAGAAAATCAAACATGAGATTAAAAGACTGAAATTCTTCAGGCAGAACATTTTGTCTTACCCCTCTTTGATTAGATGCCGAATGCCATGAAATTTACTTTGATGCATAGCTTTATACGCTGAGTTCGAAGGATGTGGTTTGATCATGGAAAATAATGAGTCAGCAAAACTGACACATGCCAGCTGATGAACTGGTGATATTGTTTCAAAGCAAGTGGTCAGATTTATCACAAATAATAACAATTTTCTGTAGTTTCTATATGAGAGAGGGGATTAAATTGAACTTCCATTGTAGTTTTAAGGTTTTTATTAAAAGTCAAGAATGGATTAACTGAATTCAATTTAATTTTATTTATATAGCTCCAAGTTAAAAAGGCACTTATATTGGTGCCAAAGTATAATTCAGTTTAATGCAGTAACCTGAATTGTCAATCAAAGCGACCAATCACATTAGGACCCCATTTTGTTTATGCTCTACCTCCCAAACAGTCAATAGTCAGTTGATTTCAGTTTCAAGGAAATCTTCTGCAGCGCTTCCAAAGCACACACTCTGGTGTGCGCAATGGCTTCTTTGTGGCCGTGGCTGCTGAACTCTTCACATATGGATTTTTGAATTTCTGCACAAGGAATTGTGTAAAGTATCAATGAATACTAGTGTTTGTAAAAACTAAATAATTTGCTTGTTATTTTGATTTTTTTCATACAGAACTTTTAACATAAATATAATTCCAAATCTTTACCTCCAGAAAAAGTGAGCACCGACAAACACTTGCTCCTGCGTCTTCACTCCAGTCACTTGACTGCTTTGGATGTCACTCACCTGCTCTCTGCTGTTCCACAGACTTTGCCTGCCTGCCTACAGTAACCTCTCCTCGTGCTCATTCCAACAGCATGACAAGAAGTCCCACTTTCACTCCATTCAGTACTTGTTGCCTTCTTATAACATTTACTCTTCAATGGAGTCTTACATGGTGAGCGTGTACATAGGTCATGGCGGTTGAGTGCATTACTTTTTGTTTTTCTTTCAAACAATTCTAACTACAGATTCCAGGTCTTTCTGTAGCTGTCCACAATTGGTTCTTGGCTCTTGGCTCAGTCCTATGTCTGAACTCTTGTGGGGAGCATCTGGTCGTGGTTGATGTGAAATTATGTTGTTTCATTTCCACTTCCAGATTATGGCCCCAGCAGTGCTCACTGAAACCTTCAGTAGTTCAGACGTTCTACTGTAACCAGTGTCATCAGTATGTTTTGCAACAATAAGTTTGCAAAGGCCACTGATTTTATCCATCATGACATGTTTCTTCTGTGACACCTTGCTAATGAGCCTCCTTTTGTACAGGCCATCAGTTGGGACTTACCCAGCTGAATTTGCCCTTTCTTTACATGCTCAATACTTTTTTTACCCTGTAATAATAAAATAATGGATTGCATTTATATAGCGCTTTTCGGGGGCCTCAAAGCGCTTTACAATGCCACTATTCATTCACTCTCACATTCACACACTGGTGGAGGCAAGCTACAGTTGTAGCCACAGCTTCCCTGGGGCAGACTGACATTCTGTGTCCTGTGTCCATTCTCATTATTACATACAACATATGGACTTCTATGGTTTGATTTATTTGCATGTGTGGACTGGATGGATTTTTACTGATATCTGGCGAGAATTTCATATTCATATGCGCCTTTTTTTAGGAAATTGGGGAGATATTCAGTACTTATTTTACTCACTGTATATTCGTACATTTGACAGTTGAAATGAGCACTAAATCTGTTCACAATGCACAGGTTTATTAAAATTTACTGTTGAAATGCTACATCTCTTCAATCCATGCACATTCTGCACTTGGTAATCTGTTTACATTAACCCTATAAAGCCCTTTGTATCATATTTGATACCTGAGTTTCTGAGACTTCTATCTCATCAATATGATCAATACTTGTCATAATTTCAAAATGTTATGGACAAAATATTAACATTGTTGTTAACAAAACGTTGAAAAAAAAAGCCCAATGTATCAAATGCGACACAAAAACAAAATATTATAAATATATAATAAAAATATGTCACGAACAACATGATATAGCAAAAAAAAAAAAGTGTATTTTGTTATAAGGGTTAATAAACATCTAAGTTCCCCCCAAAAATGGGTTGGGGTTGAATGGGATGAGTCTTACAGGGTTAATGGTCAACACAAAACTTTCATCTTCCTGGTGAAACTGAACAAATGCTAATTTTGGATCGTGTTATCAGAATTACTCAAGTAATACAACGAATTATAGTAAAGAGAGGTACTTGGTAAGGGTCACAAATTTAACAAATATTTGTGTCTATCATAAACTCAACGGGTGCAATGACACAAAATGAACCCTCTATGGTGGATCCAGTGGTCAAGGTTTTTCAGGCAGCAGTGTTTTAATTGTTTACTAAAGTTTAATTTTATATGTTAATATATACCAAGACTGACAATCATATTTGACACATCACTTGCAAATTTGGCAACAATATGACAAATATGGCCGGTCACCGGTCATATACATGCTGGACTTATGCACAGTTCGTTTATTCTTGTTTTCTAAACAGGCAAGTGCACATAGACTATTTGAATTTGTGTTTGATGGTCTAGAAAAAAAAATTAACTCCAGTTACACTTGCTCGCCTAGATGGCTAAATGGTGAAGAGGACGAGACTGTAATTTTATTGACACTTTCCAAGATGACAGTGAATAAAGTGCGGGACCATGTGGTGACATATCATCATTCATATAAATGCGTGCAAACGTCACTTTTTTGAAGCTGAGGTGCGGTCACAGCACAAACCGTCATGGTGGGTGATCCTGACCACTATCATTAGACCCCCATTTATTGGACAGGCACTCGAGGATAGAAAGAGGAAATCTTTCATATCACATGACATACCTTTGTCTTCAAAACATGCACATCTAGCAAAGAATCATGCACTTCTCATTTTCAGCAGCTTTATTTGAGTTCATTTCAATCCCATTTCTTTCTTTTACTATTTTTTAAAAACGTTTAGACCACTAGTTTTTGGCAGATATTCAAAAAATGCTGAATTTTATAGCAAAAATACAGCTTTCCAGTCATACTGATTCAACTTAATTTCACCCGATATTTTCCCGTTGTGCCCCATCAGTGGGGCCTGCTCCACTGTTTGAGAACACTCATGTCCAGTAAGACTCTTAGAGAAATCTTATCTGCTTTAACAAAATCCTTTAAACCTCAAAATATAGACTCATATAAATGCAGACCATTGGTGACAAAAATTTGTATTTAAATTTATGCAACAAAAACAAATGTTTAACAGATAGTAAAGGTTTAACAAGGAAAAAGACTCAGAGAGAGATCTAATTTTGAGTCATAGTTTTTTTGATCCACTGGAGTTGTTTATCTGAGAGAAAAGCATACACTCCAGGGTGTGTTTTGTTACCACACTCCTTAGGTCCAAAGGAAGTGATTCCTGTCAACACACCACTGCACAACAGCGGTCCTCCTGAATCTCCCTGTAGAGAAAATTATAATATGATGGTCACTGAGTGTTTCTTCATTCACTGTGTGTTTATACATCACTCTGCATTTAATTATAAAATATTAATAATCTCTGCCCATAATAATCTCGTCAACAGCATGTCTTTTTCCTGTCCTCCTCCCTCTACCTCCCATTGGTCGAGGCAAATGGCTGCCCCTCCTGAACCTGGCTGTGCTGGAGGTTTCTTCCTGTTAAAAGGCAGCTTTTCCTTCCCACTGTCTCCAAAGTACTTGTTCAAAGGGGGTCTTCTGATTGTTGGTGTTTTCTCTGTATTATTGTACAGTCTTTACCTTACAATGCTTTAAGACAACTGTTGTTGTGATATAAATAGAATGAAATAGACTTGAATTTATTTAGTAGTTTATTTTTTCTGATCATTAACAGTTAAAGTGGTAAAAATGACTATCAAGCATACATACCTGACAGGTATCTGCTGTCTCTGATCCAGCACATATCATGCTGCTGGTGATAACAGGGTCGAGGTTGTAATAGGCACGTGAGTTGCACTTCACTCTGTTAATCACTGTCACATTGACAGACCTCAGGACATCTGACATTTGCTCGGCTTTGCTTTTAGTTGCTCCCCATCCAGCCACCACACAGATGCTTCCAGCTGCAGGATCTTTGACAGCGTTGCCCAACTTGAGCCAATTAACCGTCTCGGTTTTCTTCACTTTTTTGTTAAGCTAAAATTTAAGATATAATTACTTAAGCATAATGAATTCATCATTGCCTTAATAGAATTTTTACAATAAATAAATAAGATAAAATAAAAACAATAAAAAAAAAAAACACATTTATTTTAAATGAAACTACTTAAGCCGACTCAACATGAAGTCAGTCTTTAATCACAATCAAAATTGAGAGACTAAAGTCGTAATTCTATTTTGAACAAAAAATTCAAAATACCAGAAGTTTTCAGGATTGTGCAGCTTACACTTACTGTTATATCCTATACAAAATCCACTCTTCCAAGAGGGCATGACAAATGTGGCAATGTGTCTTGACACAACAACTGTAATCTCCACTTTCCCACTCTTTTCTTGAAAAACAGTTTCAAGATTTAAAGATTATCTTGAAGTTTCCACTTTATTCTCAAAATGATTAGTAATACTTTTGTTCTTAATGCGGCCCTGATGCTCTGTCGTACAAACATTAAATGAAAAAAGAAAAATTATCTAAATTTTGCAGAAAAGCATCTTTCTCTTTCTGGTCTCAGGTGGAATTTGAGCTGTTGAATTTTGAACAGATGGGAAGATGAGAAAGACCTTATTTTACATCTGAAGTTAAATAATCATAAGTGACAGCCTGGCTTTGCAGTTGTGTTTATCTTGAATAAACATTTGCTTTTCTTGCTTAACATGTATTATGTAATGTCAGCAAACATAACTTTTATAGAAATCGCTAAGGATCGTTTTTCCATTCTGTTATAGTCACCTTACCTTGAGTAACATGAGGTCATTGACCCTGTCTTTTGCATCAAAACAGGGATGAGGAAAACTTTTTTTCACCTTTTGGATCTGCTTTTTTTTATCTCTCCTGATGGAGTGCACTCCCAGCAACACGTTCTTAATTCTAAAAGAGCCAAAACAATGCAGTGTTAAATTAAAGTTCAATTATGGCATAGGTTTACTGGCCAAGAAAGTGTCAAATAGAGAAGAAATGAAGATTTGCTTTCTCTCTGATTACTGAGTGGTTACATGATAAAAATTTTTTTTTACTAAGGTCACGATGTGGCATGTAGCTGATTGGAGTATCATGAAGCTTAAACATGTTGACTTGTATGATATTTTCAATACCCATGATGACATGGATTTTTTTGTGATCCAGTAAAAACATAAACAAATGCTTCAGATTCCTACTTATCACAGTGAGCAGCAGTCAGGACCCATGCTTCATCAATTAGTATCCCTCCACAATTGCCCTTGTTACCCTCAAGCAGAGCCATGAAAGGCAGTGAGTGTGGCTTGACTTCATTGCCTCCAATAATCTCAGAACCATCACCTAAAATGACAAATATTCAAAGAGATCACTAAGACAAATGAGTCGACAAGCGCTTAAACCAAAGACAGAAAACTCTCTGCACAACTTACTTTGTAAGCCTATAAGACATCTATGTGACACAGATCACAGAATCTATACACAAAATACCTGAAGCACATCCAAATACAAATTCTAACATTTATGAAACCTTTAAAATCCATGTAGGAGTGATCAGGAAAAGTGAAATTACACTCCAACTAAGAAACCATAACAAATTTGCTGAAAAACATTACTATGACTTAGACATATGTACATTAATTAACCACTAAATAAATCAAAAGCAGAAGAAATGACTCACTTGACTGAACAATGAGAAGAACGACACATGAGATCAAGACACTGAAAAATCCGAAGCAGTACATTTCTTCTTATTTGGCTTTGACTAAAACACACACTGGTGCGCACTCGTCTTTATGTATCAAGCCTAAAGGAAGTGGTCTGAAAATTCAGCATAATGGGCTCAAGCAAGGCGTGGGAATGCATTTGTTTCAAAGATAGTGGTAGCATTTACAAGTATTCATTCAGTAACCATGTCTTTTTTCTATGTCGTTGCTGAGGTTTGTTCTGTCTGGTGTACAATGAGTCATCCTTGAGTGTACGTGTCCATAAATCTACTTGTATGAAAAAAGCTAGAAGAGTGTATTGATGTTAAAAGAAAAAGCACTTTATAATAACTTTACAGTTGGTGTAGAGATTATTTCCTTATCAGACATGTAGCTTTGAAGCAGCTTCACCTGTCAACTAGTGCCAGTAAGAGACAATGAGGCATGTCTGTCAGCAGACAGTCCACAGATACATCCTGAAGGAAACATCTCAAAGGTAGTGCCCAAAAGAAGAAGGAACTGATTATTTTCAAATTATTAATAATTAATTACTTAATTGAATGTATAGTCATAAAGTGGATGTTTTCTATGTTGACATTACTGTAATTAATACTACTCAGAATGAGAAGACAGTATGTGCAAGAAAAAGTTGTTCACAGCCTTCTCTTTTTTAAGGCTTGTAATACGGAAAGTGGTGTCAGTTTCTGGCTGACAGGTTGAATAATCTCACTTTGTTGTTTTACTTTCATGGGGTTTGTGTGTCCACAAAAAATGTGTTTTATCTCATGTGTTTCCAGCAAATGTGATTGACCGAAGCAAACAGGAGCACTTATATTTCTCTTGGCATTTTATGTAATTTGCAAAAAGAGAAAATATTTTTTTTTAATTAACAAACATCTTTGTTCACAAAAAAGAAAAAATGAGGGGAAAAGGAGTAAATATGTCATTTTCCACTGCAGGAACTAGGTGATTGTTTGTTTGTTTTTTCCAAAGGAGTAATTCTCTGTTGGCCAATAGAAAGAATATAGGTCTGGCTTTTCATGTCTCAAAGCTAACATGTCAACCTATATGTGCAATCTGCAGTGACAGCATCTAAAATATTAAATTGTAATCCATCACCTATCACAGTGGCTGTGTCCATTTTTGGTAAACAGAACGGCCACAAAGGCAAATATTTGACTCATCTGACTTCAATTCCTGCAGTGGAAATGGCTAGCCACAGCAGAACTACGATCACATGTGTGTACAAGAAGGAACGCGAGAAGCTTGAGAAGTATCAAGGGCTCAGAGGAGAGCTGCAGAAGATGTGGAGGGAGAGAGTAACAGTGGTCCCAGTATTAATCAGAGCACTAGGTGCGGTGACTCTTAAGCTAGGCGAGTGGCTACAGCAGATCCCAGGAACAACATCGGAGATCTCTGTCCAGAAGAGCGCAGTCCTAGGAACAGCTTTGATACAGCGTAGGACCCTCAAGCTCCCAGGCCTCTGATAGAGGACCCGACAGAGACCGCAATGACAACAAGACGTCAAAGATTTCCATCTTGTTTATCATGTTGATGCCTCTGGAGTCATGAAATTTCAGTTTGCTTAATTTATTCATGATTCAGTTGAGTTGTTTTTCTGACAAAAAAGAGTAGACACTAACTGAAGTGGTTGTTCTGTGTCTTCTTAAATTAATATATATATATTTAACCGCTGACAGACAAGAAGTATAATAAAAAAAGTTAACATATATTTACTGTTAACTTTTTCAATTCGTGATTGTGGAATATTCATCATTTTCAGCTTCATTTCAACTTTTGATTTAGTGGTTTGTTTGTTTTTTACTGTGTATTAAGTTGTAGTAGCTCAAAATAGCTGCAAACTTAGGTCAGGTCACTAAACAAATTATAATGCATCATGGATAATCCTAACCACCATCATTCAATTCAATTCAATTTATTTATATAGCACTCTTCACAGGGTAAAAACCACATAGTGCTTCACAGTAATATAAAAACAGAAATACATTTAACCATAAAGTACATAAACAGGACATAACTTTGTCTTTGCAAGACATTTATCTAGACACTCTTATCTCAATATGGCATCTGATTCTTGGTGTGCTTGCTTTTTCTACATTTAGTAACCCAGACCATTGGTTACTAATGCAAAACAAAAGTACATTACAGAAAAGTACACTTCTATCAGTCAACTGAATTTCACACCATATTTCTACAGGTTGACAACCACTGATTTACAACAAACGTTCAGTAACACTCTGCTTTAACATCATCCCTAAAATCATAAATATAGACAGATATAAATGTAGACTCGTGGTGGCAAAATAACACAACTGAACTTAGTATCCCTCTTTAATTTAAAGATGGAAGCAGGAATGATTCAGAGAACTCATTCTATTTTAGATCCCTTCATTGTATTTTTGATCCACTTGAGTTGTTTTTCTGACAGAAAAGAGTAAACTCCGGGTTTTTTAATGAGACCGCACATCCGTCCAAAGGAAGTGATTCCAGCTAGCACACCATTGCACATGAGAGGTCCTCCTGAATCCCCCTGCAAAGAGAGCAATAATATGAGGTTCATTTTTTCATTTATTTTTCGACTCGTTTACGGTTCAAGTAGCGAAGTGGACGGTGAGGCGTACATACCTGACAGGTATCAGCTGTGTTTCTACCATTCGAACCAGCACATATCATGCTGCTGGTGATAACAGGATTGAGGCTGTAATAATCAGCTGAGTTGCACGTCACTCTGTCAATCACTGTAACATTGACAGACCTCAGGACATCTGACATTCGATTGACATTGTTTTTAGTAGTTCCCCATCCAGCCACCACACAGACGCTGCCAGCTTTCGGCTCCTTACTGGTTTTGGGCAGCGTGAGCCAGTTTACAGCTTTGGTTTTTTTCACTTTCTTGTCCAGCTGAAATTTAAATAATACTTATTTAACCATAATGGGTTCATCATTGCTTTTAGTAAAAACAAACAACAAAACACACACATTTATCATATTTGAGAGAGTGCATGTATATATTTGAGCTTATATGTATAATTTTGACTTTGAGAAAATTCAACAAAAACAAATTTTCTATAAATTCCTCTAAATATAATTATCAGCAATCTTGGATCACTTTTCCATTCTTTTGTAGTCACATTACCTTGAGTAACATGAGGTCATTGACCTTGTCCGTGCCATCATAGCAGGGATGAGGCAAACTTTTTTTCACCTTTCGGACCTGTCGGAAATCTTTTTCATCTGCTTTGATGGAGTGCACCCCCAGCAACACCTTCTTAATGCTGTAAGAGCAAAAACGGTGCAGTGTTAAATTACAGTTCAGTTATGGAATAGGTTTATTGATTAAGAAAGTGACAAATATGGTAACAGTGATGCAGAGCAGCACTTGTTCCTTGTAAAGAAGTGTTCAAACCCCTGAGCTCTTGTGGTTTCTTTAGTCACTATCTGCCAGATTATAGCTGCTATAATGAATGCTGAGTGGAGCATCATAAAGAGGAAATGTTACTGACTAGCATGGCATTTTGAATAATCATAGTGCAACATCTTTGCAAGAGCCAACAAGAATTAAGATTGCAATTTTCAAATGTTAATGGGAAAGATTCCTACCTAGGACAGTGTGCAGCAGTCAGGACCCATGCTTGATCAATTAGTACCCCTCCACATATCGGTTTGTCACTCTCCAGCAGAGCCATGTAAGGCAGCGAGTGTGGCTGCACTTCATTACCTCCAATGATCTCAGAACCACGACCTAAAGTGACAAATATTCAAAGAGGTCATTGAGATGAACAGATAAATTCTCTTCACACCTTCCTTTGTAAAACTAAAAGACATTTAGATCACACAATCTACATGCACAACACTAAACAAAGCATAAGAAACAAGCAGAAACATTACCATGATTTAGGCATATTTACATCAATTAATTCATTAGTATTAAATAAACAAATGCACAACAGATGAAATAACTCACTTGACTGAACAATGAGAAGGACAACACATGAGAGGAAAACACTGAAACCCCTGAGGCAGAGCATTTCTTCTTGTTTCGCTTTGATCTAAATAGACTGAAACACACTATGGTGCACAAAGTCGCCTTTATGTGAGCTCAGAGGAAGTGGTCTGACAAATGGAAATTCATGTGTCATGAAAAGCGGTCGCAAGCATGAGGTGAGGATGCATTCATTTCAAAGCCAGTGATCCGATTTACAAGTAAATCTCATGATCTGTGTGGCACAGTGCAAGTCATCAGTGGGTGCAGGTGTCAATACATGGACTAGTGTGAAACAGTTGGAGGAAGACATTATTCATGTTGAAAGAACAAGTCCTTTACAAGAACTACACTACCAGTCAAAAGTTTGGACACACCGTCTCATTTAATGATTTTTCTTTCTTTTCATAGCTATTTACATTGTAGACTCATATGGCATTATGTAGTAAAAAAATAACTCAAAACATATTTATATTTTAGATTCTTCAAAATAGCTACTCTTTTATTTGATTACTGCTTTGTACACTCTTGGCATTCTCTCGATGAGCTTCAATGAGTCAGCTGAAATGGTTTTCCAACAGTTTTGTAGGAGTTCCCAGAGATGCCGAATATTTGTTGGCCCTTTTGCCTTCACTCTGTGGTTCATCAGATCCCAAACCATCTCGATTGGGTTTAGGTCAGGTAACTGTGGAGGCCAAGTCATCTGGTGCAGATCTCCATCACTCTCCTTCTTGGTCAAATACCCCTTAGACAGCCCGGAGGTGTGTTTGGGGTCATTGCCTGTTGAAAAATAAATGACGGTCGAACTGAAGGCAAACCAGATGGGATGTCGTGTCGCTGCAGGATGCTGTGGTAGCCATGCTGGTTCAGTGTGCCTTCAATTTTTAATAAATCCCCAACAGTGTCACCATCAAAGCACCCCATCACACCTCCTCCTCCATGCTTCATGGTGGGAATCATGCATGTTTCTGCGTCGTACAAAAACACGGTGGCTGGAACCACAGATTTCAAATTTAGACTAATCAGACCAAAGCACAGATTTTCTCCACTCTAACGTCCAATCCTCATGTTTCTTGTCCCAAACAAATCTATTCTGCTTGTTGCTTTTCCTTAGTAGCGGCTTCCTAGTATCTATTTGAGCAAATCCACAAAGGAACCCTGACAAAGCCCATCTGTCATGGTCCGTGTGAGCAGCTGGGTGTGGCTGGTGTGGATCCCGGCTTCCTGTAACACTAGCGTTCCCCCTCCTCGACTCAGAGATGGTCTTTCCCTTTTTCCTTTACAGAGGTTACATCTTTCACCATCTTACAATGCTGTGATTGCAGCCATTTACCAACTCTCTGTGAATGGTACTCATGGTCTTTGATCAGTGGGCTTTGGTCAGTGGTTGTTGATCAATGGTCATGAGAATTAGAATTATTAAGATTAAGGAACTGACCTCCCAGCCTATTGTTTATAAGGTTGGGGAAACCTGCAGTCAGCTGAGACTGAAGAAGTCACTTGGATGAGTGATGAAACGTTTCTCCCACAAAACGCTACATCCAGATGAACAGAATCAACTTTTGGAGATTTACTTACCTGGATTATTGAGCATGCATCAAGATATTTAGTTACATATATGTGCTTCATAATTCCATATATTTTTATTCATATATTTGATGGCTTCAGTGAGAATCTGCAATGCAAATTGTCTTGAAAATAAAGAAAACCATCAAATAAGAAGGTGCGTCCAAACCTTTGACTGGTAGTGGTCACTATGGTCACTTTTTTTTCTCTGTAAAGGTTCTTTTCTGTTTTTCTTATCAGACATGTGACTTTGGAGCAGCTTCATCTGGCAGCTAGTGTCACTGAGAGTCAGTGAAGCATGTATGTTAGCTGGGACTCCACAGATATACCCCGAAGGAATCTTCTCTAAAAATAAGTATGGAGCTTAGTATTTAGTCTGTAGGCTTTTCAGTTATTTGGAGTCTGAAGTTAGAGTGAACAAGGTTGGAAACATCGTCCTCTAGCCAGGTATCCTTTGTGATGTGGCAAAATACCATTCATGTTTAGAGTACCCAAATGGTTAGTGTGGGATAGCAACTAGCTATACAAGTAATTTATAGCATTGACTAGCTAGCGTAGTCAATGCTATAAAGAGAGCACCTTCTTTCTGTATTTGCATCTGTTGCTCCAGCCCCAGACACATCTGACCAATAAGCAGACTAAATGTTCTCATGTGGTTTGTAGTGACATGTTTTGGTTCACTTTGAGTTTTTTTTCTGTGTGAATTGAGACAAAACCACAGGAAAACCTACCCGCCACCCCCCCCCCCCCCCTCCCCCTCTCCCCTCAGTCTAGCCCAGTCATAGACTGGAAGTTGAGCAAAATTAATGACTGAGTCGGTAAGTTGGTGGAACATAGTCATAGCACTGCGTAGCATTTATTCCACTGAACACTATGCAGTGGTTTCAAAAAGTAAGTATAGGTCTTGATTTAACACCTTGTGGAACCACCTTGGGCAGCAATAAGTTAAAGCTCTCATATTCTGTATTACTTTAACACTTTTTGTGGCAGAATGTTGGTCAACTGTTCTTCTCTAAACTTTGACTAGATGACCGTAGCAGCTTGATTCCTTTTTTTTTTTCAGCCATTCTGCTGTTGTTGGTATGCCTGACATCTTTCTCTTGTTGCAGGGCCCAGTTTCAGCCAAGCTTCAGCTGTCAGAGAGATGGCCTCACATTAACTTTGCATTAACTTTGTATATAGATGAGTTCATTGTCAAATCAATGACTGCAAGGTGCCCAGATCCTGTGACTGCAAAACAAACTCAGGTCAACAAAGCTCCACTACTATTTAATGTTTGACAGTCGGTATGAGGTGTTTGTGCTGATATACTGAGTTTGGTTTTCTCCAAATGTGGCACTGTGCGTTAGAGAACACTGTTCCAGAAATCTGGCTCACATTCTACTTTCATAATCGTACAATTATGAACTTTAACATTTAATATGCTAACTGAGGCCTGTAGAGTCTGAGATGTAGCTCTGGGGTTTTTGCAATGTCTCTTAGCACTTCATGGTTTGACCTTAGGGTGAATTTGCTTTGACATACACTCCAGGGGAGAGTATGCCTTTCTATAACACTGACACCTGAGTGCTCCAGACCAGCAAACTGCTAAAACCTGTGCTTTTATATAGGTGGTCACACATGCTGATGATCAGTTAATCAAGTGCATTAGCAGCACATGGCTGCTACATACCTTTTTACTTTCCTGTAGAAACAGGAATAGAAAAGAACAGAATGGAATAGAATAGTCCTTTATTGTCATTGTACATGTACAACGAAATTACAGGTGCTCCATACCAACAAATATAAATAGTAGACAACAGGATTAAAAAACAAACAAGATTAATATAAAAAATTATAGAAATTATAGAAAGAACAAGTTGGTACAATCCCAAAGTCTTTTTTCTTTGTTTTTCATTAAATGTGTGCAAATAATCAATAAACCAACAACTTTATTGAATATTTGTATCTATGCCACTCTTTGTAAATAAGCTTGTCAGCAGAGTATAGTAAGTAATCAACTGTTTATACTGCTATTCAGTTACTGTTAACTTGTTTCCTGATACGCTACATAAATCCTAAAGGCAGCTTAAAAAATACACCTAAAGGCCTGAGAACCATGAGATCAGCAAGGTCTTTATGTAAAACACATTGCTTGTTTGTGTAATCACTACTTTTTTGACCTATGTTTGATTCAAGAAAAATATCTCACTCTCAATCAAGAATACTGGTAATGTTATTTTCCATCTTTGAAATGCTAATGTTTCATTTGGGTCATGACATTCAATTAAATGCACTGCCACTATCTGAAACTATTGAGAAGACCCTAAAAGTTATGTTTGTCTAATTCTAATTTAAAGCAACAAGTACATTTTGAAAGAAGCTTTATAATATTTCGTCCAATATCAATGGGCCCTGTAATAAAAAAAATATTGTAATAAACAAACAAATGAACAAAAAACACTAAAAAATATAAAAGAAAAAAGAAATCCTAAAAGTGAAGAATAACAACAATAAACATTTTTTTAAATTTTACAGTTTAAATTTTTCTTTTTGTTCCTCTTAATAGTTTATATTTTTATGACTTATAACTTCTAGCAGCACTGGATGAAATATATTGTTCTTCGCTCATTTTTCACATTTACTGACTTTCTTGCTTTTTTAAATAAACTAAAGGTGAGTACATCAAGAAAAAGTGGAAAAACAAAACAACATAATACATAATATGTGATTTCTTCCTACTGCTCATTAAAATCAAATGACGGTTTCATCTTGAGGTAAAAAGTGATACTACAGTGGTCCATCTGACACTTCACTGCATTGACTTGTGCTAATACTTCATAACTCAGACTGTGATGAGTTACAGCATGACACATTTTGTGGGAAATGACTAACAGGTAGTTTTAGTTAAAAAAAAAAAAAAAAAAAGAAGCATAAAATGCTTTTAACAAATACTCCAGGGACTACTTTTTTAAATTTTGAGGGTCACATATTTTCACATGTGCTCACTAATCTGAATGACCAATGGTACAACCATACAATACAAAACAACAGTGTAGATGTCTGTTTATAAAGATGAAGCCAATGTGAAAGTGCCTTAAACCTGCATCCTATGTGAAGGGCCGCTACAATGCAATATCTGTGGCTGCGTAAAGGCTTTCGGTACTATGAGTCTGTGGGTAAACGGCAACGGAAAACACAATCCTGTTGAGTTCGTGGTCTTAGTCACTCATTTAGGATCAAATTTAATAAAAATCGAAAGGTATTTTAGAAAAGTTGGTCATACCATGTTTCAAAAAAGAAGGTTTAACTGTAGTATTTTCTACACACTGGTTAACGATTCATTTGTAAATGAGAAGCAGTTTATTTAAAAAATGAATCTGTCTCCATGTATTCTATATTCATTGTGTTGGCATTTTTCATTTGAAGAGATTTTTCTACAAATGTCTAGACTATGTTTTTTCCGTGTCTTAACCAATGCCTGGAGTTTTCTGAGGGACCAGATCAACAATTGTGTCTTCAGTTGAGAGCAACACTGGAGAGATGTAATGATTTGATTCTTCAAAACGACCTGCTGTTTAAAACATAAAAATAAAAATTATGTTATATGTTATGGAGATTTTTTTTAAATATATAGATTTTTTACTGGAGAAAGAAGACCTACCTTTTTTAAGGATATGATAAAGAATCCACAGTGGAGGAGCAAGCAACATCAGTTTAATGACCATCAAAACAGCAAAGATGATATCGTGATCTACCGAAGTAGAGAGGATACAGAGACACAGATACAAAAGAGGGAGGCAAGCACCAGTTTACAATGATGAGTAAATGGGCTGAATATAATAGAATATTTTAATTTAAGTTGTTGTCAGTTATTGTACACAGTATCTAGGAAGCAAGCCATGACACAAAAATAAACAAGAACTTCCTCACCTGTTTTAACGTCTACTGTTGTAGGGTTACTCTGCAGGATGATGTTTCCACCAGTAACACTGTCAGGCCGAACAACAAAGGCAGAGATATGTAGGAAATACTTTGTGCCTGATGTTAAGTTGGAGATGCTGATGCTCATCGCTGCAGAACCATTGGTGCAGGAGTAAAAGACTGTCTCACATCTGCTGTCACATATGGTCACATTGTAACTGTGTGGTGTCGTCTGCATAAAGGCAGAGATATTCCAACTAAGATTCACATGTTCCGCACCCACTGAGTCCACTGTCACCGACTGAGGGGAATGTGGACCTGTGGGAAGAAAAACAGTCAGAGTCAAGTAAGAGCTCAGGTATGGATCATAAAAAATAACATGTTATCAGATAGGTTTGATGAAAAATGATGGAGAAAACAGAGATTTAAATACCAGGTGATGGGTTATTATATGAGGAGAGCTAGATAGGTCAGTGAGGGGGCCAGCAGCAGAAGCAGTATCTGCTCTTTTGTGGGGAGGAACAGGAGAATCCTGGTAAAATACTAAAAAATGAACTCCAGCATGAACTACGGTGGACTAGTTCATCTATCTAAATTGGTTGGAGGTACTGTCTCATGTTACTGTGCTTTTGAGCAGGGATCTCCAACTTCAGAGAGCTGCGGGCCACTGCTGGCACTGTCATCTCATTGTATTATTTCAAATATTGTATAAATATTGTATAACAACAATTTTTTTTCTCACTCTTAACTAACTGAAGCTTTTCATTGAACTACCAAATAAATAAATTGGTACACTCTTTCTGGCCAGACACATTGCAGCACTTTTGCAATCATTATGTTCATATTTAACAAAATAAAAATGCAGACATAAGTGTACACATTCATTTTTTACTGCCAGTGAAAAATGTTTTCTTTACAAATAACTTTCTCACTGAACTAACGCAGCCAACATGTTTGTACTGTCTGCTCATATTGCCTTCATATTAAATATTTTTTTGCTTTTTAATGAACTTTTTAAGGAACAACAGGAAAGAAATCCTCCCTAACAAAAAGAGTAATTTCAAGGGCCAAATTGCATTATATTTCTTCACCTCAACATATGGGCCGCAAGTAGGGGTGACACGGGCTGCAAGTGTCCCCAGGCTGTGAGTTTTAGAGCCCTGCTTTAGAGGTTTAAACCAGCAAAACTATTTTAATAATGATTTTTTTCAACTGCTACCTAACTAATCTGTTATAAATAATAACAGGCAGGTGGATGCAGGATATAAACAAAGCACCATAACATAACCAGTAGAGTATGGGATCATTTTCTTGTGGCAACACACTCACCTTAGACAGGTAGAACAGGTTTTTAGTCACTGCATCGTGTTTCAGTGAATCTGACTGTTTGCATTTTTTAGTTGTGTGCCTCATCTTTATTGAGTATCATATTTAGACTTTGTAGTTACTATATTTGTCAGTTTCTAACTCCAAAAAGAGCAAAAAATGCATTACTTACCCTGACAGACAACCATGTGTGGTTCCTTACAGTAGCGAGCCAACAGGTTCTTGTCTTTTTCCAGCATGGCCTCTAAACTTGCACAGCAGCCTTCATTGTTTCTCCTGTACCAGTGTTCATAGCCCAGTTGTTCCCCATTCACCCACTGCCAGTCACTGGAGACACTCTGGCGTTTCAGACCAAGCCAAAAGCTGACTTTTGTGGCAGGAGTAGCATTCAGGACACTGAAGTACTGCTCCTCTGTGGTCAGGACAGCAAGGTCCACATAGTACTTCTGACAGAACTCCTGGGCTTTGACCCATGGCATAGGTCTTTGGACTAGGAAGTAATAAGAAGAGATCTGACCCACTGCTAAGCCATGACATACCACTGCGTAAGGAAAAAAAACATAGATGAAGGCAGAGTAGTTAACAATAGCTATGTTTGGTTGTTTGATTGTGTTATAATCTATTAGACATGTTTTCATTATATACATTTAAATAGTGTGTTGCAGTATTTAGTAGAATAACTGTGTACAAGTGTTAAATAAATACTGAAGTATAGCCACCATTTTTCAATCTACAGAAATGCCCAAGTTGTAAAGACAGACATTAACCTTAAAGACGAAAATGCAACTGAGAGATTTGAGACTACATTTGTATGTCATTGTAGAAGAGCATGGAACAGGGGGCCAAGGGTCTTCTCCCTCTAATAATCTGTCCTCGTGAGCAGCTAAGTCACATTTTAGCTAACATTAACAGCAGCTAGAGTATGTCTGTGAAGGTTCTCAGTTATCCAGGTCATCGTAGTCAAAGGAGCTTGCAAAGAAAAGCGTCTGGACTTCTTTAAGTTACTTGAAGACGTTTCACCTCTCATCCAAGAAGCTTCTTCAGTTCTAAGGTCAAATGGTGGAGAGTCCCAGATATAAACCTAGTGGGAGTATCCCCCCACAGAGGGACAAAAGGACCCCCTGATGATCCTCTAATCCCCTGAGCCAAGGTGTGAAACTGGGTGTGGGTCCCACTCAAAACGTGCGGCTATCCTAAATGGGCGTTCTTAAAGTCAGCAAAGAGACACAGAAAAGAAGATCAGACACCAGCGAGGGAGGATAAGAAAGACAGACGCAACAACATTGTCATCCCCTATGTAGCCGGTGTATCAGAAAAACTCAGGAGAGTTTTCTCCAAGCACGATATCCCAGTGTATTTCAGACCCAGCAACACGCTCAGACAAAAACTGGTTCACCCGAAAGACAAAACGCCAAAACACAAACTTAACAATGTGGTGTATGCTGTACAGTGCAGCGAGGAATGCTCAGACCTCTACATTGGAGAGACCAAACAGCCACTTCACAAGCGCATGCCACAACACAGAAGAGCCACCTCCACAGGACAAGACTCAGCAGTCCATCTGCATCTTAAGGATAAAGGACACTCTTTCGAGGATGCCAATGTTCACATTTTGGACAGAGAGGACAGATGGTTTGAAAGAGGAGTGAAAGAAGCCATCTATGTCCACTGTGAGCGACCATCTTTGAACAGAGGCGGTGGTTTACGACACCAACTCTCTGCCATCTATAATCCAGTTTTGAGATCCCTTCCCAGACGCCTTAACGCCCACTCACATCCTGGGCCATCTGATCTCAGGAATTCGCATGATAAGGTGGGGCCAGGTTTCACAATGAACTCACCCGAAACTCTGGCTGATTGGGACCCACACCCAGTTTCACACCTTGGCTCAGGGGATTAGAGGATCATCAGGGGGTCCTTTTGTTCCTCTGTGGGGGGTCACTCCCACTAGGTTTATATCTGGGACTCTCCACCATTTGACCTTAGAACTGAAGAAGCTTCTCGGATGAGAGGTGAAACGTCTTCAAGTAACTTAAAGAAGTCCAGACGCTTTTCTTTGCAAGCTCCTTTGACCAGCTAGAGTATGCAGTCAGAACATAAGTACTAATAAAAAGCTTATTGCATCAGATGCTAGACTCATTTTGACATTTATGGACAATGAAACATGGAATGATAACATGCTTGACTCATGTTAAAGAAGTTTTGCAAAATGTTACCTAAAATCGCCAGCTGATGCAGAATTGCCGTCTCATTGCCAGACATAAAGTAGAATCCGTGTAGTTTTCTGGGAGGTGATATATATGTTTTTATTTCATTCCCATCAGACAGCTGACCATGAGCTGTCTGGTGTTTCTCAAGTGCTCCCTATAGTCATCCCATACTCTCTCCTTCTCATTTGCCCAGGACTCTGTTCGTGTGTAAATTTATAAAGCCAGCTAAAGCCTCAGGGTGATGCAAGAGGTGAAAAAATGGGAGTGTCTAAAGCTCAGTGCTTACCTGTATGAGGACGTTTTCAGGAATTAGTTACACAAGATATTAAAATCTATAAATGCATTTGCTTTACATTGTTTGTTTTCCTAAACCTTTCCAGTATCAAATATCCTAAACATTACAATCTGCTTACTAACTGCTATTTGAATTTTTTTTTATCTCTACTGGAAAACAGAAGATTGTGCTTGTTGGCAGACAAAAGCGCCTGGAAAAGCTCAACAATGCCACTGTAACTGAAGACTGGGAGAAAGCTGCCTAGCTTTTATAAGGGGGTTAAAAATACGGCGTAACTAGCTCCACCCTGCAGTCTATTTTTAGAACAGCCTGGTTGATAATTTGTTAGTTAGTGTACTTTTTGACTTTCAAATATGAGCCCGATTAAATATTTGCAGAACAGCAAACAACATTATTCAGGTTTCAGACTCTCTTGTCTGTCAGGTCTCTGTATTACCCATATGGAAAATTATGCAAAAAATTAAGAATGACGTAAGGTTGAAGTATACATTCACTACTGTAGTCAATGGGAATTTGTTTAAAAAAATGTTTTCTATTTTTCCCCCCATATGTCTGTGATGAAGTGCAAACATAGTAGTTTTTGTAACATAAAGCAAACACTAGAATTGTAAACAGTCCCCCTAAGTCACATCTAGATTCACACACTTGCCGAGTGGTGGATACTGTAGTGAGTATCCTGAGCTATAGATACAGTGGCTTGCAAAAGTATTCGGCCCCCTTGAAGTTTTCCACATTTTGTCACATTACAGCCACAAACATGAATCAATTTTACTGGAATTCCACATGAAAGACCAATACAAAGTGGTGCACACGTGAGAAGTGGAACGAAAATCATACATGATTCCAAACGTTTTTTTACAAATAAATAACTGAAAAGTGGGGTGTGCGTAATTATTCAGCCCCCTTAGTCAATACTTTGTAGAACCACCTTTTGCTGCAATTAAAGCTGCCAGTCTTTTAGGGAATGTCTCTACCAGCTTTGCACATCTAGAGACTGAAATCTTTGCCCATTCTTCTTTGCAAAACAGCTCCAGCTCAGTCAGATTAGATGGACAGCGTTTGTGAACAGCAGTTTTCAGATCTTGCCACAGATTCTCGATTGGATTTAGATCTGGACGTTGACTGGGCCATTCTAACACATGGATATGTTTTGTTTTAAACCATTCCATCGTTGCCCGGGCTTTATGTTTAGGGTCATTGTCCTGCTGGAAGGTGAACCTCCGCCCCAGTCTCAAGTCTTTTGCAGACTCCAAGAGGTTTTCTTCCAAGATTGCCCTGTATTTGGCTCCATCCATCTTCCCATCAACTCTGACCAGCTTCCCTGTCCCTGCTGAAGAGAAGCACCCCCAGAGCCTGATGCTGCCACCACCATATTTGACAGTGGGGATGGTGTGTTCAGAGTGATGTGCAGTGTTAGTTTTCCACCACACATAGCGTTTTGCATTTTGGCCAAAAAGTTCCATTTTGGTCTCAACTGACCAGAGCACCTTCTTCCACATGTTTGCTGTGTCCCCCACGTGGCTTGTGGCAAACTGCAAACGGGACTTATGGTTTTCTGTTAACAATGGCTTTCTTCTTGCCACTCTTCCATAAAGGCCAACTTTGTGCAGTGCACAACTAATAGTTGTCCTATGGACCCCCTGACATCATCAGGGGGTCCTTTTGTCCCTCTGTGGGGGGTCACTCCCACTAGGCTTATATCTGGGACTCTCCACCATTTGACCTTAGAACTGAGGAAGCTTCTCGGATGAGAGGTGAAACGTCTTCAAGCAACTTAAAAAAGTCCAGACGCTTTTCTTTGCAAGCTCCTTTGACTACGATGACCTGGATGACTGAGAACCTTCACAGACATATGTCCTATGGACAGATTCCCCCACCTGAACTGTAGATCTCTGCAGCTCGTGCAAAGTCACCATGGGCCTCTTGGCTGCATTTCTGATCAGCGCTCTCCTTGTTCGGCCTGTGAGTTTAGGTGGACGGCCTTGTCTTGGTAGGTTTACAGTTGTGCCATACTCCTTCCATTTCTGAATGATCGCTTGAACAGTGCTCCGTGGGATGTTCAAGGCTTGGGAAATCTTCTTGTAGCCTAAGCCTGCTTAAAATTTCTCAGTAACTTTATCCCTGACCTGTCTGGTGTTTTCTTTGGACTTCATGGTGTTGTTGCTCCCAATATTCTCTTACACAACCTCTGAGGCCGTCACAGAGCAGCTGTATTTGTACTGACATTAGATTACACACAGGTGCACTCTCTTTAGTCATTAGCACTCATCAGGCAATGTCTATGGGCAACTGACTGCACTCAGACCAAAGGGGGCTGAATAATTACGCACACCCCACTTTTCAGTTATTTATGTGTAAAAAATGTTTGGAATCATGTATGATTTTCGTTCCACTTCTCACGTGTACACCACTTTGTGTTGGTCTTTCACGTGGAATTCCAGTAAAATTGATTCATGTTTGTGGCTGTAATGTGACAAAATGTGGAAAAGTTCAAGGGGGCCGAATACTTTTGCAAGCCACTGTATGTCAATTAGGAATTACTTCCTTTCAGTGTACAACATTTTACATAAGGGACGCAGAATATGTTGACCCTTTTTGTGCCGCCAGTTTCAGCTGAGTGGAGCCATCATGACTTTGACCTTGCATTAAAGGCCAGCATATTTGTAAAGCAGTAAGCTCACAGAGAAACACAACTTATGCAGATTTCTTCTCAGTTCTTTTTTTAAAATTTCAGTTTCTTTGCTGACTGGGCTTCATTTCAGACTGCACTTGAGGCATGTTGCTGCTTTCAGTTGAGTGTTGACATTATTCATCTTGACCCTTATCTTAGTCAAAAGTGGAACAGCGTAGGCTAGACTTTGCAGACATCTGAGGTTACAGGGACTATATAAACCAACCTCAGTCATTGCACGTTTGCTCCGACATCTCAGTGTGACTGTGAACATATAACCTATAAGAAATAACTCATGTAGAGGGTGGGGTCTTGCTCTGTTTTTATAAAGGAAGTCTTCACCACAGTGCTTTTGCACAAACTGTTCTCTTAAATCTTCTCTGGTCACACTCTTGCAAGTCAAATTTTGCAGCGCATATGCTCACACACAAAGTCTTTTCAAGCAGAAATCTATTCTGCTTCATTTTACATTTAACTTAAGTCTAAGTGATTTAACTACTAAACACATAACTTTTAAAACAAACCACAAAGCTTTCACTCTATTTCTAGGTAAAATAGGTAGTAGGGATGTTTCATATCATTGGGGCAAGAATAAAAGCTACCTTAGGCTACAGAGTGTATTCTACTATTAGGTTCCTAAATTTGATTTCATTGTGCAAAATATAATTAAAAAAAATTTCAGGAAGTCAAAATTTACAATGAAGACATATCAAAATGTAATATAAATAAAAACACAACAAACTCAAAGTGAACTCACATACAGAACAAATAAATGCTGATGAGCCTTAAGTCAGCAGCAGCAGATTTCAACTGTTGGTGCTGAGCTATTTCATATATGTGTACACTAAAACATGTCCCATGTCTGTCTTTTGTTACCTTTCATATGATAGTAGTCAGTATGGCATATCTGTCATATCATAACTATACAAAAGATTCATGTCGTCTAGCCATTAAAACAGGAAACCTGTGCTACCGGCATGCACGATGCATGACAAAAGGTGTGAGCTGGTGGTAAACTGGCTTCGAATTGTGGTTGACATCATGGGAGGGAAATGTGTGGTCTCTATGACACAATTGCCAAGAAAGCAGCAATGTGCACTTATGTGGTAATCAATTGTATACCTATTTCTAACCAGATGCTAAAGAACTTTATTATCAATATGAATGTCACGGTTCCATGACGCTGGTTACTACAAATCCCAGATGTGAAAGCGCTGGTCCGCACCGGTGGAGAAAATCTGAGAATTGTCAGGGTTTAAGGCCAAGTGAAGGACTCGATCAGAGTGACCTGGTTAAAAAAAGAAAAAGAAAAAAAAAAATTATTTAAAAGAACTGAAAATCAGTTCTTGTTGTTGCTATAAGTAGTAAGAAAATGCCACATTAACAGGGAATTAATATTGAATTGTACTACCTTGATTATAATGCCTTTTTACATTTTTATGTTTATTGATGGAATCACACATCAAAAACCAGGATTAGAAAGAAAAGTTGACAGACATCTTGGATTCAGGAGATAATGAAATAAAAGCAACGTGAAGTTAAATGGAAAAAATAGATAATACCAAAAACTAAACAATATAAGCACTCTGTTCCAAACCTCACTTCGCACATATTTGTCTGTGATTCAAACAAGCATCTCATTCAGTAACAACTTCTCCTTGTTTGCCAGTACAACTGAGTCAATCAGAGCCTTATTGGCAAAAATGAGAAGGGGGACTTTATGACTGTGGTTAACCAAGAAAATGGTGACTAAAAATCTGCCTACAGAATAACGGCCTGCATTGGTGCAACTCAATGGAAGCTACACTATTTTGTTTTTGTTTGTTTTTTTCCATTATGAAAACAAGTCAATTTCCCTATCTTATCATAACCAGTATTCCTATGGGAATAGGACTTTACCACAAGGGTTGATATCAGTAATTACACTTCTGAAAAATAGCGCAGAATGACCGTCAAGTTTTCATTTAAAATATAAAAGTACAAAAAAACTTAAATTAAAAAAAGTAAATTTTGAAAATTACTTGATCATTTTTTTTATTAAGTAAAATTATTCAATATTACATATTAGTGGGTTTTCAGTAAAAGTGTCTTTTGCATTCAATGCTTGGTTTGAGCCCCCCTGACCAGAAAAAACAGGAATTTAGCATTTCTGTTAGCGGTTTATTTCTCATTTTTCCCCCCCTTAAGCCGTAAGTATTGGTTTTCTAACACCAGCTCACAATACTACAGGACAGTGAGACAGCTCATATTAAAACTAGCAACCTTAGTTTCATATTCACTAGAGGGAAGCCCAGAACACGAATCACTCAGCACACGATGGCCATTAAAGACATTAGTGGTAGGTGACAGAGCTGCTGCACTGACAACAACTGCTTCTGTGAGAATATTACTCACTGTGTTATTGACGCAACAACATTTGTTCCTATGAGTGTGTTGTCAATGTGTTGAGACTAAGTTGAGATAGTATCAGACAGCAGTGCTGATACAATTTAACGTTGCATTAAACAGAATTATTTACTTTATTAATAAAAAGGTTATAGTAATGTAGAACAGCCTTGTGTGTTTTTTGGTTTTCTAACCTGTGAACTGGTAAATGGGGCTGAGAGAGTGAAACTCCCACACCCAAGATGTGACTTTGTGATGAGGTAGGCCATGACCTGTAACCAGATATCTCTTCTTTTCAGCCCATTGTAGAGAACAGATCTGCAAATGAGGGTAAATAGTAATAGTTTATCCAGCATTTTTAAATACAGCAAAACAAAAATATCCACAATACTGTAATTCTCAAGCACCTGTGAATTTGTTTGCACAGAAGTAACACAAGATGCTGATTGTGTGTCCCAGATTCTCAGCTCACCATCTTTCCATCCCCCTCCTGTAGCAATAATGTTTCCCTGCCATGGGCACCACCCCATTGCCTAACAAAATAACACACACAAAGGTGGATACATTAACAGCATTTTTAAATCTCTGTTTACTAACCCAAAATCCTTACACATTAAAACCATTAGCCTCTTATTCACATTTAACTGCTTTGACGTCTGCTCAAACTCTGTAACTCTGGCTGTGTCAGCCTTTAAAAATGCCAAACAGTTTACTTTTAGCCTCCAAATCCAAGTACACAGACCTTCACAGCACTGGGCTGCTTCACTGTCATTATTGGCTGACTTGACATTTTTTTTCCCATGATGTCATCATCCCAGATATGGAGAAGGCCTTCTGTGGAGCCGCTGGCCAGCCATTTGCCTCCTGGTGACCACTGCAGACTGCAGACCCCCTCCCTCTGGGTGGTTGCACCTACCAGAGGTGTGAAAGCCCGTGGGTCAAGGTGACAGATATGTCCAAGAACAGATCCACTGTCAGAAAAAACACTGCTTTTATGGACACTTTTATTGATTAAGTGTCTCCTACCCTGTCCGTGACTAATTCATCTACATTTCTTCTATTAAAGAGATAAAGCTGTATGCCTTTAGCTCTTATCCTAAGCCTATCTATCCTATTTATTCATTCATTTATTTAGCATAATTTCCAAATTGGTCAATCTTTTCCATTTCATTATTAAGCAGCACCTTCTTTAAATACCAGAACAAACCAAATGGGTACCTGCTAAGTAACTGCTGTTTCCAAGAAAGCGCTCTCACCACAGCCAGGTGTGACAGCAGAAACCTCATGTTCTGCTTGTGTTCGACATCCCACAACTAAAGAGTCAAAGAGAGACAAAGACACCACAAACAGTCATCCTGCTGATTCAGTAAATATGACACTTCCCTTCTCACAGAGCCCCCCATACCACATTTGGTTTGAATAAGTTTCCAACCTCTATGAGCTCATTTACCTGTATCTCCCCTCGTCTAGTCGCGATACTGAGGGCTCTTCCATCTGTGCTCCAGCACAGAGACGAGACCGACTGACGATATCGGCATCCTGATTGTGGACTCAGGTCCAGATGTCCAACCAGACCACGAGTTTCTGAATTCCAAATGTAAACTGAAGAGCCGAGTCCTAATGCAACCATGCCACTACAGCTGCAGTCGAGAAGGTTAGTGTCTGAAATGACAAAGTTGCAAAAACAAAGGACTACAGAGGACTATATCGTAGGCATAAATTATTGATGAACAGGATGAGCCTTAATTATAAACATTTTTTTTGTTTTGTTAAATCTGTTATATCCACCAAAGTGTTTTCAGTAAGTATTTTTCAGAAAAAAAAAACAAGTAGCAGATGTTCCAGGTTGTATTTTTGTTGCCCATATGGCTATGCTATTTAAAATAATGAAATTTCACCAGCACACCCCAACACAACCACCATCATTCGTCAAACATGATGGAAATGTTATAGCACGTAGATGTACAACTTCTTAATGGCCCAATACTGATAGAAGAAGACGTGTCACCTGATCCTAATCCAGAACAGCATGCTTATCAGTTTTAAATGCAAATAAGCCCACAAATAAACACCAACCAACAGTGGTGAAGTAAAGGCCCAGCAGAGCATCTCAAGGGAGGAAGCACCACCTTTAATCATGTCCATGCATTCTAGACTTCAGGCAGAATTAATGCAATGCAAAGGATTATTAGTTTGTTCAATTACTTCTGACCCTTTAAAAATTAGATTATTTATAACAGTGACTATAATTCCTAAACAGCTAATGCAAAGCATTATTAACCCCAATGAATTTAAGCTGAAAACTACATTTCAGCCACATTTGGATTGTTTTACAGTCTACTGTGGTGTCTGTGAAGGTTCTCAGTCACCCAGGTCATTGTAGTCTAAGGAGCTTGGAAAGAAACATCTACTGTGGTGGTGTACAGAAGCAAAAAAACAGTATTTGTAAAAGTCATTTAGGGCTTCATTTTCTCTTACAGTAATCATTCAGCAGTGATGGTGCACCCAACTTAACCACTGACTTCCCGTGCAGGCTCAGAGTGGCTTTGTTCAGAGTGGCAAATGGCTGAAGATCATATTTTCTTTCATCATAACCTTCAATGATAAAAATATAATTTAAAAGATATTGTTACAAAACATACATTGTACATCTGCTGTTAATCCATTAATTTTCAAACACTTTCTTTGTTGTGTCGTGTTTTTGACATGAATCAATAGTTGCAGCAAGCATCCACATTGATGTGCATTAAGCACTCGTTGCATTAAACTAGAACGTGTTGAAACTAGTGATGACTGCTAAAGTGCCTAAATGTGAATAAAGTGTCAAGAGAATTTAACACGTGATTTCTTTCAAACTTTTCTTCCTTATTGCTATTCCAGATGTTATCTTTGTTGTCTTTGTACGCTACCAAATTTCTCCAGACTTCAAAAACTGGTGTGCAGTCTGATAAAGTAAACCTATAATTACATCATCCAGCATTCAAAAAACAAAGCGGAAAAAAAACTGCAGCGTGATCAAAGTATGTATTTGGGTTCCCCAGTATGACATCATGTAGTATCAGTCCAGAGATCATTCACACAATCATTCATACACAGCAAAATCTCCAGTGTTAAATTAACACTGGAGATTTTGCTGTGTAGAAACATGATCTACCTGAGCGATTGAGATTTTCAGGTTCTTGAACTGCAGGTCTCCATACCCATCGCTGTAAAACAAAACCAAAAAAGGGAAAAGAATTATTACTATTCAGGTTTCAAAAATATCTAAAATTAGCATATCATTGAAAGTTAGCATTAGCAATATATGCAGATTTACTTTTTTATATGCTTTATACATCGATCTGTTGCAGGGCCATAACACAAGACAAGAAAAAGTATTCACAGTTAAAATCAATTCAGAATAACCAATCACCCACTGCATGTCTTTGGACTTCACAGAGAAAGGCCCCAGACTCTACATAAACCCAGGACCTTCATCCTGTGAGGCAGATGAGCTAGCCACCACACCACCATCTCTGATAGGATAATAACATTTTATTATTCTTATATCAAACTGATTGTGTTCTTTTATTTTATTTCACTTCGAGCAACTTTTGGAAACCACACACATACAAAACTCTCTGACTTTTTTCACTTTTAAATGAAAACTTCTATGTTCGTGTATGAGACGATGACTTGCAGAAATCAGTTTAGCATCCCCCTCAAACTACTGCATCACAACCACACACAGACACAAACGAAGAAGTGCAGCTTCCTTAAACAAACCTCTTGTGGGGCATTTTCTGCAGCAGGCCGTGTCTTTGCAGCGATCGTGCACTCTGTGTTCACCAACTTAACAGACTCAGAGTGAGACGAGCCTCCCACCAGTGCTGCCTCTGGTGAAATCAAATGACATCATAGAAAACGTCCAACAGCTCTCAGGTAAAAATGTACTGTGTCAGTATGATGATACACCTGGTGAAGATTAAAAAGAATGAATGTTGTTTCTAGATATGGGCCTAGGGGAGTGCATGCCCGTGCATTTTAAAATCAGCAGTGTCATATAAGAACAGTGTTACCCAGCTGAATCATAAATATGCTGTTCAAGTGCAACACCAACAGCTTGGGTACAGTCCCCAGTGGTGACTAGGGTCTTCATGTGGCAGGATAAAGTTGGTTGGAGTTTTTTAAACCAAAATATTTATCCAAATTACACAAACATTGTTGCATTTTTATGACATACACATTATGCTTTAAGTCCTGAATCAGTCGTTTTTCCCCTCTTCTAAAAATCAGTCGTTTAAAACCTGACTTCGGGTAATTTTTGAGTTTAATCACACTTTTAATGACCTAACTTATGTGAATATGCCTGGCATCAGTATTGCATTATTATTATTACTGAACTTCTGTGTGTTGTTTAATACCTTGGATTTTTCCTGGTAGGACTCCCTGTCCCGGTTCATGCTTTCTCGGTGGAGAATCGAGCTCCAGCCTCTGACAGATGGTATCAAACTCGAAGCTTGGCTCACACTGCCGCCCAGGGGCCAGTGGGGTACTTGCAACAGGGCTTTCTCTGCAGCGCCTCTGGATGATCCGCCTCCTGAAGCATTTGTATGTGACTTCATGGGCCTCGTATTGTCCCTGAGCAGACAAATAACAATTGTTTTTTTTAATACCATCTCAAAATAAGGTTATTTAAAATGTACTAAACAGTAACTTTATATCATTAGAAACTAATCTATTAAGAGCCTAACTTCCTCTTAATTTTTTGAAACCTTTCATAGCAGATGAAGATTCTGTAGTTATTTAAATGCTTTACAGTGATTACTGAGGAAACCACTGGAAAGTTTGGTTAAGTGTTTGCTGAGGTTCCTCTAGTGCTAATAATCTGCACTGAGCATTCAGGCATGTTTATTATTGTTATGATTATGATGATGATGATGATGATATTATTATTATTATTATTATTATTATTATTATTATTATTAATAATAATAATAATAATAATAATAATAATAATAATAATAATACTAATAAGTTCCCGATTTCTGTTTTTAATGTTTTCCAACATTAAAAACAAGTGATATAGACATCAGTCTCAATATTAATTCCGTCTTATGCTTTTTATATTGAACACACCTAACAAAACTAAAACATAAGGCATTGTTTGTATTGTTTTGTTTTGTTTTTAAAAAAAAATATTTTCAGCTGACCCTGTAGTCGGCCTATATAGGATTCTGTAGTGTAGCTGAAAGTCGAGTATTTACATGTAAAGTTCACTTATTATTAGTTTTATTTTGCTGCTGAGTTTCCGGTATAGTCGCTTTCACCGTTTCTCCGTCCAGCTTAACGCGACTATTTCCTCTGATCCGCCCCAGAACTTCTGGAAGGAGAGCCCCAGTTCAAGCTACGGTTTGCTCTTTCCCCTCCAAGATGGAGGCTTTGGGAGGTTATCCTACCAGGTCCTCCAACCCAAAAGCGAAAAAGTTAACTGTGCTGTTGAGCATGACGGTGGGTGTGGGGTGTTTATTTCTTCTGCAGACCCAGCTGGTGAAACCCAGAAAACCGAAGGATTTTTATTCTTTCGAGGTGAAGGACGCGAAGGGCAGGACGATTTCTCTGGAGAAGTACCGAGGAAAAGTATGTCCACATCATCAGCCGTCGTTTCAGACTGAGAATAAACCCGTTTAACTGTTTAACTTTCCCCGTGTCAGTTTAGACTTGATTTATTTGCAGAGTGCGTATTTTTAAGAGCTTTTTAAAATAACTGTGCACTGCTCCTAATCCCCTCTTTTGCAGGCGTCCTTAGTTGTAAACGTGGCGAGTTACTGCCAGCAGACGGAGGCGAACTACAAGTCTCTACAGGAGCTCCACCGGGAGCTGGGCACCTCTCACTTCAACGTCCTGGCCTTTCCCTGCGGACAGTTCGGGGATACGGAGACCGGAACCAGCCGGGACATCGAGGCTTTCGCCAAGTCAGCCTACGGTGTTACCTTTCCTTTCTTCAGCAAGATCAAAATAATGGGATCAGAGGCTGACCCTGCTTTCAAATTCCTCACAGGTTGGGAGAAAGACTTTTAACGAATATCATGACTGTGGGATCACTGAGTGAGATCACAGAAACGCTGATTACATATTTATACCTGCTCCAAGTGCAGGATGTATTTAATGATGGAAGGAAGTCAAATTTGGAGCTGTCGCCAAACCTCAAATACTTAACAATTGGTCTCACCTGTATTCCAGGTACAAGTGTTGATAGTCTAAAACCAAACAAGATTAGGCAAAGCCTACTTTTACTTCATCTGAGAGGAAAATAATCTGTTACTGTTGTAAAATGTGGAGCTGAACGTAAAGTTTTGTATTTTTCAATCACCCCAGGGTAATTTAATGAGTTTTTATGAACATGATGCACCTGAAAGAAGACCTGCAGAACAAGTCTATGAACTCCAGAGGTAACTGGAATATAAAGTATGGTTCTGATCTATTCTGTGATTACAAGACTTGATGGTATAAAATTTAATCAATTCAGTGTCATATCTGCTAAGTAGCAACTTCATTTATGTTTGTAAAGCAGCAGAACTGACATTCTGCTCCATGCATTAGAATCTGGTTTTATTAATTAGCTGTATTTTTACAGTTACAGTTAATATTATTAATATACAGTAACACAACAGTCGTGGTGAGCTATAATGATTAGCAGTAGCCAAGGGGAATTTATCATTTGAATTAATGCTATTACAGCATATGAACATAAGTATGCACATTTGAGTTTTTTAGTATTAGGTTTTCACTTGATTTTCAGTTACAACACATACATTTTTCACTGCACTATCAAATTATATAATATTGAAATGATACTATAGGCTTGTGTAGGTATTTTCTTTTATTCTTATTTTATTTATTTAATATAATTTTTTTTATGCATGTATTATTTTGATTTGATAGTGTCCACTTCTGTTAGGAAGTAACTTTTTCTGTCGTCGTGGTACTCTGCTATTAAGTTATTAAATTAAGGCATTTGGTATTTTAGCATCCTGTAATCTACCTAACTGTCAGTGTTTTTAAGCATATTTTAGACCCTGATGTGTCTGTCTCTGTTTTATCCTGGTTTTACCTTTGAGGAACATTTTTTTGTCTTCAGTGTGTAATAGTTTGTTTCACTATATGGAAACTGAATTACTTGTTGCTGCCCATCTTGGGCAAACAACTTTAAAGATTGCTTAAAAATAAGATAAATTAAAAAGAAAGAAAAGTAGCATTAACGACTGTTCTGCGACATCTTGTTTGTTTTTCAGATTCTGTGAAGAAAATTCCAAAGTGGAACTTCTGGAAGTTTCTGGTGAACCCAGAAGGGAAGGTGGTTCGATTCTGGCGAACAGACGAGCCCATGGAAAGCATCAGAGAAGAGGTCACAGCGATGGTGCGGGAAATCATCCTAAAGAAACGAGTGGAGCTATGATGGCCCCTAGTGATCGGTACTGGACATAGCACTGCTTTATGTCTGTGTTTCCTGAGCTGTGGCAGCCAGGAAGGACTGAACTGTTGACAGCGAGTGTTGCTTGGAGAGGGTTGTCATTCCAGAAAGATGCAAGATGAAAATATCAGGCAATCACCGTGATGCAATGCAAGTCAGAGTGTGTGTGCGTGTGTGTAAATGAGTGTATGTGGGGGTGTTTATCCTGTGGTCAGTGATGAGCATTTCTTAAAATGACCACTGCTGCAGCTGCAGTGGTTATTTAGCTTTTCAGTTGTTGGCATTTTGAAATGTTCAGCTTTCCTTCTTTTCATCTCTCCAGTGTTTACATTAAAATCTTTTTTAAGAGGAAGCAAATTAATTGAGCCTGATTTGACTGATTTGAGCCCAGCAAACTGTGCAGCATCTATCAAACAATAAAAAGCTCTCATAAGTATTTGTTTTAACTAATGACTTTAAGATTTTTCATTTAGATGTCCTGTGTTGTGGGTATTAAGCGTCTTTCTTAACTGAATAATTAAATCACATTACAAATTACCTGCTAATGTTAATGCATTGATATTAAGGCCATCTCCTTAAATATGGTGCTGTAGTTGATTTTTCTGAATATTTATGGCTATGAGAAAATAATATAAAATAGACAATAGAATCAATGAATCGCATCTTAGTACTGATAGCAGTGAAGGGTGACTACAGACATCACTGTTGGTGTGGATTAAATGGACAGTTGGAGGGCAGCAGCAGGTGAGCTGGCACAGGAAGAAACTACCAGCTAACAAGACACTGCCTTCCAGCCACCCACAATTCAACTTCACCTTCTGTCCTTATAATAAAAAAAATGATATTTTCTTTGCAGAGTTTGCAAACATTTAAAAGTCATATTGAATGGCTTTTGAGCCATTAGTGTGACCCACAGTGAAATGTAACTGTTAAAGTAGCAGAGCAGTGTGAGCTGGCTGAAGAAACGTCAGCTAACATTACACTGCCACCCAACCAGTCACAACACATTTGTCCATGTAAATGCAAATGCGTGGATTTGACTGCTGTACCGACGTCCAGCTGCTCATTTATCAGTATGCAAAATGTAGAATTGTCTCCCAGCTTTACTCTCGGCTGACTTCTTATTATATACTATAATATAATAAGAAGCGGGTTACGTGGCAGTGTCGGCAAACATGTTTCAGGTGAGTTGACAGTAGCAGTGAGGAGTGCAGCTGACAGCTGTCAGTCAAATAGCACAGCCAGCAGCAGTACACTGCCGCACTGACACTGCAAGATCAGCAGAAAGAGGAAGGAGGCACCCAACAAATGAAGCGGGAACATTTCTGATTATTTTAATGCCAGTTTCACTTTAGTTCCCCCTCTTACCTTGAAGGGAAAGTGCCGCTTTCCTGTAAAATCTCGCAACATCCTCCTCCTGATCATAAAAACAAAAACACCACAAGCTCAGCTCATCATCACGTGAAACTAGTTTCTAACATCTTAGTCTGTGCTTTCAAAGAGTTATTCACCAAGGTGAGGACTATTTCAAGTATGCTGCAATTAATATAAGTGACTGTGTGTTTTGGGTTTTTGTTTGTTTTTTCTACACCACTATACGTAGCACATGCTGTGGTTAGAAGAACCCAAATAGGAAGAGTCCCTGTGTTTAGTGTTTGAGTTGCCTGGTAGCAGCAACAGCAACCGATCCTAAGTAACATATAACATGTCTTGACTGCTCTACTGAGGCTATTTTAATTGCCCGCAACTATGTTATAACTTACTTACCCATCTGCGTGAATCTTCACTCCAGCGTTTCAGGCGCATCTTCCATTTCCTTCATTTAAGCATGCCCCAGTCCCCACTATCTCAGTCCTCCCTATCTCAGCCCAAGTGAGGACACTGACCGGTCATGCCTGGTGCACCTGTTGTCTCCTCTCCTATATACTCTCACTGGGCGGACGCCGGAGCGGGAAGCAAAGTCCTCTGCTGTGCTATTGGCAGTTAGGTCCATTTCCCCCCTGTTTTTAATTAAGCGGCCTATAGACTCGCTCCTATTCAGGGATTCCCTTCGCGTCCTGGTTTCTAATGGAAACAAACAGACAAAGAAAGAAAAAGAAAAGAACAACGCGGTAATGTTATAAAGGTGGAGGTGGCTGCGTGTTATCAGTTGATGTCCTAACTTAGACAAGGACAAACTACTTCACCTTTATTTCTTTAGGGTGGTGTCAGTTTGCACACTTAATCACATGGCTTACAGATGCAGGCTTATATTCAGCTTGTTATGTCGCTGAAGAAAGCATAATTTTAAATATAAAGGCTAATGATGATTATCGGCTAGTTACATTAGGAAAGAGGTAGGATCGTGCAGATTGGCACCTTTAAAGCACACGAAAATTTATTGTAAGTAAATCATAAATTACAAATCCTGAAAACATGCCAAAACGAGAACTGAGACCGAATAGCCTTAAATATTTAGCATGTTAAGAAATACAATTATTATTATTTATATATTTATTTATTGCTAAATTGTAGGCCTAATAAGTTGTTTTAGATGTTTGGAAGTGAATTCAAACACATACTAATAAACACTCCGCAAACTGCAGATTTTACTGATTGGATTTAATGCGTTGTCATAAACCTGTAACAGCTCCTCTGGTGGGCAATCAGTGGCCGTGTTTTGCGGGTAAAGGCCCTGTATCCGCGGGCCACACCGTTTAATGAGGAGCTGCTCTGGCGCTAAGTGGGCCGAACGGCGCGAGAGCACGCACGTTCTTGCCACCTGCCACTTCCATATGCGCTCGCACCTCGAGTGCGAGCCCGGGACAGTGCGCCAGGTGCTCCATCGGGCTGTCATAGAGTCCAAATGATAGACATAAAAGGTTAAGCTCTCAAGATAACCCACAGTAACCTTTAATTTATCATCACGCCCAACAGAAACAACAACAACAACAACAACAACAACAAACGGCTCAGTGTTTGTTATTTTTACTTTTAACCTGGAAAATTCACAAATCTGTGGCAGAGCAAACAAAATTACCACATAGCACTATAATCTAAATCCATCCAGTTCTCATTCATAAAATAAAAATGGTTAAACTAGTTTGGTTTTGTTTTTTTCATCAGTATAAAATGTATCAAATTTAAACAGCCGGCATTTTCATGTAATATTTTATTTAGCCAGTTCATTTAAGTTTTTTAAATGAGTTAAATGTGAATTAGCTTTCATTTGCCCAGAACCTTACACGTCTGTATCCCACCACAGGAACAATACGTATTTTTCCCGCTGGACTCCGTCGGGCTTGCAGCCTCTCTCCAGGTTTGAGTTTAGTCACCTTAGAAACGCATTGTGTCTGTATTTTCCTTTCTCCTCCCGCATTGTTCCCCGCAGTTTGGCGGTAGCTTAACAGGTCAAAAGTGTCACAGCCAGCTTATACAATGCTTTGCCCTGTGCCATGCTCTCACCAGCGGTGCTGATCAGATACAAAAGCATTTGTTTGCTGTAAAAGTGGCTCAAGGCCCGGCTGGATGTCGAGCTCAGCACACGTGCAGATGTTTTTTATAATAAAGTGGCTGAAATTTGACATTAAGCATCAGATTGTGGCCAAGGTTGGCCAGAATGTAACAAGGGAAGTAGGATGGTTTAACTAGATAATTATTATTGGGCTATCTGCATCTATTTAGAAGCAGCTGGACAGGTCAGATGTAAGAATCTGCCACACCTCACTCTCCTCATCATTAAGTTTCTTCTTGAAAGTTAAACACCACATTTCTTTTGCAATGACTAAATTGATTTAAAAAGTTTCTCTGTAATGCAAAGCCAGTATAAAGCTGGATTTAAAAAAAACATCAGTCAAGTGGTCTTTAAGTATAAATTTGCTATGAGTTATTTATCGGTTAAATGCACCTCAACTTCCCTTGGTGGTGTAACTTTCCATGGTCTTTAAATAAATAGTCAGGCCTGTGTTAATCAGTTCTCCATCTCGCTATCAGGTTTTTCTTATCTGCACTCGCTGTGTTAAATGCGGTGTTCATGACAGCAGGAGTGTCAGTACTGTAAACTGTCCCCAGTCAAGGGTCTGCACTGTTGCCTTCACTGCTGTAAAACAAACAGGCCCTGGTTGTGGAAGTTTAGACAGGTGCCTGACCTGAGATTGTCCAAATGTCTTGTGTACCAGCCAGGTTCTTACAGCTAAAGATTTCAACAGTGAGGTGGAAGAAAGATTTTCAAAGGTAACATCCTCTTTAGATAAGTTAATCTCTTCTTCTTGGTTTAATTTCCTTTTTGTTTTGTTTTTGCCTGGTTTATGGTGGTTTGGGTTTGTTTTTTGTGTGTTAAATCCGATTTTCTGTTTGTTTGCTTTTTTAGATAGATGACACAGCTAAAGTCTTTCCCTCAGGGTATACTGTTTATACAACTATTGTGTTAGCAGTCAGGTTCATAAGAGTGATAAGTCAGGAAATACAGCCCCCAAAAAAGAGAGAATCTGTTTACATTTCCAAAAAGGATATAAACAAGGATGTTGGCTGCACTACATCAATGCTCTGTCCACTCTTTCAGGCCACACAGTCACTCAGACAGAGACAAAGCCCCTGCTTCTTAAAGCAGGTCATAGGGTTACATTTGTTTCACTGCTCAAACAAGGAAAGTTCACAGTTTATTTCCATTTGCCTAATTATCACCTAAGCTCCCTTATCATCTTAAAAAAAAAAAAAACTTGAGTCAGCTACATGAAAATGTACACATTGTTTTACAGTTTTAAAAACATTTTTATTTCCAAATATGTAAAATCACTGGCATTTTCCAGGACAACAAATATATAGCGAGATGCAAACATAAACAAATATTAAACTATGTAAACCAAAACGCAATGTAAACAACAGCTTGGGCAGTTTAATTTCCTTTGTTAAGCACCTCTTCTCTGAATGATTAGCTTTCAAGCTACCTGAGGAAGACATCACTGAATCACTTACAGATATCACTATAGATTATAAGTTAAGCATTAACAGTTGCAGCCCACACATACACTTCTGTCCACCCAACAGAATTAGGGCATCTGCATATGACTAATCAGAGCCACATAACAACTCCAGCTTTATTTGCTGATCTCTCATTTCAGCTTTGTTTGGGAACCCAGCGAAAGCGGTATCCTCCTTGCTGAGTCCTTGAGGTAAAGGCATGTCCGTGAGGAAAGACCTGAGTTCTTATAGTGCTGTGTTCTCTGACAGAGGTCCTAAAAGATGAGACACTCTCTCCAGCTTCTGCTGCATCCACAGTCATGTTGCTGTCTTTAGCTATGGATGTCTGCAGGCCTGAGAATGCACCATACATGGATATTGTCTTTGATTCCTGTTGCAGCCTTGTTTCTGTAGAGCTGCTGTGAAGTACAGCATTGCAGCGTGTGCTAATATCCCTCAACATGTCCTCCACTGAGTCAGAGGATTCAGTTTCATATCCTTCATCCAGTCGCTGGCGCTTACAAGGACTCAGTGAGGTTTTGTCACCACCATAAGGCATTACTGGTTCTTTTACATTTGAGTCTCTGACTGTCATCAATTTCTGAAAGAAAATGATCCAAATTAAAGACTAAAAAGTTTAAAGATTAAAAAGTTTGAAACACAATTTATGACAATACAACCAAGAGGTTACATCATATACATGATAAATACTGATTTGACTTCTCACAGTTCTGAACTTACTTCAAGCACAGAGGCTAGGTGCTTTGCTCGATTAGCCAGCTGCCTGAGGTGAACGTTTCTTTCTTCAAGAGAATCAATCTCATCTTGTTGACTTTGGAGGGACTCATGGAGCTGCAAGCACACAAAGCAAAATATTTTCTGTGATGTGTTCATCTTTAATAATTATTTTATTTTTTAATGTTAGCATAACTAAGTTTGTGTTTAGATGTGGACAAACAGTTATTTCAAATGCACGTGTAATTTACCTATACGTGTAGGTTTTCCACAAAATCTCCATTGTATACCTTTTAAACCAAACGGGGTTCTGATCAGGATAAGGTCTTGGATGTTATAGCAGGTAAATAGGTTTATATAACTAAATAATTAATATAATTATAATTTTTAACAATTATAATTTCACAATTTAGATCCATTATAGTCCAAATTACATCAAACTTCGTATCACCATTTACGGTACATCATTTACATTGTGCAGTAATGCTCCATAAGACCTTACCTGTTTGTTGACTGCTATGCTATGTCCCAGTGCCTTTCCATGACACTCTGCTATCCCTTTCCAGGAATCTCCATCCTGGGCAGGTGGGTTGCCTGTTTCTGCAGATGAGTTAACCAGACTGTCTTCTGGTGAAAGGTTGTGCTGAGGGGTGAGGGGAGGTATAACATATCCTTGATAAGGTACCAGCTCAGCTGAAGACAAACTGCTCTCCAGGGTTGTAGGCGAAGCTGACAGAGAAGACAAGAACCCAAGGACTTAGCCAACGTGATTTTGGAGGTGCACGATTTTAACTGTATTCATGTCAATATAAAAGTAACAATAGCGATGAGCAGCACCCCAGCGGTGTGGAAGGTTTAGTTTTCTCACCTGCCATGAAATCCAGCCCATATTCTCCAAAATCCTTGTCATTTGCATCCAATTCCTGTGTGGAAATAAAAATGACGATCAGCATTTATCAGTATTTCATATAAACAATTCGATTTAAAATAACGAAAAAGAAAAACGAAAAGGTGCATACCAGTTTTACCTGGAAATCCCACCAGGAAAAATCAGGGCAATACGATGTTAAAGCAGAAAATGTATTAGTTGACATTTCAGTCAATATGTTTTCGTGTTGTCGCGTTATGAGCTTACGCTTGTCTGTGTCAGCTCGTGGAAAAAGACTGGACCATTTTCTAGCGTGTGTGTCATGAGTTAAGTACAATGACATTCGTGTAGGATTCCAGCACATCGTGTCAAACATTAACAGAGTGATCCAGACCTGCAGCTCTGCTCACCATCCTACATCTCCATCCGTCAGAAAGGGGTTGATTTACATGGCTACGTTTAAGATATGCCATTTACGTGGAGATGTGACAAAAACTGATGTCCGTTTTTTAAAAGAACATTGGTCTTCGGTGTTTTTTTCTCACCTGACAGCCGAAGGAGTCTCTCTCCTGTCTCATAGAGGGCACACCCTCTTCCAAATCATCCCATGCAATTGTTGAGAAAGCTGCGACAGAAGAAAACAGTGGGACCCCTGAATGCATTTATGAGCTCAAAGTGACTTAAAGGCACTAATCCTGAAATTCACCCATTGTGTCAGGTTGAGCTTACCTTGTTCGATGATACATGGAAACTCAACATACACAGTGACGGGACTGCTGCTTCTTGGCACAAACACTTTATCCTGTGGGTAGAAAACACTATAAAAGTCTTTCCCACTGCACAAAGAAGCTCTGTGTTTTGTGAAAAGACAAATATTTCAAACCGTTTTGTTTGTGACAGCGTTCGTCCATTTTTGCCTCACTTGGTTGGGACAAATACCATCAAACGTTTTTCCGTCTCTTTGCATCTCGATGAGCTAAGCTCCGTCTGCAGAACTAGGAGGGCATGATTTGATTTAGAGCTGATATACTCGACGTTCTCCCGGTCTGCGTTTCTTCATGCCGCGGTTTCACACTTTCGACCCAATCAAATGCACCTATTTGGTCTCCAGGGAGTAACAGCGTCCTCGGAGATTAAACGGGTGCAGACTAACGGTTTTCTGAAGTGTAACAGTGGTGCCGCGCGTAACGGCGCCATTAGGCTACAGCAGGTGTTCCTTGCCTCAGACCTGCTTTCCTTGAGCATTCAGCTAGTCCCTGTGCCAGATGCTGGCTATGGTTTCTTTTGGACATACTGAAATGTTTAGAAAAATGCCTTAGGCTCATGTATTGTATGGCGTACATAAACAACAGATGTTGTGCAAGCTGAGCGTCACAAAATAAAGTCGCCAAAATATCTTATTTTATAATTATATATCGTAATAATTATTACATATTTTATGTATTTATTAATAAATCCTCATCAATTTATTTAATAGCATGTTTGCGACCATAACAGTCAGTGCGTAATTTCCATCTTACTGTGCGTAAAATATCTAATTAGCTTAGGTACAATCCTTCTGCTACAGTTAAAGAGCAGGGGAAAAGGAAAAGGGCAATTACAGCCGACAGCTCAGTAAACAGTCGTGACAAATGCCTCTATTAGTAAACAAACAAGAGTACCCTTAACGCTGAATACACCTGTGTGGTCGACACTGTGTCAGCAGGTCGAGCTGCCACGCGTAATGGATTATCAGATAAAGCCCCTCGATTGACCAAACTGGGATGGCACAATTTGGTTTCACATAATATAGCCAAGGGTAAACAAAAAACGAGGGTAAACGGACTTCCAGACAAACAAGCACAATAGCCCGTGTTGGAGAGCCACAAGAGTCAGTACATTGAAGAAAGTAATGTTACACACAAGGTCTTATCCTCACATTTACAGCACTTTCATGGTCGTGTGTGTGTGTGTGTGTGTGTGTGTGTGTGTGTGTGTGTGTGTGTGTGTGTGTGTGTGTGTAGGGTGGGGGGTATTGGATTTATACTTGTAAAAAACGTGCTTTCTGGGGTGACATTTTGTCATCAGTCATTTAATACTGCAGTGCTGTGAAAACTGAGACTCCACTTCCACGTCTATTAAAATACAAAGAATTTGCAAACAGACATTCAACTGCTTTTTCTCAGGTGTCATGATTACCTATGCATGTAATCAAGGCAGATTTTTATGTTTTTGACTCACATGTATTCTTTAAGTTGTCATTTTAATTAATTTTATTCTGTTTCATATGATAGTCAAAATTATTTTAGCTGCATTCTTTGTGGTAGCTCACACTTCGTGTGGCACATCTTGCTTATAGCTGATTTATTTCAACAGTAAACACAAGTTGCAATGAATCACAATAAGTTTAGAAACCGGGACAAATGCGTTTGAAGATGATTTTAATTAACTGTAGCAATCAATTCATTACAACACATTTTTCTTCATTAAAGATGTTCCAAAACTAACAAAACTCATAAACCCACAACAAATAAACTGGCATACAGAGGATTCTGACTTTTTGTTAAAAATAATGAAAAATAAAAATTATATTTCAATATACTTCATAATTATATAGTAAATTATCTTAAATAAATAAAAAGCAATGCTAAATCATAAGCATCCTGTAGCTGTAAACGGTTGACTGTCTATGAGGTATGTATAAGTAAAAGTAGGTCTGCATAAACACAAGAATTCTGAGCACCAAAACCCCCCAAATAGATATCTTATCCTCACTTCTTTGTTTAAGATATAACACTATAACCCACAATTAAAGGGGAATTTAAATTGCTGTTATCAAAATAGTCACACTCATGTAGTCACATAGTAGACATCACATCCAATGTCTCCAGGTTTAATGACACCAGCAGCTTCAGGTTGTCTTTGCATTCCTGCACTAGACTCTGTTTGTAGCTGTCATCTTTCACTGCTAGTGAGTCTCCCTCATAATGCTGAGAATTGCCTGTTGGCTGAAAAGAAACTGACTGTGTGCATAGTTCATCCACAAAACTGTCCCACTGAACTTCGTGTGAATGGATGGTTTCATGCTCAGGAAGACCTTGTTTACTTTTCAGTAACTCACTAGCTACTCTCAGTGCACAGCTGGCAGTCAGTGATGGAGGGTATTTGTTGAAAGCATAGTCTGCAAGAGTCAGCTCACAAACATTTTGTGCAAGGTTGCTGCACTGCCTGGGCATTTTTGGGTCAGGATTCATCCTTGAAATCCTGTCATCACCTTTGTTCCTAGTCACTAGCTGTGAAGCCTCGATGCAGTTGGTGTAATAGTCTAGAAAAAAGGCCAGGGTGGGTGCAGAGAGGCGGAAGTTAAGACGAAGCAGGATGAGACACTCCAGGTTGCAGAGCTGCTCTTTGGTGAACACATCACAGCACAATGACAAGAGATGGCTGATTCGTGGTGAGCAGACCTCCACCTGCAGAGGACAAAGAAAAGGATAGTAGAATGATATCCAAAAACACAAACCGTCTGCTCCACGAGCATACCACACAAACCTGTTTACTGGCTAGGAGAAGTGCGGTGACACCAATGAGCTGGAAGCAGTCAGCAGCAACAGGTGTGGAGGCCAGGAACCTGTCCATGATGTTCACAGCCAAGCAGCAACACTCGAAAGACAGACGGAAATGTTTGTGCACAGGGATGAGCCAGCTGACCAGCTTACAGCGGGCCTCTGCGGTCAACTGTATGTAAAACACACACTCATCAAAATAAAAACTTTTAGTGACCTTGGTTCTTAAATGTGATGTGCTCTTAATGTACAACAAGGTATATATTTTCTGGCATTTCACAGTACAGTACCCTACATATTATCAGTAAATGGTCCTAAAATCGTCATGTATTCTGCATCTCAGGTGTTTCTTTAGTTGAACAATAGAACTAATTAATATCTGGAAGTCACTCTCACTGGAACATTTAACTATCTGCCTTTAAACAAAAGGAGTGAATTACCAGTTCAATTTATATGACAACAAATATATTTTAATTTTTTTAAGTAGTCAAAAAAGTATAAATATACGTCTAACACGGTTCATTTAGTTACAAGCTGTAAGTGTCTTACTTGCGGTTGGCGTGCCAGGCTTTTGCAGGGATGAAACTGCGCCTCTTTCTCCCTTTGGATCATAAACCCGATGTCTCCGTACTGAAGGTACCAGCTGCAGAGTTGCCCTGCAACAGGTTTTTGTGACATGAGCAGGGAAATCTCATTCTTAGCTGGGGATGAAATCGGGGAGCATGCCAAATCTTCTTCAAAACCAGAGTCTCTTAATTTGGACACGAGTTTCTGTTTTCTATTCCGAGCAGTTTGGCGCTGTTGAGCCAGCGTGAGAGTTTCTGGAGAAGGAGAGGCGACGTTCATTCGGCTCCTTTTGAAAACACTGTCGAAACCACCTTCACAGTTCTCAAAAGACACCATCTCCAGTGTCTGACTAGAGCCGGTTTGCACACACGCTGTTAGGCCAGCGACTGCGTATTTAGGCTACTGAGAGCAGTGAGTCCACAGCAGCAGTCTCCTGGATGCTGGTTTCTGGATTTAGTGGGGAGTTCTCTCTGATGACGTCAGTTTTCGCGGGGTCTTCCCCGCTCAGGCAGCTCACGGCTCTCCTGTGACCCCGGGCAACCAAAGCTAAACAATCACTGGCACCATCTATGTTATACTCTTAAGTCACGAGAGAGAGAGATTAAAAGACAATAGATGCCTTGCCCTTTAACTTTTTGCAGAAAAAACATCAAATTACTTGGGCTTATTATTTTATAGAAAGCCTACATATGAAATGTTCACATGTGAAATGTATATGAAATAGTTTAGATTTGATACATGTATTTTTCTTCTTCTTGTTCTTCTTATAATCATGCTAACATCAGAAAATTATTAACAACAATAACAACATTATAATTTCAAGTATACTACAAAAATGTGAGCAGTGTATAAAGTTCTTAATATTCACGATGTTTTTATAAGTATTAAAAATTTAATTTCTGTGCAATATATCAGTTTCTTTTTCTTTTTTGCGGTGGGCGGAACACGGCCGCTGACGACTAGAAAATAAACGGCTCCTATGTCACCTTTCAAACTCTAGTGCAAGACAAGAGAGCGTGCCAAGTCAGAACTGAACAAGGCTTCAACTATGTCCTCTGTGCACTAGCGGGAGGTATTTTGATTTATTTAATAATACACGTGTATAGTACAAGCTAGCGTGTAATTAATGGCTGCCTTTATCTCAGCTGTAGGCTGGGCAGCTCGACAAAAAATTGCAAGAAACAGGGACGAAAGCCGCTGCTAGCTGTTACCCTTAAGTGCCTGTGCTAGCAAGCTAAGTATGTGTAGCTAGCGTTAGCATTGCTGTAACTGTGTTGCAGCAGGAGCTAACAAGTGCGGTTACTAGCACTTATTTGTTGACGAGTTGTAAGGCACTGAGGTGGCAAAGTTATAAACCACCAGCTCGAGGAAGTAGAAGAAGTAACAGTAGAGTCAAATAATAACGCTGCTGAAGCTAGGTAAGCTAGCTAACGTCTTCACCATGTCATAATCTCACAATCCTGTAGTTTGGGTTAGGCTTTACGTGTGTGCGCAAACTATTTCAGCTAACTAAGCGGCTGTGTTATACTAAAAATAGTGACGTAAAAATGTTGACATTTAAAACAAGCTTTTGTTTTTTAATTTTTATTTTAGGAATGTCAGCGTTCATGTCCATTGAAAAAGGGTTAACTGTTAACCCGAGTTTGCAGAAGTCAGCCAGTGTTTTAGAGAGGTTAATATTACCGTTTTTATCACCCGCTACCTATTGGCTCAGCATTTTCGAGTAGGTGCTGAGCTGAAAAATAAAAATGCGGCATCGCCTATATAAATTGTGCAACAGTCTGGTATGGATTACATGGCAAGTTGTGAAAATTGTGAGCAGTTACAACCAATATACGTTTTTCTACATGCCAAAATAAAATGAACTGAAATGGGACACTGCTTCTTCAAACAAGGGACTTCTGCCAAACGCAGACGTTTGGCAGGTCTCTTGTAACACAGTTTGTGTTAGTGCTGTTTTGATTACATAAGGACTATTACCACATTAACTGGACATTTTATCTTGCAGTTTTATCACAGCAGTGTATCATGGAAAACTCTGGCAGGCCTTACCGGGCTAAGCAAGGCGGCAGGGAGAGGGGGGCGGCAGCAGCAGCGGCAGAGAAGGGAGAAAGCTGGTGGATGCAGGACCAGGTGCGAGGACAGAACTTCAGATCAGATGGAGGCCAGCAGGCCAAGAAAAATCAAGGTGGGCCTTACAGGGCCAGCCCTAAGAAGGGAGGACTGGGGCCCCTAAGCCACTCTCCTGGTGGATTAAGAGGAGGCCACAGCCCCTCACAGAGAGATGATGTCCGGTGGTTCTCAGGTCCTCAGGAAGATAACTGGAGAGAGCGCCCACAGCAGAGCTGGAGGAGGGGTATGCAAGGAGAAAGTCCAAAGGAGGACAGGGAACAGGGAAGGAGAGAAGCCACGGATGATGGTTTTCAAAAATCAGGTAAATGTCTGGAAGTCAGTCTCTGCAGAAGGAATGAAACACTTTCAGCTTTATCACAAAGTCTATGTTGAAAACAAACTAGAAATTCATACTTCCCCCTGCATTTCTCATTTTCAAAGGTAAAAGACGGCGTAACAGAAACAAGAAGAAAGCTTTTGCTGAAGAGAACAGGGGCTTTGTGATTGAAGAGTCCACACTCTCAAACAAAGAGCTGCGCAACCTACGGCAAGCAGAGAGGCGGCTTAACAGGGACGAGATCTACAGCCTAAAGAAGGTACAGACCCTAAAAGCCGTAAGAGGTGATGTAATGTTTGAGTTGGTTGGTGTAGGTGATTTACAGATATTTCTAACGGTGTAATTTTTTTTTTTTTTTTTTTTTTTGTGTGTGTTGTACAATTGTTTTAGAGGTCCCACAGCAACCCTGCTGCTCTTTACAACTGTGCCCTGTGTGATGTTCTCCTAGAGTCTGTGTCTGAAGCTTACAAGCATATTCGGGACAAACGGCACAAGAGAAGGGCCAAGGTTATTTTACATTTACCGTATATAGATTGTATTACTGTGTTGCTATTGTGGAGTAGTAGTTTTTATGTATTAAAGGCTGTGATCAAGACCCCTTTCCTGTATTTGCATGTTGACTTATAGGAGCGACAAGAGCAGCTGATGCTGACTGAGATCCTGCCTCCTAGTCCAGAGCAGATCAGTGCTATAAGTGCAGTACTAGATGCTGTTGTCCAGGAACATGGTCTGAACGACCTGGACGTTGAGAAGAGACGGTGTGTTGTCTCCACCATGCAAGATCTCCTCCTGTCTGTTCTGCCTGGTAAGACACATAAAGAGGAAAGTTCACAATATACAACAACTGTGCTCTTTCAGTGTTATTAAAATCGTAGCAATATTTACCTGCTTTCTCTCATCTATAGAGGTCCGACTCAGGCTTTATGGATCATCTTGCACTAAATTTGGATTCAAGGATTCTGATGTCAACATTGACATTCAGTATCCAACTCACGTGAGTAACACAGTGTGAGTTCATGATGTGTGATACAATTTTATTGTATTTTATGTTAATTTTATAATGATATTAATGTTAAAAATTAAAACTGGAGGCCTGTCAGGAGAATAATAGCTAGGGGAAGAAGTCTTTCATCTGCATGTATATGTTACAAGTTACGTGGGTTTAGGGTGACATTATTTAAGGGAACAAATACAAGAGATGACAGCAAAAATATTAGTATATGGCAAAGGTAAGATGTGGTGGTGTGGGTGGCGGGAAAAATATAATTTCACTTGATTTTAGATTTCACAAGTTGTGTTGCGTATGCTGTGCTTGTAGCATGCACCATAATTATGTTCTTTTTAATATTATATTTATGCTGTATAAAGGCTTTGAAATGGAATGTATTCACAGATGCATCAGCCAGATGTCTTGATGTTGGTTAAGGAGTGCCTCTCTGTGAGCTGTGAGTTTTGTTTTCATTTTAGACTCAAGAGTCTTGAAGAAATCTTTCAGACATGGTAAACTCAGTCATGTGCTTGAGTGTCATGGAAAGTTAAAATTGTTTGTGTTGTGCTATTCTCAGCTCTGTTTGTTGAGATGGAGGCGGACTTTCATGCCAGGGTGCCTGTGGTCATCTGTAAAGAGAGAAGTAGGTCTGTATCATTTGCAGTTACATGGGTTTTTCTTGCATGTGACAAGAGAATATTAACAGTGCTCATACCACAAGAGCATAAAACTCCAAATTAAAATTAACTTATTTTTTTGTTCCCCCTTCCTCCTCAACAGTGGTCTAATCTGCAAAGTTAGTGCAGGGAATGAAAACGCGTTCCAAACCACCACATATCTTTCTGCCCTGGCGACTCAGGAGCCTCTCCTCATGCCACTGGTTTTGGGCTTCAGACGCTGGGCCCGGGTATGTTTCTAGTAGACAAAGACTTGTTCCTCACATTAGCAAAGGCATCAAAACTATTCACTCATTTCTTTTTTTCAAAGTTGCATTTGTTCTTAACATCATTTTTGGCTTTCTGTTAAGATCTGTGAAATTGATCGCGCAGAAGAGGGGAGTCTACCACCATATGTCTTTGCCCTTTTGGTTATCTTCTACTTACAGAAGCGCAAAGAACCTCTCTTGCCTACCTATTTCAACCAAGATGTAAGTCTTTATTTTCATTTCCATCCTTAAAAAAAACAAAAAAAAAACCATATTAGTTTTGCTTTTCATTATTGACTCTTTTTAGGATTATTTTGGAATAAACTGATGCAAACATCTGCCCATCTTTAGATCAAAGTGTTTTCTCTCAGCCGGCTGTCAGACTTCAACCTTACTCATACAGAGGATGGGTATTTACACTGGGCCTACACCCCTTCCTCCAAGGAGTCATCTCAACCAGCAGAAGGCAACTCCATAAAGGGGAAGGTAATCATGAAGATGGACACACATAAATAAACTGAAAGACTTCCAAAGAACAGAAAATATAATTTTGACTTGTATTTGGAGACAGGTTTTTTGTTTTGTGTTTTGTGTTTTTTTTCTTTTTTTTTTTTTTTTAAAAGGCTGTTAAATAAATTGAAAACTTGAGTGATAATTTTTCAGACTCTTAGTAATATCAGGCTGTCTTGCAGGTTCCGCTGGTGTTTCAAAGTCCTCATCCACCAGTGGAAGTTGGACTTCTCTGGGTCGAAATGCTTCGCTTCTATTCCCTGGAGTTCATCATGGCTGACAATATAATCAGTGTGCGGACTGGTGCTGTCCTCTCCAGAGAGATGAAAGACTGGCCTAAAAAGCGGATCGCTGTAGAGGGTCAGAAGCTTTGTTATGTTTGAATCATTTTCATGTCTTGATACTTCTGTAAGGAGAAGTGGTCACACAGAATCTGTTTTAATGTTGCTTATTTCTCTGTTGATTCTGTCCAAACCTAGATTTTTATTTCTGTTTGATTCATGGATTAAAGCAGTGGTTCTCATACTTTTTCTTGCATACCCCGTTTCAGACGTTGGAAAAGTTAACAACCCACAGTTTTGTTTTTTTTATCAGTCATTAACTATTAATTGTAGTTTTACTTGTAATACTTTATTTTAAAGTGTAATTTTGCTTAAAGCTCAGTGCAAAATAATCAACAAACTATTGTATACCCCTTATCCCACCCTTTTCGAAGTTATTAATTCAATTTAACCCCCCACCTCCCCCTCCCCAAACCTGGTTGTTTGTGTCCAGTTGCAGTGGCTAAGGTGCGTTTATGAACCACTGTGATGAAGAGACTTCTTTTATGTGTTCTAATGTTTACAAATGGTTCTGTTTCAGACCCGTTTGCCGTGAAGAGAAATGTGGCCCGCACAGTGAACAGCCAGCAAATGTACGAGTACATCCTCCACTGCCTCAAAACCACATACAAGTACTTTGCACAGTCACTCAATACACCAGCTGCTAATCACAAAAGAGGACTGAAGGGAGGATATGTTCAAGGGGCCAATGCTAAGGCTTTGAATGACGAGAGTGTGTGCTTGTCAGATTTCAGTAATCTCAGCATTCATTCAAAATATACGAGCCAATCTAAATCTGTAGAAAATGGCCCTGAGGACTCTGATTGCATTATTGAGGAAGAGGAGGAAATTGAAGAATTCAGTGACTCAGATGAAGAGCGGGAAAAAGAAAAATTGGACTTGGGCAAAAGCAGCCTTTCGGAGGATGAGGATGATGAAGACGAGCAGGATGATGACATAAATATTGATGTCGACATGCATAACAGAGACCACCTGGACAGCTTCACCATAGAGGATGAAGAGATTTTCCTAGTGGACGAGATCTCAGGGGAGGAGCTTTTGTCCGATGAGGAGGGTCCAGATTTGGACACACCTGGTTCAATGGATGAGGAAGAGGAGGAGGAAGTGGATTTGGCACCTGTCAGTGTTTCTCAAATTAAAGATGAAACACCAGAAAATAAAAATGAAAAACAAAGCAGACCATCTTATGAGTTCACCAAGCAAGCTTTCACCAGAGGAAAGGTAAGTTTGCCTTCACTTGTCATCAGTTACTGGCAGCATTTGCAATTGTGTAATTTGATTAAACAAAGAACACATAAAATTTTAAAGTTGTATGGTAAAGATTTAGGTTGTAAGTGAGGAAAACTATATGTGTAACTCCTTTCAATATCACATAGTCCCACATGGTCGTGTGCAGCTTGTGCAAACGTGATGGACATTTGAAGAAAGATTGTCCAGAAGATTTCAAGAAAGTGCAGCTTGACCCCTTGCCCCCAGTAACACCAGAGTTTCTCAGTGTCCTCAACAAAGTCTGTGAGCAGTGTTACAGTGAGTATTATGGGACATGTAACCCTTACCTGCATTGTGATGTCATATTTCTACTCTTGCAAATTTTAGTAATACATACAATGACAAAAATATACAAATGTATTTCAAATGGTTGAGAAATAAATTGTTTTTGTCGATGGTATGAACAAGTTTTAAAAATGAGGCTCATGCAAACATTTTCATACTGTTGGACTCAACAAACTCTTAATTATTGCAAGTTCCTCATTTCAACTTAATGAAGTCCACCTGTTCATGTTTTTTTGAGTTCTAATCATTAGCACTTAAGCAAAATTTTATGTAAGATTTAAAAAGTGCTTTGGAAGAAAACACAGCTGTATCCGTGGTTTTAGGCTTATCTGGTAAAATTTGTGTGAGTTTATGGTTTAACATGTGGGATGAGAATATGTTAAACTTTAAAGTGTTAAAATGTACACAACTCTAAAAAGAGCTTAATGCAGGTGCATGAAAAGTGTAGTATACCATCCACTGGACCTCAGCTTATGTGACTGTTTCACAAAATTTTGTATAAATAAATAATTTTATTTATATAGCACCTTTCTAGACAGTCAAAGTGCTGCACATAAGATAACAAATGATAAAAAGGTAAAACGGACAATATAAAACAGGCAAAAATGAGCCAAAAACAGTTTTGAGTTTGTTTGTTTTTTTAAAGTTGTTTCAAGTTGTTGTTTTGATATTAATCAACAACTTGATTGTTAATTGTAGTTAGTTATCATAATATGTCTAATTGGCATGTTCATATAACGTTATTTCCTGAGTCCTGTTGTAAAGCCAGTTATTTAAGACCACTTTTGGTGGAATAGTGCTTGTGTCCAGTAAATTACTTGGTCACTAAATATCATTCATTCATTTTTAAGGTGATTTCGCCCCAGATGAACTGGAAGTGGGTGTAAGAGAGCACATCCTTCAAGACCTTGAGATTTTTGTGAGAAGACAGTTTCCTGGTGAAGTTGATCTTTTAACTTTTTTTTTTTTTTTTTTTTCTTTAAATTGAATTGGCGTGATGATGCATCTGAATGATTTGGTTAACAAATCATGTGTTGATTATTTATTTTAAATCACAGGTGCTCAGTTACAACTGTTTGGCTCATCCAAAAATGGCTTTGGATTTAGACAGAGTGACCTGGACATCTGCATGGTGTTGGAAGGACAAGAAACCATAGATGTGAGTTATCAATAATTCTTTACCATGTAGTTTTGGTTCTGTTCATCAGGGAACCAGCTGCAGTTGATCTTTAATTTACACCAACTTGATTTATCAAGCTTCTAATGACGACTTGAAGTTGATGCGTATTTGATCTGCCAATATGCTTGAAGAATACATTGGTAATATTATTTTACTTGGAGGCAAGTTGCCCTTGTTCCTTTTCATTGTTATGGTTGAATTACTTATTATCTAGCAGGAGCTTATATTAAATCATTTTTGCCTTCATTCCATCATAGGATATTAACTGCATCAACATCATTGAAAGCTTGGCAAGATCGCTAAAGAAACACCCAGGTAAGACATAGTAGCTGTGGTACGAAACTGACATTCATGCACTTTATTTTGTCTGCAACCAGCAACTGTCAGTTTTGATCAAATGACAAACTGTTCTGGTTTTAAGAGATTCTAAAGTTCTAATATAATCTTTAAAATAATTCACCTTAAACAAAATGTTACCTACCCATTTACATTAATGAGAAATGCATTAAGCTGAAATAAATTATGATTGAATAAAGTTCTTAATCTTCCCCATAAGTGCCTGTAATGTCATTATGTATCCACATCAGGTCTGAGGAACATCCTTCCCATCACTACAGCAAAAGTACCCATTGTGAAGTTCTACCATGTTCGCACTGGCTTGGAGGGAGATATAAGCCTCTACAACACACTGGTGGGGCTCTTTTTGTCTTTGTATGTATTTGAAAATAAGAAAATGTGCACCTTTTGAAATTTGCAGTTTCTGTTTGTTTTTTTTTCTCAGGCCTTGCACAACACTCACCTACTAGCTACGTATGCTGCAATTGACAGAAGAGTGAAGATCCTCTGTTACGTCATGAAGGTTTTTGCCAAGGTGAACATGCTTTACAGACTTGTGACTAAGACATCTTTAAGTGTTCTTGCTATTGTATTGTTCAACGTTAAAATGTTGTTTCCACTTCCATTACAGATGTGTGACATTGGAGATGCTTCACGTGGTAGCCTCTCGTCATATGCCTACACCCTCATGGTGCTGTTCTTCCTTCAGCAGAGAGACCCACCAGTTATCCCTGTGCTGCAAGAGGTACAGATGTCTGTTTGAAAGAAGAGCCAATTGTATTCTCTTTACAAGTTGCACATAGATGTGTTGATTTGTCTATGTGAGTGTTGTCTCAAATACATTTATCCCCTTAAATTAAACAACAAACTTATACCTCCATTTGGATGAATTTGTCAACAAGTCTCTTTGTAGTAGTTATTTAAAGTATTTCACAATATCGTGTGTCAAGCTTGACTGCTTGGTTTCTTGCAGATCCATGATGGGAAGAAGCCTGAAGTACTAGTAGATGGTTGGAATGTGTACTTCTTTGATGATTTTAAAGCACTAGTAAGTGTTTTGTATTTGATTTGTGCCTAAACAATATGGTTAATATAAATGTAAGACTGTGTCTTAGTAGCTCATCAATATCGTCTTTTTCCACCTTCAGCCCAGTCACTGGCCACACTATGGGAAGAACACCGAGACTGTGGGGGAGCTGTGGCTCGGCCTACTCCGCTTTTACACTGAGGACTTTGACTTCAGAGAGCATGTTGTCTGTATCCGACAGCATGCCCGCCTCACCACCTTCAACAAGCAGTGGACATCCAAATACATAGTCATTGAAGGTAGCCTTGTGTGAGACTATTGCTGCAGTGTATTGTAACTAATTTATCCACAATCAAATGTGTAATTTTTATTTGCTGAATCAAAGTAATTGTATATGTCTGCTTTTGAAGATTTTTCAAGTTCATTTTCTTTGTCACAGATCCATTTGATCTCAATCATAATTTGGGTGCTGGTCTCTCGAGGAAAAGTAAGATGGATATAGATTTTGATTTTTATTTTTTTTTTCCCCATTTCTAACATCTCAATGATTTTTCTTGCACTTTTCACTACTTAAAATGTGCATGTTTTTATTTTGGTCATCAAAACAGTGACAAATTTCATCATGAAGGCTTTTATCAATGGCAGAAGAGTGTTTGGCACACCCATCAGATACTTTCCTCCTGTGTATCCCAGTCAGATGGTCTGTATTTGTTGTCTGAACATTACTTTTTTTTTTTTTATTGTGGTGATATTATCCAATCAGCACTAAAACTGTGTTTTACCTGCATCTTTCCCAGGAGTATTTCTTTGATCCTGAAGTACTTACTGAAGGAGAAGTGGCTCCCAATGATCGCTGCTGTCGCATCTGTGGAAAGATTGGCCACTTCATGAAAGACTGCCCCCTGCGTAAGAAGTGGGTGCAATCTCAAGTATTTTGTCATAATATTTACTTAAGTCTGTTAGCACCTTGTGTGCCTGCCTTAATGTTGATGTTACATCGTCAATGATTTTGGACCAGGTCTAAACATAGAAGGGACTCGGAGAGAAGGCCAGAGTACCCACAAGACAAAATGGATACAGCAGAGGAATCGAAGGATCAGGTCAGACACAAAAGTGAACACTGGCGGAAAAGGGATGGAGTGGATATTCGTTGCTGCTACCTATGTGGATCAACTGCCCACATCAAGAAGGACTGCCAGCTGTACAGAAGCCCTGCTGGTAAGTACCTGCAAGGTCACTTTACATTCTTTGAAGTATGAAAAAAGTCACTTACTTTCAATATTCACTTGTCATTTGGCAGGTAATGTGAAAATGGAGAATTATTCTTCTTCACCCCACTTTAGGAATTTGCGAGAAATAGAGAAACAGGTATGTTGTATGTTTTCAGTCAACCTAAATTATAATTAATTCTGCTTTGTACAGTTGTAGAAGTGTACATCTTTTGAGCTGTCTTTTATTTTAGGGCATACCTATACAAGAAGATAAGAAGAAGAGAAAGCAGCAAAATGTGATATTAAGTCCACAAGCAGGTAATTTAATTTCCCATACTTTTTATGCATGGAATCAGATGTCTCAAACCTATACTATTAGCACTATGTAGCTAATTTTAACATGTATTTGATTTATTTTGTTTGTAAATTGAAAGTAATTTAAACTATTTGGGCCCAACTAGTCCAAAATAATCATAGCAACTACAGATAAGCATACGGCTATTTATTATGTTACGTCTTCATTAAGTTTAGTTACACTGCATTTGTACTTAATTGTGGATTGTTAGCCAGCATAGTCATGTATAGTAACACTATAGTGAGCCTTTGATTAGATGTACAATTAGCACCCAATTTAAAAGTGATGCTTTCCCAACATGTGGGATGGCTGTAGCTCAGGTGGCAGAGCAGGTCAGCCACTAATCAGAAGGTCGGTGGTTCGATCCCAGGCTGCCTCCTGGCTGCATGCCAAATATCCTTGGGCAAGATACTAACCCCGTGTTTGCCTACTGGTGGTGGTCAGAGGGCCCGGTGGCGCCAGTGTCCGGCAGCCTCGCCTCTGTCAGTGCGCCCCAGGGCAGCTGTGGCTACAATGTAGCTTGCTATCGCCAGTGTGTGAATGGGTGAATGACTGAATGTAGTGTAAAGCACTTTGGGGTCCTATGGACTAGAAAAGCGCTATACAAATGCAGGCCATTTACCATGTATTTCCATCCCTAAAGCACACATTTTGCCAACTTTATTTTTTTTATTTTTTTTAAACGAGAATTATCTGTAATTTATGGAGACAAAGTGCAATTTCAATTTTCAGAGAAATTAGACTTGGTTGACAGTGTATTTTTGCATTGGGTCAATTGTCTAGGGCTCATAAAGAGAGACGACATGATTTCTATGCAGCAGGCTCAGATTCATCCATCTTTTTCTGGACTCTGGAGCAAACACTTTCTGATCTTTTTCCTCAAATGTAGCATTCTGGTCCTTATTTTATCTGTTGTTTTCCATGTGGTCTTAGAACACATTCTCTGAGTTATTGTACCTGGTATTGTTGCCTGAATGCGTTTTTGTTTTTTCTTGGTCAATAAAGCAATGTTCAGTTTGTGTGGATCAAGCAGTCTGCTTAGTTTTGTCACCTTCTTAATATTGGGGGGGTGTTAATGCTGCTGTTGAGTTAGAAAATTGTGTTTGTAATAAATGTTGATGACTGCTTTCTGGTTTGTTTCAGGTAGTTTAACCTGCCGAAATTCGGGTCGCTCTGGTCAGAGGAAGAGCCCAGTGGAATGAGAAGTGAATAAAAAGAAAAAAAAAAGAAAAAAAACTACCAGATTCTACTTTTGTCCAGGCAGACAGCAACCCAAAGTCCAGAAACCCTTAAATCTGAATGGTACTGTTGGGCCAATAGTAGCCCGTTCAAAGCCAAAGCCAGGACATCTTGACTTGAAGCCAAATAGGGCCTTTTTATTGTTGTGGGTTTTGTTTTTGGGTTGTTTTTTTTTTCTCCCCCCAAAACGCTCCTCCTGAGAGGGGTTTTTTTTTTTTTTTTTTTTTAAAGCTTTCATTTAAAGAAAATAAGCAAGTAAGCATGCATGTGATGCATGTGATGTCTTAAAATACTTTGCCAGTCAAGAGGTTTTCCCTTGTTTGGTTTTTTTTGTTTGGTTTTTTGTATATATAAAATTTTTACATTTAAAGCAATATTACTGCAAATTTGGTGTAAAATCTCTTAAAATTGGAATGTAAATAACTGTCTCCTAGACGACTAATAGCTTAGATCCCAGTAGGGTATCTTTTGACATCATACTGTATCTTTAATGCTAAATTTTATTTTTAATTGTTTTGGTGGACACTTGAAGGTTCAACCGTCCTTTAATTTGGTAGACCAGCGTTTATAAACACTGTTACAGCTGTGAGTCAGATTGAAATGATAAACTGATTATGATATTAGTCTGCTACTCAACATCAAAACGTCAAGGCTATTTCACATTAAACCAAAAAGGTTTCAATTCATATGCGTTCTTTTTTTTTTTTTTCTTTTTTTTTTTCCCTTAAGTGTTGTTTTAGAGATTTGGGGAAAAGATGTTTCTTAATGGCAGTATACCTTTTTAATGGCCTGGATCTGTATTTTTTATTTTATTTTTAATTATAAAATCATGTGTTTGTCCTCTGCACTGATGACCATCTGTCCATGTCTCTGGTGTTCTTGAAGACAGAACTACCTGCAAGGTGTCTCCATGTTTGTGTGCCTTTTTGTTAGAGAAACCACCATGTAGATATGTTTCTCAGGATCACAGTTTTATTCCTAGACTGCTGGTCCACTCAAGCTTCATGGATACATACTGCTCTAAAACTGCCTGCAGATGTTAGTAGAGGGAAGGTAAAAGCTCATTACCTCTCAATTTTCTATATGTCTTCACACTGCTAGGATGTGTTGTAACGATGGTAGAGGATCACATGCTTGAGGGAAGTTGGGTAAAAAAAAACTTCCTGTGCAGACTCTTAAAATTGATATTTTAAAAAGGAAGAAGGGGAAAAAAATGAAAAGCTGTTCTGGCTGGCTGCACACACTGCGCTCCAACTAGAGGTAATCTCAGTTAGTTCATTGGAGAGCGAAATGTATTTATTTGCCACAAAGGCTTCATTTCATTGTAATGTTGCCACAGATTGGTAGCTGCACTGTGGGGTGGGTGGGTGTCCAGCCCCTTGGATTATGTTGCTGCTAATGTCTCAAAGGCCTGCTTATAATTCAACTTATGTAGGGTGTCTGGCTTTATTATATCTTACTCTTACTGATTTTTATAATAAAAATAAATGTTGGTATTGTAATCATATTTCTTATTTTAAAGGATGTGTGCTTTAATTGCTTTAATACCAGCTGTATTTTTATTTTTACTAGGATTAAATGGAGGATTTAATTTGGTGTCAGGGACCCCTGATTGTGTTAGGAAAGGTTTGCTCATTGTCCAGTTTGTCTCAAAGAATTAAACTGAAGTCAAATTCCAGTGTGCTTTTTTTAAAATGTATTATTTTTTTTTTATTTATCCCCCCCCTCCCCTCCTCAAAATATTTAAAGTATATGAAGCAGTAATGCCAGGAGTCTTCAAAATGTGTTAGATCATATACTGCAAATCCTGCAGGTGTCACCAAAGCTGAAATAGTTTAAAACGATGAAAGAATTTCACTTTTTTCCCTTTTTGTGTAGTACCACCCCCCCCCCACCCCACAACTTAAGTTCTAGAAAATCTAGTAAGCCTGGAAAACCAAGCTGTTTGACGGTACAAATAACTGTTTAATAACAATGGGTGTAAATAATAAGGTGAAAATTGTCCACGCATGAGCACCGCCGCAGAAGTACGTATTACCTATGGATTTTACACAAGGCTCGTGTCTGTAAGAGAAGGTTGCATAACAGTGACATCCTGTCATTTTAACCCCTAAGCCTGTTTGCAGCCACAACTGTCCGTCGCAATAGTAGCCAATCAGATGGACGGATATTTCTTTGGGGGCGTTTGCTAAGTTTTTATACGCTTGCGCAATCCTATGTTGTGATTTCTACAGTTGCGAGCAACATGGCTGCATCCGTGGTGCGAGCGACCGTTCGAGCGGTCAGCAAAAGAAAGATACTGGCCACAAAAGCGGCGTTGACACTGGTATGTTAATAATTTTTTGGTTATACATGCATGTGAAGCACTTTATGTGCTGTGAGTACATAGTGCTCGAATAAGGCTGGGGTTAACGGCTGCGTCCGGTATGATGTTAGTTGTGTACGTTGGCTAAGCTAGCTAATCATCTGTTACACGCAGATCAACTTAATATCAACTTTTCTTGACCCTTATTGTAACGCTGCACTTTTTCATGTTGCGTTGACATTCACAATATTTAGAGTAAACACTGTGGCGGTTCTGCAAGCACGACGTTGGGCTCAGCTAGATGCTAACGCTGATAAGTGGCTAGTCAAGACGCCTTTTGTTAGTGTGCTGCTGAAGTTTCTGTACCTTGACAGCAAACCGGACGTTCGTAATATCAAGCAGAGTCACCATTTCAAGTCATACGGTATAAAGTTAAGCTTCTTTTGGGATTTAGAAAAAAAAGTGTCTGGCCTTATTATGTTGTGGATTATGGAGTAAAAGTTGTAACAGGTTTGATTGCAGCCTCAGGTTTGATTATTGAGGCTCGCAAAGAGTTGGCAGCATCGCCAGTGAATAAAAACCACCCCGAATCATATCCCGTATCAGTCCTAAAGAACAGTGGACACATTTCCCATAAGCCAAATGGTAACACTGGTTCGTTTGCTGTGTAAACTCTACATGCTCAGAAAATAGATGGGTCGAGTCTGGTTTCACTGTTTTTGGCCAATAAACTTTAAGTAGTTAACAAATTTTATATTACTTGTAAAATTATTATTTTGAAGTAGTTTTCAAAATAATTGCAATTTTATAGCTATTTAGCTCATGTTCTGGTTTTTGCTTGCATTATATACTGTAACCAAAATCCCCCCAAAGCGGAGGGTGGGTTCCCAGACTAGGTAATTGTACATAAATGTATGACAAATTTAAAGTACCTAGTGTGATATTTAATGTTAATGTAAATAAAATTCTGAGAGTGCACTTGGCGTGTAGTAAGCTCTCAGTACAGGCCAGAGTCATTACTTGTTTTCGTGGGTGGGATGAATATGCTCAGCTATTGGTGTTTCAGCTGATGAGCTCTAGTAACAGTGCTGTTGCAAGATAATGTACTTGCATGGTGGTTTCTGCTGATAACATTAGTGTACTGAAGTGTACTTAAAATAGTGGGACATCCTTCAGTAATGCAATTGCAAATGGTGCCTTACATAAGGGGACTGCCGTTACCCACAAAACCCACTGATAAAGACTGACAAGGAAGTCTGATGTAAGGGAACCTTTGAGATGTGGGCATCCTTGAGTTACTACCACTGCTCTTTACTGTATACATTACTATGGCACGATGAGTTATTTTTAACCTTGTGCTGGTGTGGTAATAAATACACCAGCACAATAAATACACCTATAAGTACATAACTTTGTATTTTAAAAGAACTCTGGGTTGTGACACAGCAACACATGCAGATGATCACAATTTAATGGCGTACAGAAATTGGTATTTTGTGTCACAAATGCCTCCACATTAGAACTCACACACTGGCATTGATACTTTCAGCAACTACTGCTACAGCTGAGGTTGCAGAAGTTCTGGTTATTTTATGACACTGCTGTCCTTTTGGGGGGGGGGGGTAAAGAGTGGATTTTATTTCAACAGCAGCTAAACATTATTTTTCTCTGTTGTTTTTAGAAACAATCCTTTGCCAAATGAATTGTTTGCATCTGAATGCAGTGTAAATTGTAGCTGATGCCAGTAACATTTTAACCTTCTATTGCCTCCTTTTAGACTCCAGCAGCAGTGAGCAAGATCAGATTGTTGTTGCAGGACAGACCAGAATATGTAAGTAATGAATATGGCCAATAAAACATCATCCAATTAAGAAGACAAAGCTTCTTTATACATTGATTAAAAGTGTTCCTTTATTATAGCACCAAATAAAATAAAATTCTGTCATATTGATCTAGTCAGTTAGGTAGCGGACAGGGTTGTTAATCAGTTTCAGCTGCTTTGGTGTTAATGAAATTAACAGCAGGTGCACTAGAAGAGCAACAATGAGGCGACTTCCAAATCAGGAATAGTTTTATAGGTGGAGTCCACTGACATTTTTTTCCCCCTCCCGTGTTTTCTGACAATTTTTCACTACTTTTGCATTTGACTAGGGTTAGTGTCACTAGTGGGGAGGTGATGAGGATATACCTGGACCCTCCAGAGGTTGCACAGGTAGTTAAACTCCTCCAGGATGGCACATTAATGTATGCCATTGCAGTGTCTCCCAGCACAGTCTCAAGAGGATTGATAAGATTCTAGGAGAGCTGGACGGGGCCTTAAAAAGTTCTTAACTCATTAGCAATGTGGGTATCTGCTCCTTTGTGCAAGGAGGAACAGATTGAGCATGGCCACAACCCTACAAAATGAGGCCACTGATGTCAATGTCTCTGATCAAACCATCAGAAACAGACTTCATGAGGGTGGACCCAACATCGTCTGTTGGGCGCTGTGCACACTGATTGGCATTTGCAACAGAATAGGAATGCATACCCAATTCCACCCGTGCTTTTCAGTATGTTCATTGAACATATGTACTGATGTAAAAGGGTTTGAGGAAACCATGGAGAGCATTATGCTGCTTTTTTAGCATGTCCGGTTTGGCAGTCAGTGATTGTCTGGGGAGGCACATCCATCCTAGACTGTCCAGGAGCTCAGTGATGCCCTGTCCAGATCTGGGATAAGATCCCCGGGAGCCTGGCGCGACGTTGTCAAGCATGCATACAAGCTTGCGGGGGCAATACAAACTACTGAGCAGCATTTTGAGTTGCTGCAATGAAATTTCAGCCAAATGGGCTACCCTGCCGCATAACTTTTACACTTTGATATTCAGGGTGTCTTTGAATTCAGTCTTCTGTAGGTTGCTAATTTTCATATCCATCATGTTGTGTGAAATTCTTTTCTTCCTAACACCGCACACAATCCATATCAGTATAGATACACCCCCATCACTAAATGAGCTTTGTCTGTATGGATTAAACAGCAACATGTTCACCTTATTTTTTCATTTGCTAAAGTTTCCTTCTTTTTTTTATGAATCATTTGACTTGAAATTAAATTTAAAAATGTTATAAGGAATATCTGTGGGGAGTAGACTACTAATGTCAGCAAATTGGTTTTTGAATTACAGCTCAAACTGTCAGTTATTTAATTAAAACAGGGACATTCAAGCATTCAGAGTGAGCTTTGCCTCTGTAGAAAGTATTATTGCTACCATTAAATTCACAGGAACAAAAGAAGCATTTTGAGATATGAGTAGTGTCAAGACGGTTTACTAATTAAACTGCAACATTTTACTGAGAAGTATAATAATGTTTAAAAATAAAACTATGAAGATGTATTTTTTTTCTTGTATCATTCATCCTTCCTTTAGTGCATATATTACAAAAAAATAGGGGGGGGAAGTCTGTTAACATATATCTGGTTCTCCATCAGATTGGTTTGAAGGTTGGGGTGAGAACACGTGGGTGTAATGGGCTGACTTACACACTGGACTACACCAAGGAGAAAGAAAAGTCTGATGAGGAAGTAGTACAGGATGGTAAGCTTTGTTTTATAATGAATCCAAGCTGAGAAAGGACTTTGTTGTAAGACTGATTGTGTTTGCCACACTAGGTTCTTGGGTAAGGTAATTGATTGAAAAAGTTTAAGGTTTTTATGTGTTTCCAGGTTCAGCAAGTGCAATTTTTAAAATGTTCCAGGATTAAAAATAAGATTAAAAAAAAAAAACCAAAACTAAATTTAGATGATCTCACATTGAGCTCCCATTTATCTTCTTGGACCCCTCTCGACTCCTTTCAGCATAGTTTGGTTTGTAAGTCTCTCAATGAAAGTCCCATTTTGACCACTTGTACTGTGCACACTCCAATTTCACCACGTACAACTTCTGTTTCAAACCAATCCAAATTTGGTGTGAATAATCATCACACAGACTGTGGTGCATGGCAGCAACTCAGTCATTTACAAAGGATTTATTTTTTCTTTTAGCCATATTAACCTGGGTTAATCTGGTTAACATCAACTCCACAGCTTTCCTTCTTGAGATGCAGGGAAATCTACATTAGGTTAAGTTGAGCATTTTCAGAAGACCATTTCTGTAACATTATCACAGATTGTACTATTTGTGTTTCACTGCCTGTAAACAATCCAACCCTAAACTTCTTAGATAGGGGCCGACCATAAGGCTGTAACCTGATAGTAGTGATGACATTGTTCTGACCTTTTTTCAGGTGTAAGAGTGTTTATAGCGAAGAAGGCCCAGCTGACCCTTCTGGGAACTGAGATGGACTTTGTGGAGTCAAAGCTGTCTAGTGAATTTGTCTTCAACAACCCTAACATCAAAGGCACATGTGGTTGTGGAGAAAGCTTCAACATATGAGCACTATGGAGCCTCAGTCCCCCTTCCCTGCTCCAGACCCTGTCTCACTGATAAAGACTGACAAGGAAGTCTGATGTAAGGGAACCTTTGAGATGTGGGCATCCTTGAGTTACTACCACTGCTCTCCTGCAAACCACTCGTGCATATGTAGTTATGAAATCCATGTATGCATATTGATGCTTAGAAGATTGTAATGCAATTGATGTAGTCAGAACCATCTTGACAAAAACGATTTTTAGGTTCAGATACCTCTGATGTAGACAACTGTTTATACTCGGCTCTGCAACTTTAAAAAAAAAAATCTCTTAGGACCTCAAAAGAAATGACTTTTTAGGTTAAAGCTATGTTATTTCATAAATTCAGTCAGGTCCTGCCATGGCTTGTGTGAGGAGAAAATGATACATGTCCTGAGAACATGTTCACTAAAGCTGAGATCAGATGGGATTTACACTGTTAAACAAAAGGATGAAGCATGATGTTTCAACGTTTGAATCTGTCCTCCAAAACTTGCAGAAAGCCAACAATCAGCTGTTTGACAAACACGCCTTTAAGGTGTGCTATTATCCAGGGTCATGTACCAGTAGTATGCAGAAGTGGAAGAGCTTGAGTGTCTTGAAACTGTTTTATCAGTTTGTAAAAGCTTTTTGAAAAGTATGTATTTATCTCTGTGTGTAAATAACTAAGATTTTAAATCCCTTGAACAACAACAATATACGCACAAAAAAACCCGCACAAAATATGCATCCCTCAAGTGAAACATGAGGTTTCTGTTTTTTCTTTTTGCTTGATGAAAGCCAGGATTTTGTTTGTATAGATGCTCTTAAGATTTGTAACCTGTGCAATATGTCAGTGTATATATGAAAGAAGATTAAATGGATCACACCGCAGCCTGTGCTTCATGTTCTGTTTGCATGTAGGACTCTGACCACCTGTTACTGTCAGAATCATCACAGTTGTCATGGAGATGTGATTCTGTGTCACTGCTGTGCCACAGAGTCCAGTTACTTGAGCCTGCTGCCCACCTGCCTTTGGCCTTTTTTTGCCTACATTTTGTAGCCAGGCTGGAGACAGAGAGGGAGGTACTGTCATTGTGAAAGATTCAACTCTATTTTAGAGCTTTAACAGTGAAATGATGCAATTTCAGTTCACTTTATTGTTGCTTATATTGTAGGTGTTCTACAGTCATGGACAGTCAAAACAAGGATGGCAGCAGAGAGTCTTATGAGCTCAAGGTATTAAAAATCAGTATGTGTAGAAAGATTGCCTTTTTCTCTGAGGTGTTTCCCAAACACCAGCATCAGTCCATGATTTTTCATTAACCATTGCCAAATCTAAATGGTCCTAGTCTTAAGTGTTACTTAAAATAACATGAACACTGAAAGAATTTCTGAAACTCATCAGGAAACAACTGCTCTTTGTCAGAAAGACTCAAGAACAGCTCCCAGTAAAGTTCTACATCACAAATGAATTGGAACAGTAGCTGGGCTAGGCTCTAGCTATGGGTCATGAATGATGGCTGAAATATTTGATTGCCTTGTGCATTTTTTTTTTTTGTGAAACCCCTCATGTACCATTGTCTTTTGTGTGTCTTAGATTTCAGAGTTATTAAAGGGTTTAGCTGAGAGGAAAACATCACCCAATGAGAGCATTCATGCTAACATCAGCCTCTCCATCACAGAGCCAGGAACTTCTTACAATCATGGGAACTTCAGATCTAGAGCTGTCCTCCCTAAAAAACTCTGTCAGCTGTCCACGTGTCAGTATGAGAGGCAAGATCATCTGAGAGAAAGCTTCAGTGCTCCGGTACTCGTTCTTGCCTGCATCCCTGCATCTCAGGCGGGACAAAAGCAACCCACGTTATCATTCCCAGATCCAGTCCTCTTTGCACACCTGGTGGAAAAATCAGAGATCTTTGCCTCTGACTCAGAACAGCTTGAAAAGCAAGAGATATATCCGTACATCCTAGGAGTGCAGGCTTGGAGGAAACGGGAGCAACGTGAACCACAATGTCTGCTGCCTAAACAGTTTCCCCAAACTGGTCAGTAAACAGTTGTAGCTGCAACTGTCACATGTAGGTTAGGGTGAACTAGGCTGAACAAGTTCACTGCTCTTAACTGCTCTAAGGTTGAATAGTAGCCATGGCTATTATGCAGTTACAGCTTAGTTAAGTGTGTTATATATCAGTATTAGTTGGGTGGACATCTAGATTTTGAGTATTCCATTTTTTAATGAAAAACTGCAGGAGAGCAGTTTTTATAACTTTCCATACACTGACATACATTTGGTTAGCCACAAACCTAGGCAAAGATGCATACTTTATTGAAACTGACAAAAGAATATCTAAGATCTGAAAACTAGTTTCTCATGGATTTTTCATGAGCAAATATTTGTTGAAAATCATAATAAATAATAATAAATGTGAGATGTTAAAATGTTTGTAAATTCCCAGTGAGATTAAGAATGGGAGATGATTCACATGATGGAACTCCAGACTTATCAAAAAATTGGAAAATTTTTTAATAAAAATTGGAAATATTTTGATACATATAATTACTAGATCAGCGATAGATCCTTCACTGACTGTTGCTTCATCCTGGTTTAGGGACAACCAACAAATGGTTCTTCAAGGATTTACTGGACCTCCAGAGGAAGCTGTTTTTGGGTGCCTCAAAGAAATCTGGAGCCCTGAGGAAATCTCAGACACCTTGGAAAACTTCACACCACCAGTCAGAATGTTCTTCTTTAATGCTTAGGAAAGTTCAAGACTGACAGAAGAAATAAACTGCAAATGAAACTAGCACTAACACTCAGTGGCAGAGTGGTCATTGAGGCAAGAAATGTATAATTACGTGTCAGAATGGTACCATGTTCCATAAAGCATTCTGAGACTTGAAAAGCATAGTCCTAATAATATGAAATATCCACTAAAATCATTATTAGATATGCAGGGAATAAAGTTAGATATTTTTTTCACCCAAAAAGTAAAAATAAAATATGCAGATTTATAAAGACATCTCAGCACAAACATGTTTCTTATTGTTTCATGCAAAAATAATTTTTAAGTGTTTAGTGGCCAGGTTAATATGTCAAACAACAAAAACAGACATGGATTATATACTCAAATGCATCTTTTTCTGTGTATGACATTGTGAAACTGGCAAGGTTTACTTGTTACTTTTCAGCCAAGGCTTCAAAGGTTCTAATGAGAGCTCCAATAACAGTTAATTGTACCGGAGGTGGCGAGAGATCAAGCTGTGCAGATCTTGTGTAAAGTGGCGTACCTCAGCATTGTCTCCCTGTTTACCTTCCTCAAGAGTGGCTTCTTAATACTCACCTGTCACCTGAGAACGTTTCTGGGTCTTTTTGTTTTTTTGTTGTTGTTTTTTTAGCCCTGCTTCTTTTTGTCCTCCATTTGTCCGTTATTTTAAGCACAGTACACACCACACCAATATATGCCACATTTTTAGCTAATAGTTCTTCAGGAATCAACTTTTTGGTGAATAAGTAATATTACACTGACTATCAATCTGTATTATCGTTTATGTTTTTGCAGATTTAACTAATGAATTGGAAACAAGTTATGTACTTTTACAGTAGGCTGCTAATAACAAAGAACCTAAAGATACAATTTAAAACTGTACTTATCTATTGTATGTAGAAGCAAATTACTTTTTTCATCCATTTTTATATATTTGAATGATTCATAGGTCAGTGTTTAGTGGTTTGAAAACATTAGTAATAAAAAGAAAACTGAAAATGGTCAGATTTATCAGCTTGACTGAAAATGTGTGGCAATATCTAAATAACATTTCTGAAAGACTTTCAGAAAGTTTGATAATGATAGATCCATTCTCTTCCACTTATCTGGACTCAACAGACTTGCTCATAAGACACAAATTTTGAGCATAGTGACTCTTTTCACTTGGCACAGAGGCAACAGCTTATTAACATTAACCTGACGAGGAAATAGAAACAATTTTAGCTTTTACAAGGTCACCCAGTCCTGGTTAATTACAGGTAATGATATTGAGTCTCTCTCACTCTTACACACACACACACACACACACATAAATGACGCAAAGCAAAACAAATCGTCCATCATTTCCTACATGCCAACCCACCAGGTCTAGTGGTGTATAACAGTCTTTTCATGTCAGACCTGCAGAGAATCCATCGACAGCAGTGCTGCACCTTGGTTTAGAACGCAAAGAGAGGAGCACTGCCGAAGCAAATAAGCACATCACAGGTAAGAGAAGCTTATTGTTAAAAAAAAAATCACTAAATTTGCTTATATATTAGTTTATCTTTACTTGATGCCATACAGTCCTGTCCAATTATTTTCAGTTTTCTAAAAATAAATACAAATGTATAAAAGTATCTCAAATGTCAAAACATGTCATCTAATACTTTTGTTAAACCACCTAAATTGAAGCTGATAGTTTTCATTCACGTCTTGGTTATTTGATTTAAAATCTCTGTTGTCTTTGTTCTTTTGCGTTTCTTGCACTCTGCTTTTATATTGAGAATTATACACTGATATGTTTATATTTATTGCAGAAATATCATTGGCTTTGATGCGTGAAGATGATGGTGGAATCAGACTCTGATCACGGTCCAGAGTGTTTGTCTGTATGCAACAAGTCTGCAACTCTGACAGGCCAAGGGCCACCGGTGCTGGTTAATGCCTGGCTGGTCCCCACTTTCTTTGGCTTCATCATGCTGGTCGGTCTAGTTGGGAACTCTTTAGTGATCCATGTTATCACCAGAAGATGAAGACTGTTGCCAATTTCTTTATAGGTAAATATCTCTGAAACACTGCAGTTTTTAGAAAGAAGCTCTCATATGTTTGCTTGTTTTAACTGTTCCATGAAATGTTTTATTTTTTCAAATGTAAATAAAACAAAAATTTGTTTAACATATGATTGAATAAAAAAAAAAAAAACAGTAACTCTGCTGTTCTGTCCCTTTGATTCCTTTAATTTAAATATTTACCATGAAAAGCCATTAACAATGAAATAAAAATAAATGCTAAGACATGTAAAAGACTTCTTCAGCAAGTGAGATACACTACACAGAAACTATGACAGGCTGGAAAAATGAGAGTGGCAACAGAATTGAAACAGAATATCAGTCACCATTAACTGTTCAACATTAATGATGTTAATGACTTCAACAGATGTTAATTCAAACACCATGTAAGTGTTCTGCAATAATAATATAATTGAAAAGTCCAGTGAGACATTAGCTCATTATACAAAGTACATCAGATAACTAATGTGCAGCTTCCAAATAATGCAAAAAAAAAAGAGAAAGAAAAATACTGAAAAAAAAAAGACTTTTTTGAATTTACACTTATAAAAATAAAAAAAATTTTGCACTTTGATAGCTGGTACACAATATCAGTTTAATAATTGGCTAAAATTAAAATACTGCTAATAAAAAAGCACTGCCATAACATCCAGGTTAACATCAAATTAATAAAAATAATAAATAAGGCTGTCAGTTACATTAAAAATTCCTGGTTTATGTCCTTTGTGTTGCTCATGCAGTTGAAATTTCTGTGAAAGATAAGTCTTCCTTGACAGATTTTTCAAGTTTAAAAGTTCTTTACTTACACAAGCTGATGAGGAGCACAGCTTCATGCCTGTTAGTTCAACTTCCTTCTGTCTTTGAAAAATGCCCAGAATCACCACTGAATGAATACCCATAACTATCAGTTATGTAGCATAGCCATCCAGTCTCTTTGGCAATGGCATTACTATCTGTAGACATCCCCAACTTTCTAAGACACATCAGATGATTACACATGAGGCATCTGATTAAACTACATAAGTAAACCATAGCTGTAAATAAGGTTATACCGCTTGAACCACTTGTTAAGAAACATCCTACCATATAACCCCCATTTGTGCAGCATAGCATGGCTCAATCAGCTTGTGGCACTGCTGTGTTTTTTTTAAAGCCTGGGTTGCTTTGATGGCAGCATTCGGCTCCTTTTTTGGGGTTGTATATTTTTCCCGTTCTTCCTGACAATACCCCATAGATCCTGTGAGGCCAGTTAGGCCAGGTCAGGCCAGTTATCTATCAAATCAAGCAGTAATAACATGGTCAGCATGTTATGTTATTAGATGTTTAGTACTGTGGGCAGGTGCTGCTCGAAAAGGAAAACTGGATCTCCATAATGCTTGTTAGCAGATCAAAGAATGAAATGTTCTTCTGGCTGAGACCAGCTACAACATCAGAAGACGACATAGCATGCTGAACACCTTGGTTTCTGGGCCTCTCTACTCTTCCTCCAGACTCTAGGACCTTGATTTCCAAATAAAATGCCAAATTTACCTTCATCTGAAAAGAAGACTGTCACATTGAGCAAAGGTCTATTTAGTGCCCAGATAAGCTCCTCGATATTACAGGGAGTGCAGAATTATTAGGCAAGTTGTATTTTTGAGGAATAATTTTATTATTGAACAACAACCATGTTCTCAATGAACCCAAAAAACTCATTAATATCAAAGCTGAATGCTTTTGAAAGTAGTTTGTAGTTTGTTTTTAGTTTTAGCTATTTTAGGGGGATATCTGTGTGTGCAGGTGACTATTACTGTGCATAATTATTAGGCAACTTAACAAAAAACAAATATATACCCATTTCAATTATTTATTTTTACCAGTGACACCAATATAACATCTCCACATTCACAAATATACATTTCTGACATTCAAAAACAAATCAGCGACTAATATAGCCACCTTTCTTTGCAAGGACACTCAAAAGCCTGCCATCCATGGATTCTGTCTGTGTTTTGATCTGTTCACCATCAACATTGCGTGCAGCAGCAACCACAGCAACCAACAGTACACCTCTCTGTTCAGAGAGGTGTACTGTTTTCCCTCCTTGTAAATCTCACATTTGATGATGGACCACAGGTTCTCAATGGGGTTCAGATCAGGTGAACAAGGAGGCCATGTCATTAGTTTTTCTTCTTTTATACCCTTTCTTGCCAGCCACGCTGTGGAGTACTTGGACGTGAGTGATGGAGCATTGTCCTGCATGAAAATCATGTTTTTCTTGAAGGATGCAGACTTCTTCCTGTACCACCTTCTTCAAGGTGTCTTCCAGAAACTGGCAGTAGGACTGGGAGTTGAGCTTGACTCCATCCTCAACCCGAAAAGGCCCCACAAGCTCATCTTTGATGATACCAGCCCAAACCAGTACTCCACCTCCACCTTGCTGGCGTCTGAGTCAGACTGGAGCTCTCTGCCCTTTACCAATCCAGCTACGGGCCCATCCATCTGGCCCATCAAGACTCACTCTCATTTCATCAGTCCATAAAACCTTAGAAAAATCAGTCTTGACGTTTCAGCTTGTGTGTCTTGTTCAGTGGTGGTCGTCTTTCAGCCTTTCTTACCTTGGCCATGTCTCTGAGTATTGCACACCGTGTGCTTTTGGGCATTCCAGTGATGTTGCAGCTCTGAAATATGGCCAAACTGGTGGCAAGTGGCATCTTGGCAGCTGCACGATTGACTTTTCTCAGTTCATGGGCAGTTATTTTGCGCCTTGGTTTTTCCACACGCTTCTTGCGACGCTGTTGACTATTTTGAATGAAACGCTTGATTGTTCGATGATCACGCTTCAGAAGCTTTGCAAGTTTGAGACTGCTGCATCCCTCTGCAAGATATCTCACTATTTTTGACTTTTCTGAGCCTGTCAAGTCCTTCTTTTGACCCATTTTGCCAAAGGAAAGGACGTTGCCTAATAATTATGCACACCTGATATAGGCTGTTGATGTCATTAGACCACACCCCTTCTCATTACAGAGATGCACATCACCTAATATGCTTAATTGGTAGTAGGCTTTCGAGCCTATACAGCTTGGAGTAAGACAACATGCATGAAGAGGATGATGTGGACAAAATACTCATTTGCCTAATAATTCTGCACTCCCTGTATGAACACAAATACTCAAAATTCCCAACACATTAATTGCATATATTTCTCGTAGTTTCACTTTCTACAAGATATAACACAATAAAATACACCAGACACCACAGATTTAAAAATGTTTTGTTGCACAGTGATAGTAACACCAAATCCACACTTTTAAGCTTAAACTTCAAAACTTACATTTTAACTACTGATTTTATCTATTGTTCTGATTTTATCTGTTTTGATTTTTTTTTTTTACATACTGTTTTGTTTGTTTGTTATTTAGTTTGTTTGTTTGTTTGCTTGTTTTAATCAATTTTAAATCATGCTTTTTATTTGTTTTTGTTTCTAATGTCTCTGTAAAGCACTTTGAACCACCTTGTTGTTGAATTGTGCTATACAAATAAACTTGCCTTGCCTTGCCTAGTAACAGACATACCTTGTGTTCCTGGTTTTCAGGTGACTGCACAGGCGACATGTGTCACTCTGTCAGCAATGAGTGTCGACTGCTGCTACGTGACTTTGTACCCTCTGCAATCTCTGAGACATCGGACGCCTCGGAGGGCTCTGGCCATCTCCCTGTCTATCTGAATAGGTATCATACAAACATACCATGCACACATGTGCACCCACATCACAAATAGGACTCTAGTTATTTAATCCATGAATTTAATGGACAATTAATTATCCAATAATTGATGTGTGCTTGTTTTTCTGTCTATAAACACCATTCTCAAAAAGTTTTTAATTAATTCTGATAAAACTTTGTCAAAAAGTTTTATAATTTAGGACCCCAAAACATCTTATAGGATAGAAAAGAATGAAAATATACTACGGGAAAGAGATGACCTATTATCCATTATCTTCTCCTATATAAGGTTTGTGTAATCAAAACAAACATCTGCTACACTTATAGGATTTTACTTGGATTACAAACATCTTAAAGTACATTTCAAAGAACAAATACAACAAAATGAATATACACAAAATGCAGTACTGTTCCCTCAAAGGTAAATCCTGTCCAGAGAGTGAGCTGCCTTCGCGAAGGTTTGCACTTCTCTGAGTGCTTCTTGTTATTTTTTATTTGCCACAGTATAAGAAGGGAAACTACATGCCATGTCCCCTCTTCTGTCCATCCCTGTCGCTGGAGGTGGGATACTGCTGGTTCGGTCCTCAGACATACTGCAATGATGTTTTTCCCTCTGCCCATCTCCAGAGAGCTTTCACCATCTACAGCTTTCTAGCTGTCTACCTCTTACCCCTGCTTACCATCACTGTGTGTTATGCCATCATGCTCAAGCGGATGGGCCAGCCCAGCATGAATCCCATTGGCAGTGGCTACCAAGTAGGAAATTATTTATTTTTCACATATTAAATCCACAGAGAATTTCAAATATTCCTTTTAATTACAAAGACTTGGCAATGCCTCCTTTAATCCAGTTAAATCGTGCAGTAGCAGTATGGGCGCGAGTCTCTCGCATGGTGGTGGTGATGGTGTCTCTATTCCTCGTCTGTCGGGGGCCGATCCAGGTTTGCATCCTCCTGCAAGCTTTTGGCCTCCAGAGTTACATCCTATATAAGGTGATCTCTTTTATTACTGATTAGATGGTCATCGTTTCATTTTTGTTTTATATGTAACACCAGCTCAATACAATAAATGCAAAATCAATATCCTACAGTATTAAAAAGAAAACCCAAACAACCAGCTGTCAAGCAGGGTGATGGGGAGGAAGAGCTCCCTTTTAACAGGAAGACCGCAATTTTTTTTATTGTTGTCAAGGTTTTGGGAAAACTACAACTACAAAACTATTACTCAGATGTTTGGTTATCCCATTGAAGTTTGTTGTTGTGAAAATATCTAGCAAGAAATGACAAGAAGATCCAGATGTAGGGAAGTTTGCAAAACCCCTAACAGGTGTCATCGCTGGTGCAGCTAACCCTTGGCTCCTCTCTAGAACCTCAGAACAAAGTCAAATACACCCAGAATTTACTTTTTTTTTCTCAGGATCTATGTCTATCAAATGCCAGGGGTGGGGAGTGCTAGGGAGTGTCATTTTCAGGGTGTCACTAGGTGAGTATACAGTCTTAGTGTAGCTCTTAAAGGTGTGACAGTGAACAAAAGTACTGTGATGACAGAAACCGATGCTGTCGCTTTAAAAACAGCGACAGCGTTCGATTATTTTCATCTGCCACAGGTTTCTTCCTGTTAAGACGGAGTTTTTCCTTCCAATAGTCCAACATTATTGTAGGTTCTTTACAATATTAAGCACCTTGAGCTGACTGGTGTTGTGATTTGAATTGAAAAACTTGAAAATCGAGTGCGCCTTAATTTTGCATTCACAGCTGAAGATTTGGGGTCACTGCATGTCTTGCTCCAACTCCTCTGTAAACCCGTTTGTGTATGCTTTCACGGGCAACAACTTTAGAAAGGCTTTCAAGCATGCCTTCCCTGCCATTTTGCTGTGGCGCTCAAGAGGGAGAGTCAGAGTGGGAAACACAGACGCAGAGGAAGGAGTAGAGACGGATCATCAGGCACCCAAAGGAGAAGCAGAGATGCACTTTCTTTCATCTGGCCCCTAAAGGCCATGCTGAGCATTTGGACACGGTGCACTCATTGTTTATTTATACTTTCTCCTGAGATGAGAGCAGTCTGATCACTGTAGTGTATGTTTGCTTGGACATGCACACACCCACACACACACACTGAAACATTGTATAATTCCATGTGATCTCTAAAAAGGGACAAACCGGTCAAGCGAGTCTCGTGTGTTTCACGAGCTGCTGAAATACAATTATCTCTGTCACGCTTTTCTAAGTTACGGTTAAATTAATGCTGTCAGCCTGACTGCTAGAGCTTCTGGTTTTACCTTTGTTACAACTTCGTAGAAAAAAACCCCAAACTGTGCCAACAGCAACTGCAATGGACTATTTCCATTTGATAGAAAATTGTCTTGCTGAATCTTTGGTAACACAACACTCTGTGCAATACTGTGCAGTAAACACTCAAACTGACTCAATTTAGTCTGTTGTGCTTACATTTTCAAACGTTTGTTTACTTTCATCTCATCTTTTTTAAAAATGCTCATGTTCACACTTCCACCTTTGACTGTGGGAAATGTTGTTATTTTGAGGACAAATATATAACAAATACATATCAGTCTGCATTTGAGTTTGGTTAGGATTAAGAAGAGATCAAAGTTTAGATTCAAATAGTGAAAACCGTGTCTTTTTTGTCAATTGTGTGTGACAAGGTGGTACAGTGTGCAGCTACTGGTGAGAGTGACTTCAGACGAAGGGCATTTACGTCTTTACGTCCATCCTTACAGAGAGCAGATGTGTAAAAGACACTGTGGGATGTTCATTTTCTCTATCATTGCAGATATTAGACAGAATCAAATCTGAAGGAAAACACAATATGTTGCGTTTGTTTGCTCGGATATATTATATTTTGTTTTTTTTCCACGATGCTACCCTATGTAGTCTCTTTTGATGTTGACTTTTTGAGGAAGCAGCTGTGAGCGCATGCGACTTGTCTCCATTAAACCCCGTTAATATTCTGCTCTTCAGATGTTTTGCTGTTGTGGGGGGAAATAATCTGTTCAGTGGTATTTATAAGTGGAAAGTGTGTTTTTCTCCTTCTATAGTGTGCAGTTAGACACAATACATCAAAATAGGAAAAAAATAGAACGCTGAAACATAGTTCTATGAAAAGTAATCAGAAGCTATCAGGATAATAAGGAAACATTTGATCAAAATGTGTCTAAATGTTGAAACTCTTTCTTTCTTATCCAGGCACAGACACAATATGAGAGGTTCCATATAAGCTCTATGGGATGTTGTTATTCCTCCTCTTCTCAATGCCATAACTTTGCAGAATCAATTCATGCTGGCAAGCAATATTCCAAATTCCTGCAGCATTGATTAATTGATCATTGAATAAACAGGATACTGCGAAAGAGCAACCAGTGCTCTTCCTGCTATACGTGTAAAGTGCTTTCAAATTACTTGAGACTTGAAGTTTTGCTCGCTCACATTTTCGGTGGCGTGACGGTGCAGTCAGCCAGTCACGTGACAACGGGTCCTAGTTTGGGTCCTGGTGGTGCCTTCAAGTGCTGCCAAGTAAGTAAGTAACTTCGTTGGCGTGAACTGGTCAAAAAAAAAAAAAGGCAAGTGTAAGATCAATGTATAGTTTATTATATATGTGAAATAATTGAAATGAGGAAAAAAATAATTTGATCTCAGTTAAGAAGTTTCTGCATGATCTAATTTAATAAATAATTTAAGTTAAATATTTTACAATGTTGTAAATCTTTTAAAATCAAGTTGTTACGGTACTTAAGATCAAAGGGAAAACAGTCTGGGAAAATTTCACAGTAGTTATTTCACAATAGTTTAAATATAATAACACTAACCCAGAGTACTCTTACTCTAATATTGACTTAGGGGAACATTTGAGTACAAGGTGCTTTGAGAACAATGTTTAATTATGCTTTCAATTTAAAACAGGAGCCACAGAGGGTTTTTTTATATATAAAATAATTGTTTAATATTTGAATTGGAGCTTATCCACTCGGACAGCCTAAAAGGTTAATCCGCCTGTTTGAACGATTGACAATAACTACTAAAAAATAATTATAATCAGTAATTACTGGAGTTAACGTTTTCCAAAAACGCTGCGTCCATATGATCAGAATCAACTTTTTGAGGATTTGAGGATGCATCATGCATTAATACTCCCTTACTTGGTCAACTATGCATTGTAACCTAGATCGCATGACTCTATTTTGTCAATTGAGGCTACAAATTTACGTGGCGTTCCCAAACGCAACATGCAATATACATAACTGGCATCCAAGCCAACCAGTGCTCGAGGACGAGAGCAAAGACACGGCCGAAGCTGAGGCTTTCACAGCGCTGAATCTGGTAGAGACAGCAGGCAGGGACAGCATCCACCAGCCGGAGTTTCGAGCTCGCTTTACACCATGGAACACAAACAAACCATCAACTTTGGAGCCGGACCTGCAAAACTTCCCCCCTCTGTAAGTTGGTATCCCTCTCTTGCTTGTGTAACGTTAATAATGTGCAGAAAAAAAGCGAGCTAATTGCAAACTGCTTTAAAGCAAATTGCCACTTTATAATTTGTTTAACCGCAGGCGGGTCGCGGACGCGATGGCCTAATTTTCCTTTCATTTTCGTAAAGAGAGACACTATGATGAAAAGGACTTTGGTTTAATGCCATTGTCAGCTTGGCATTTGTCAACAGTAGTGATGGGTCGTTCGCGAACGAAATGGCTCTTAGAGCCGGCTCTTTGACGTGAACGACGCGAGCCGGGTCCTTATCGCGAGCCGTCACCTTATCGCGAGCCGTCACGTGGGTTTTTTTTTTTTTTCTTTCTCTCAGCCTCTCTCTCGCACTTTTTTTCCGCTTCACTCTGCACGCGAGCCTTGTGCTTTACGCTGGGCAGAGGGGGGAGGGGCGGTAGTTACACTCAGTAGCACAGGAACAGAGCCAGAGAGAGAGAAAGAGAGGCAGGGACAACAACATTAGAAAGGTATAGTAATCATCCACAACTATTTTCAGTTGCAGATGATAAAGGATTGAGAAAGTTTATTCATGCAGGTCCATATGACAGAGAATATGCATGTTCTTTTAGTTTTCATATTATAATTTATATTTAATTGTGTTGTGGTTTGCAGTGTTTTGTGTTCTTTTCACTTTAAATTTGTGAAAGGAAAAAGCTGAAAATTTAAATAGTTAAAAGTTGAAATGTGAATAGTTGATTTTTGTATTATATGATTTATTTATTACATTTTATGTGGAGTGAATAAATAAAAGTATATTTACGGTGGCCCCTAGAGACAAAGCACATACAAACTTCAAATCACGTATGAACTCTGAAGCATGTACAAACTCCAAAACACGTAAAAACACGTACAAACTCCAAAACACGTAAAAACTCCAAAACACGTACAAACTCCGAAGCACGTAAAAACTCAAAACACGTACAAAAGACAACAGAAGTGCTCCAGGATGCTGGGCGCAGTGTTGAGCCTTTGTTATCTTGTGGCTACACAAGCCAGCAAGTACCAACGACCGGATTTGGTGTGTGGTAATAACAGGTAAATGAACTTTTTTTTAAATTATTTGAATATATATATATGAGTGCCTGTGTATAAATACACAAACAATACACACATGCTTTCAATTGTGTAATTTAAGTGATCTAGTAGCTCAGCTTTGGAAGTTCAGTTCATGCTAGAAATGTGTTTTGGAGTTTGTACGTGTTTTGTCTCTAGGGGCCACCGCATATATTTATATATAAACATATATAAATAAAACCACTTGTTTTTATGTTAGTAATTCCTTTTGTGCATAATTTTATATTATTGTTAATAATAAATTAATTAAAGCAACAAAACAACCTGAAGAGCCGGTTCGGAGCCGAAAGAGCCGGCTCTTTTTAGTGAGCCGAACCGAAAGAGCCGGATCTCTAAAAAGAGCCGGAAATCCCATCACTAGTCAACAGTGTGTTGAGTTGCATCAGCCTCATTCATTCATGTGGAAACCTGCTCTTTTGTGGTTCACTGGCAGCGGCAGAGAGAACCTCTAGATGGCAGAAGAAACACGCTTAGATGAGAACAAATCACAGCTCCCAGATAACACTGACGCCTCCCGCGAGGTCTTTTTGGTTGACTGCAGACTTAATGTACTCTGAGTGGTTTGTACTGCTGCCTGCGGGGCTTTGTAGAGCCCAATAAACCCAATGAACTGTAAGGATTTAGTCATGAGGCGTTTAAATGGTCAAAACAAAATAAAAAATTGTGAAACGGAAAGAGACTGACAAGTAAACTCACCGGTGTACAGTCGCAATGCTGATTATCGACTGTTTTAGTGCTTAGGCAAGTTTGTTTTTTGCTATTTTGCAGCCCACCAAGATTTTGGCTTTCCAACATTTTTTCAAAATGTGGTTTAATTTACTCATGCTTAAAAACACTGGAGTTTATCAAATGGCCAGAAACAGCATATATACAAAACACATGTACAAACTTCTCTTAGCAGTGACTCTGCATTAGTCATTTACTAAAAGCCCTTGTTCTAGACTAGAAAAACCTTAATGTGATAGCAAAGTTTACGTTTAGGAGCATCAGTTGGTCATTGTATGATTTTTATTTTTATTTTTTATTTTTTAGGTCAAATAAGATTTGTGGAGCTAAAATGTGTATTCATTAGTTATTAATAGCAGTCCTATTTATAAGATAGTGATCAGAGGTGCAACACATTTTTAATTTTAATTTACAAACCAACATGTTGGTTAGTAACAAAGACCAAAAACATCTATGTGGTTTCATTAACAGCTGTTTTCTTGTTGCAGTCCAAACTTTATTTTTAGTGCAATGAAAAAAAAACGTGTTCAGCTACCATCATAGTTTCTGAAGAGATATCCAAAAGTTGATTCTGTTCATCTGGACGTAGCGTTTTGTGGGAGAAACGTTTCGTCACTCATCCAAGCGACTTCTTCAGTCTTAGCTGACTGCAGGTTTCCCCAAATCTTATAAAGATTATGCTTTATAAGATTTATACTAAGATCTTACTAAGATCTTAGTAAGATTATACTAAGATTAAGGAACTGACCTCCCAGCCCATTGTTCCTCAGTGGGCTGGTTTCAGTCATTATGCAAATGTACTGTTTGGGGAAGTTTGGGGAGAATGAAGAAGTCATTTGGATGAGTGACGAAACGTTTCTCCCACAAAACGCTACGTCCAGATGAACAGTATCAACTTTTGGAGATCTACTTTCCTGGATGATTGAGAATGCATCAAGACGTTTTGAAGAGATACTTACACGATGTGTTGCAGGTGCTGCTTCAAGCTCAGAATGAGCTCCTAAACTACAGCGGCACTGGCATCAGTGTCCTCGGTGAGTAGAAAAACAGATCAGTACACAAACATGTTAATGTATTGTCTCTAGATTTTTCAGTAAAGGATGACTCTGTTGAGATGGATCCTTTGTGACCTCTTGTTAATTGTGGCCTGTAGCTGACATTTCATACAGAGTGTGTGTTTACTGTACTGTGTCCAGATTAATAAACCTTGAGAGATTTCCATACGTCCAGATATTTCATAGCTGATCACTGCTTCCTCAGTCTCTGGAATCTGTGAAATATTAAACATCACAAATATCACATTTTCATCAAAGGTGTGTGTACGTCATATACAGTGAAATAAAATCCCCCAAAATGTTCTTTTTGTACTAGAGATGAGTCACCGATCATCAGACTTCAATAAAATTATCAACAAAACAGAGAGCCTCCTGCGAGAGCTGTTGTAAGTAACTTTTGTTGCTCTGTTGTGTTTCTTCAGATATGCTGCACTATAATCACGTCTCCTAACAAAGGTGTTCATTTTTTTTCTTGTAGTTTCAGCTGACAGTACATAACGTGTTGTAATCATAGTCAGACTTCTTTTAATGCATAAACACTCGTACCCTTTTTTCCTCTTTTGTACAACAGCGCTAATGACAGGCAAACCGGTCAAACGAGATGGTTGTGCACCTTTTCTTCGAAGTTATTCTTAGACAGTCACATTGCTGTCAATCCGATGGAGGCAGAGATGTACAAGAGATAGCTGCATATTTTACCTATCACATTTAAACCACACTAGTGTCTCAGCTGAGTAAAGAGATGCTTTTTGCTTTCAAACTGTACCTTTGCTTGGTTTAAGAATCAGACTTCCTGTAAGTTTACATCTGCACGTGATTATGTCTGGATTGCCTTTAACACACACTGGTATTTTTTTTTCTCAGAAATATTCCAGACAACTACAAGGTGCTGTTCCTGCAGGGTGGTGGGTCTGGACAGTTCAGCAGTGTTCCTCTCAACCTGATTGGTCTTAAGGAGGATAGGTGTGCCGATTACCTGGTGACGGGCACGTGGTCGGCCAAAGCAGCAAAGGAAGCGGAAAAATATGGCAAAGTGAATGTTGTTCACCCAAAACTGGATAGTTACACGAGTAAGTGTGCAGACTGGCAAGTTTTTTCTTTTATTTATTTTTTCCTGCCATGACATTAAAACAGGAAAAAAAGGAAAAACTAGTATAAGCTGAAATAGTCAGTAATTGTTATTCTGACTGCATCAGGACAGTGAGTCTACAAAATCTGGCTGTGTACCCGGGCGGTTGCATAATAAACAATAGAGCCAAGCACCAGTGAAAGACTCTGGTATGCAAGTGGTCATTTCCACATGGTTGGGCGTAATATTTAGAATCAACGCTACGGTGCTTTGAATTACAGTACTGTGCAAAAGTCTTAAGCCACCCTTCATTTCTTTATATTTTGTGCCAGGAAAACAGACTTTCTTCTAATTTTTTGCAGCGGTTTTGAGAAGTAGTTTTTCAGGCTTTCTGAAGGTCTTTCAAAGGTTTTTTTTTTTTTTTTAAATTGGCGACTTTTTCACTTATTTTCAATTCAGTTACTCCACCTGACCATTTTTAGAGGCGTTAATCATTCAAACTTTAAAAAAGCCATGTAACTCCAGGGATTAACCAGTGTTGCGTCTACACAAAGTAGTAAAAGCTGACAAAGAACAATTTTAATTGAATTATATTTAGACTCTATCTGCATATTGCAAACATACATTTTCTCCCGTTTCTTTAATTGAATCTATGGGAAAAAACAAAGATAACATGACCTTCTTGGGGACACTCCCATATGGCTTAAAATCTGGGACTCTCCACCAATTGCTGTCAGAGCTGAAGAAGCTTCTCCGATGAGAGGTGAAACATCTTCAAGGAAACTTAAATAAGTCCAGAAGATTTTCTTTCCGAACTCCTTAGACTACGATGACCTGGATGAGTGAGAATCTTCACAGACAAAGATAACACTGTTTGACAGATGTAAAATTGTATTTTTGCACCAGTAAGCTGATTCCCAAAGTGCTATTATATTGTTATGTCTCGCTACCAATATAGATATTGGCATATCTCGGTATGGTGTGCAGTGTGTCCTTTAAAAAATTTGAGGAAACTGGAAAAATCTAGGAAAAGAAGTAAGAGGCCTAAAAATTATCTACAGCAGCAAAATAGTATCTGAAAGTCATGACCTCAATAAATGGCAGAAAATCAAACAAAAACCTGAAACGAGGTTCAAGAGATACATCTGGCCCTTCAGCTGATCACTGTTCACCAAAGCATCATCAGAAATGGATACAGTGGAAAGGTAGTTTTCATTTTTCAGCATGGCAGTATTCCCAAACACACATTATTGAAGCAGTGTGGAATCACCTTGAAAGTGAGCAAAATAAAAGGCAGCCAACATCCAAAAAAGAGTTTTGGATGTCCTTCAGGAAACCTGGAGAACTATACCTGAAGACTACTTGAAAAAATTACAAGAAAGCTTGCCTAAGAGCCTTCTTACCTGATACGACTTTCTTCACATTATGCTATCGCCATGAAGTTTTATTTTAAGTTTTTGATTGCTCTCACTGTGCTGCTAGCATGGCTATAGATGCTTTGTTAAGTCTTGTTTTGATTTTATTATGCTGGGTTTTGTGTGTGTAGAAATCCCTGACCCCAGCAGCTGGACCCTGAACCCCTCAGCCTCCTACGTGTACTACTGCTCCAATGAGACAGTCCATGGTGTTGAATATAACTTTACCCCAGAAACAAATGGGGTGGTCTTGGTGAGCGACATGTCCTCCAACTTCCTGTCCCGACCTGTGGACGTCTCTAAGGTGAGCTGGAAAAATGCGACTGAAAAATGTATATATTTAACTCTTGTGCCTCTGGGACCCTGTTCTTAAATATGTATTTAAGTTCTGTATTGCCATATTGGCTACCGGGGAATTTTGAGTGGGGAACATGTCCAAAAGTTCTTAGCTTCTTTTTGAACTTATAAGTTCCCTCTCGCCAAATCAAAGGCATTTTTTTTGTCTCAAAGTAGACCCGTAGTTGTAGGCAAGGCTGTATTTATTGTGCTCTCCTGCAATCTGCAGTTTGGGCTCATTTTCGCTGGGGCTCAGAAGAATGTGGGCTGTGCCGGTGTAACCGTGGTCATTGTGCGGGAGGACTTGTTAGGTCACGCTCTGAAAGAGTGTCCCATTGTCCTGGACTACAAGGTCCAGGCTGAGATGAACTCCCTGTACAACACACCCCCATGTTTCAGGTAAAAACTCACCAGTGTAAGAAGTTAATCTTTATCCTCCAGACTGAAGATGATCAATATGTCAATTTGTCACAAACTTTAATCTTTTTCGTCACTGGGTTCAGCATCTACATCATGAGCCTGGTTCTGGAGTGGATAAAGAACAATGGCGGCAGTGCTGCCATGGAGATGCTCAACAAGCAGAAGTCCTCCATGATTTATGACATCATCAATGCTTCTAATGGTTTCTATGTGTAAGTATCACATCGGCATTTAAATACGAGAATTCAGAGGAAAAAGCAAAATGATAATGAACAAATGGGTCAGGAAGTAAAACTCTACCAAACCTACATATTAGGAGTGCAATAAGGAGTTCAACCCAGAGCTGTGTGCTGTGTTGTTACGCCCCGAGTCTAGGCATGTAGAGACGCACATAAGATTTGAGGAGAGAGAAGCAAGTACCCACCCTGGGTCCCAAACCTAACATCCGAAACCGGCTATGAGTAAAAAAAAGGTGATTTTCTTTAATGTCAGGAAGCATAGCTCCAGGGTCAACCCAGGCCAAAATAATAAACAAAACCAACTAAGTCCTGCCAGAGGAAACTAACTAAACCCTAAGAACGAAACAAAACAAACAAATGACAATACTATCCCTCGCTTCCTAGCCCAGAAACAGGAGAAAACTGTTCAAAAGAAAAGGCGGCTCACCCCTTCAGCTTCAGCCTATGCACGCATAAGCACTGAGTTTACCCACAAGCATGCTTACACAGATACAAAGTAACCCAAAAAGTTGGAAACCAGGGCCAGGTCCATGTCTGCAGTCAAAAACTGCTCGCTCGCTTCTCTCTCTCCCGGCAGCTGTCAGAGCGGCTTTTTGAACGCAGTCACGTGCTCCATGGTCCAATCAGCAGCTCACTACTCTTCATTAGGGGAAGGATCTGCAGAGAGTCTTAAGACACAGTAAAGAGACAGAAACACAGCAGCTCACACAGACTTCTTATGGCCACGAGCTGTAACATGTGTCCACCTGCTCAGGTGTCCTGTAGACACAGCCTGTCGGAGCCGGATGAATGTACCATTTCGTGTGGGGAAGAAAGAGGGAGATGAAGCCTTGGAAAAGGAGTTTCTGGATGGTGCTTCCAAACGTGGAATGATCTCACTGAAAGGACACAGGTTCGTTTGACAAACATTTTGTGTGTATAGTGTTGCTCAATTAAATCTGATTTTTAGATGTAGATTTTGCAACCTAGTAGAATTAATTTCCCTTTTAAGGTTATAGAAACAGGGTGGCACATTGGTTAGTGCTGGTGCTTGGGACCTGGACTAACTGACAATTCAAAATTGGTGGTTGGTGTGAATATGATTTGAATGGTTCTCTGTATTGGCCCTGTAATAGACTGGTGATCTGTCCACGGTAAAGCCTGACTCTTACCTCATAACTACTAGGATGGATCAAGCAGACCCCATGGATGGAAGTGGAAACAATAACTTTAGCCAGGAGCACAGATGTTGGATTTGCTTTGTAATTTTGTAAAGACAGAGAAGGCAGAGTACGAAACACACTTTTTTTTTTTTTTTCTCACCCTGCAGGTCAGTTGGAGGAATTCGCGCATCACTTTACAACGCTGTAACACTGGAGGACACTAAAGCACTCGCTGACTACATGAAGGAGTTCCTCAAAGATCACCAATGAAGCCTCTCCTACTGAATGCTGCCTGATCCCAGAGGGGCAGTTTCATTATGTTAATACAGTTTTTCAAAGAGGGAAAAAAACAACAACTTGTAACTCTTCTTTTAATCTCGTTGAGATCCACGTTGGATTTGAAAGTTGCACCTTTTTACATGCCTTTTATAACAACCTGGCATTGTTCCTAATAAGCTACTGCCTTTGCTAGTTATATATGTATGTAACATAGCCAGTAAACGAATTAAAAATAGTAATTCTAACAGGACTTATATGTGTAAATGTTCTAGGTGAATCTTGTTATTTGTAAAACCTGTACTTACATTCCAGTAAAAATTAACTTGACATTACTTTCATTTTGCAGTTGTTGTTTATTTTTTTTAAGCTACTTTTTTTTAAACTGCTTTGCATTGCTGATGTTTTTTCTGTTTGATGAATGTTCAGGGGAGAAAGCAGAAACAGAAAATTTGGGTACATAAAGCAAATTAACCTTTTGCATATCTAAAAAGTTTTAACCAGGGGCAGCCTATATCTTTTTACACTTCATCAGTGAGAGATTAAGGACAAAAAATGATATCATAAACACACATAAGCTATATTAGCCAGGAAAGAATCAGCTGTGAATCACCCCTGCAGTGAAATGAGGTGTGCTCTGGTGCAACAGACTTAACATTTTCAGTCAAACAGTGCAGTAAAAGTTTAACCTTGCAACAATTTACTCTTAAGTAACAATGTGCAGTGCAGCCATAAGCAGAGTTACTCTTTTGCCTGTGAGGTTAAACAGTCACGTACTACTAACTAACTGGCTGCTGAAAGCCAGAGCAGCTCTGTATGTAGGAGTTAACAGGTCTGTATAAGGACTGTGTCAGCATCAGAGAGACTGTGCTCCATGTGGGTGTCCAGAGGCCTGTTCATTGCCGCCTTTGCCCTGCTAACGTCTATCGGGACGGCGCTGCAGTGCATTTCACCCTGACCTTTGACCTATGGGGAAAATGAGAATTATATTACAGCAATAGATTGTATCATGTATCCTTAGGCCAACTAAAAATACATTTAAATGTAGTCTTGGTTTACAGTCTTGATTTTTAGTTGAACATGAATTGTGTAAACAGTGCAAAGCTAGAATGTACTATGACTGATTTTTTTTAACCCATCCATAAAATCTGCAAACAGCAACTGTGACCTAATAAGCCCTGTGAAAGCTCACCAAACAAGAGAGGAAAAACAAAACACATTAAGAAAAATTATTTGCAGTATAAGAATAAAAACAAAACTGATTTAAACAGATTCAGCATTAAGACAAACAGATTCTAGTATTTTTCAGTGGCCAAGTTTAAAGCAGACAGTTGGACCTTCTTTCCACTGGTACTATTAACTCTTACAAAAGGGTAGGGGATAAAGATTTCAGGAGTAGTTCTCGTAGATGCTCCCTGGATATCGTAGCCATCAAACTCTATAACACTAAAAAAAGAAGAAGAAAAATCTCAAATAGGAAGGAAGAAGAGATTTTTAAATAACTGTGTTTTTTCCTTAATATGTTCTCTCACCCATGTGTACTGCTCCCTATAAGCGTCAACAAAATAAAACTAGATGTTTTAGCACCAATTATTCTCTAGGTGGAAGTGTTCATCAAGAAACTTATTTTGCATAACCCAGGCATGATTGAATGGAGTCTTTCAAGCTTTGCCCATCCCATTTAATTATTAGTCTTTAGTGATATGTTATCTTGTAATCACACAGCCAAGATTGGCATATTACACAACAAAAATTATAGTGTTAGTATGATATTGTGGCACAAAAGAATAGAGACAACTGAAACAAGTAATCTCCTCAGAAAAAGAATTTGGATTATAGTCTTGTTCTCCTGTCTAGACACAAACACATGCATACATAAATGCATGTTCATGGTATTGTTTACTCTCATAGGGTCAACTGAGCATCATAGGTGAAGCATTCTCAGCTGAAGAAAGAAAGCATACATCTCTACTTCAGAATCAGAATCAGAATCAGAAAGGGGTTTATTGCCAAATGTTGAGCAGGTTTACAACATTAGGAAATTGCTGCGGTGCTTCAGTGCAAACATAGTGTCATAAATAGCACTTAAATAGACATGAAAAAATAAAAGTAGGGATAAGAATTAAAAGTGCTACGTAGAAAGATATGTGCATGAGCTATACATGAGATATATACATGAGAATAAGAATTAGAATTAAGAGTGCTACGTAGAAAGATATATACATGAGTGCTTGGAACCCTGAAAGTAATTCAATTCAAATCAGTTTTATTTATATAGCGCCAAATCACAACAACTGTCGCCTCAAGATGTTTTATATTGTAAGGTGCACCCTACAATAATACATACAGAGAAAAACCCAACAATCATATGATCCCCTATGAGCAAGCACTGTGGCGACAGTGGGAAGGAAAAACTCCCTTTTAACAGGAAGAAACCTCCGGCAGAACCAGGCTCAGGGAGGGGCGGGGCCATCTGCTACGACCGGTTGGGGAGAGAGAAGGAAGACAGGATAAAAAAAAGTAATAAGTTCTCCGGGCTTCCTGAAGAAAAAGTACATCAGTATTAGACACAATAAATGTGTATCACAGTTTACAGTTATTGCTGTAAGATGCATAAGATAATTCATATTCCAGGAGGTCGGATAACTCTCTCTCCTTTTATTCTAAGTTACATTTATTACATAATGTACTCTTATCTTTGTACTTCAAAAGACAGCCTGCTTATGATGTGCACAATACTGCAAACTCCTCTTTGTAAAATTAAGATCATTTAGATATTTTATGTATTATATATATACTAGGGGTGCAACGATATTCGTATCGATATTGAACCGTTCGATACAGTGCTTTCGGTTCGGTACGCATATGTATCGAACAATACAACATTTGTAATTTATTTTATCAACTTTCCTTCTGACGATGCTGTCTGTGTTGAGCGCTCAGTGAATCTGTGTTCGACTACTCCGCCTAGGCTGCACTGTCGAGCGCAGATCCACTGAGCGCTCAACACAGACAGCATAGTCAGAAGGAAGAGCGCAGGGCAAGCTAGCGAGACAGAAGTTAAGCTCTACTTGCAACAGGCAAATTGAACCTCATTCAGATCTGGCGTTTGGAATTATTTTGGTTTTCATGTGACGTATGACCCTGAAGGTAAGCGAGTCATGGACTAAAGTAAAACAGTATGTTGGATGTGCCATGCAATGCTCAATTACATTGGTGTGAACTAGTGTGTTAGCGCAGTTAGCTCGTTAACGTGTTGGCCGTCTAGCCCCATGCACGGAGCGATCGGCGGTAGCTCGTTAACGGAGATTTGCCGTGTTGTGGCGTTAAGGTCATTTCAACGAGATTAACCTGAAAGCACTAGCGGGAACACAACGAATATGACTGCACATTTACGCCGACATCATCCTAGTGCAAAGACAAGTGGAAGCAGACAAAAAAAAGCAAGCATGCTACTAACTTTAGCCGAGTCATTTAGACAGCTGTTAGCACATGATTCTCCTTATGCTGCTGAGAATATAGCCCAGAAGAAGCGGATAGTATAGCTTTTATTTTGGAAAGAGCCATTTCTCTGTAATAAACTCTCTTTTCCAAAGATGAGTGATTCCTCAATCAGATACAGGGCTTGCAATATCGCTAGCCCGACGTCCTGGAGCTAGCGATTTTTTTCAGTCGGGCTACCAAAATCTTTCTCTTCCCTGCCCGTCGGGCTATTGTAGGAAAAATATATGTCAATGCTTTTGCATTCTTTCAGAAATGTAGCTGGGTAATTATGTCATTGGCATCGGTGAGCCACTGTCAATATGTGACATATTGAAGTCGCGTTTGAATTTGCGCTTGTTTTTTTGCTTTCACTTTGCAATCGTGCGAACTGTGTATAGAGAGCGACAGCACTGATCTGTGAGTGATGATAATTTGTGCACCAATTCCTCTGACATCGTCTTATTAATCGTTAGCTTACTATGCAAACATGACAAGTGAAATCTCCCGCAGCAAGCTTAAACATGTGAGAGGTTGATCGCGCAGAGAATCGCTGAGCTTATGTGAGTGAGCGTGTAAAAGCATTTCAGTTCTGCTGAGCCAAATAAGACAGGTCAGGGTGAAGAAGTGACAGCCAAAGAAAAGCTTACCACAAAACGGAGAAGTTATGACAAATCAGACTATAAGGCAAAAAGAAAGTGCAGCTTTATGGTTTCATGGACAAAAGAATTTCTGTGGCTGCGATATGATGAGCTAAATAACCAGGGCTGCACATAAGTGGTCCGCAGGTGCGCATTCGCTGTCAAAATAAAAAACACGCACAAGGGTTAGGGTTAAATTTAAAAACTGTACTTTTGAGTTAAAATATATATTTATAATTTTAATAAATGACAAATTAAAAATGCATGAACATTTTTTTGTATCGAAAAAATATCGAACCGTGACACCAAAGTATCGAACCGAACCGTGAATTTTGTGTATCGTTGCACCCCTAATATATACCGCACCTTGCAAATTTTTTAAGAACAAACAATAATTTTTTCTTAAGTCTAAATCTATTTCTTATTTGTATTTTTAATGCAGAGTCAATTTCAAAAACCAAAAAAATATATTTTTATAACATCATTTTTTTTAAAAAAAAACATCCTTACTTTAGTTTTAGTGCCTAGAACCTTTGCACAGAACCGTATCTGAAAGCTATGGAGGATGAAGTGTAAGAGCTGAAGCTGTGTTTCAGAGTCCACCTGGTGACCACTGAAAAAAAAATCAACTTGCCATTTTCTTACTTTCATTTTGAAATGTAATGAAACACAAGGCAAAGTTGATCCAGGAGTTATTATTTTATATAACATCCCAGGTGATTCTTTCCAAAAAGTAATTTTGGCTGTTAGCAAATATCAATACCAAAAGCAGGGGAGAAAGTCTGAATGCTGCTGTTGACTGTGGCTCTCCGGGGTGGGAGATGTTGGACCTGCTGCTAAGGTTTGTGTGCTGAGAGGTAAAAATTATCTACCTGAGTGAGGTATTGCTTTAAGTCAGCCCTGTCAGTATAATAGGAAACTGCCTTAAATCATTCTTTACATTTCCACCTGCAGCTTAAGACGATGTAAGTCTTTCAGCTTTTTATAATTTACAGTTATTTTCAATTTTTGCTTTGAAGATCACAGTAATGATGTCATTAGCTACAGGTATCATCCTGGTTTTTCTCTAGAGATCAATTGACTTTTGCTAATTGCAGAGGCCATCTAAGCTCTGACACTTGGTGGATGAGGATTAGTGTTTAATTAGGCTACTTTTGTTTTCAGCATATTTATTGTGTGATTATATTTCTATTTTACTTAGGTAATGGCTGTAAAAGGAAACTTAGAGGCACACATTTGAATGAAACATCAAGATATGTAGTAATTTTGATGGCAAGCTATCACATAGCTGCCTGTATATCAAGTTTATGCTATATTAAGAAAAAATGAGCACAGAATGCAGGACACAGGAGGCCACACTGCAAAAACAAAAGTGAGCTTTAACGTAAAGCTGATTTAGTGGAGGTGAAAAAAGTTCAAGAAAACACAAAAATAAGAACAAGCACAAGGAAGAACACTGGTAAAGAACATGGGTAAGCATACACACTATGATGAGAAGGGCAGGGCTATAAATAGGCAATGCAGAAAACTAATTGACTCAACACGGGGGGAAACTAATGCGGGCAGGGCAGACAAACACAAAAGGCTGGAAAGAAATGACGACAAAGTGTAAAAGACTCAGACAAGCAAGGTAAGAGAGAAAACAAAAAATAACCAAAGTTCAACAAAAAAACAGACACAGTAACATTATAATTATCAAACAGATGCTGAAAAGAGGTTGAAATACAAAATATTACTGATTTGCTTGGAAATTGATATTAATTTGCTTAGAAAGGAAAGGAAATATGAATATCTATAATAATGCAAGCGTTTGGTGAAATATTTGAAAGTCCATGTGATTGGGTTTTAAATTTCTGTTTGGGCTCAAGTACAATAATATCAACCGTTGCCTGAAGCAAGAAAGGTAGTGTAAATAATGCAAAGGGATCAGTGAGAGACATTTCCTTTCTGTATTTGTGTGTCTACAACATGAGTTATGTTTCCGAAATGAAAAACTGAACAGGTCTCTTATTGCAAATCCAAGAGACCTTTAAACCTTGCAAAGCACTTGGGACTAAAGCTTTAGGAAAAAAAAATGAAACAAATCCCGAGATGTAAATTCAAAAAGGGATGAGAAGGATTTCCCCTTGAAATCCCCTGTAAACGCAGTCAGTGATGGACATACACTCACAAGACAGGTTTTTAGGTACCCATCCAGACACCCTTTGGCCTTCTGAACTGAGGTAATTTTTTAGATTCAACAAGGTGCAGGAAACAGTCCTCATTTGACTACTGAGTGTCATCTTGAAGAAACCAGTTTGAGATGATCTTTATGAGCTTTGCGACATGGTGCGTAATATATTGATGCAAAGCAGGATGGATCCATGCTTCCATGTTGTTTATGCCAATTTTTTTACTGTTCTGTCAGAGTGATACAATAAAAGTTGAGATATTTTTAGTATCAGAGTTTTCCCAGTTGCCTCAGTCGGAATTCACATAGGCTCATTTTCTTAGCTGACAGAAACTGCACCTTGTGTGGTCTTCTGCTTGTAGACCAACTACTTACAAGTTTGACATGTTGTGCTATTACACTTCTGTATACTTTGATTGCAATGAGAGTTACTGTTGCCCTCCTAAAAGCTCAAAGCAGTGTAGTCATTTTCCTCTGACCTCTGACATCATCAGGACATCTCGGTTCATGGGATATTTTGGCTTTTTCAGTTCACTCTGTAAATCCTATATATGGTTGTTTGGGAAAATTCCAGTAGATCAACAGCTTCTGAAATATTTAGACCAGCCCACCTGACACAAACAACAATTAGTATAATGTAATATAATTTATGTCTGTGAAGGCTTTCAGTCATCCAGGTCATCGTAGTCTAAGGAATTTGGAAAAAAAGTGTCTGGACAGCTTTAAGTAATATAATGTAAATCACCTTTATGCCAAATTCTGATAAAGGCCTTGAACTTTAGCAGGCCAATATTACTATGTTTACTCAGCTAAGTGCACTGAGTTGCTGTCAAATTACTGGCAAATTAGGCATTAATGAGCAGTTATATGGATGTAGCCTAATAAAGTTGCCAGTGAGTGTATCCCCAGTTGTCTGAAAACTGATGCTATCTATCTATCTCAGCTCAGGATCACTAGTTTAAAAAGCTGAGCCATACAACATATTCTGTGTAGGACTCTAGGATTGCAAGTGTAGAGTGTTTAAAATGAGCTATGTTAATTTGATTTTCTTTCCACAGGAATACATAAATATATACTACTACTATAACACTACTTCAGTCATACTTTACGAAAACCAGAATGTATTACATGTTGCTAAATTAAGCTCATTTCTATATCTCTGTAAAACTATATCTGAAAAGAGATGTTTGAGCTAGAACATAGCATTATACAATATCGTCTTTCCAGTGAAGATTCTGCTCTTTTGTCTTTATCAGGTGACAGTTCTTTATACTCTGCCTTCTGCCAAGATGCCACAAAGATTCTGACAAAATACCAAACCTCTCAGTAATTTTCCTAAAAATATTGTCCATGACCCTGCTGCAGATCCACCTGAAAGCTGAAAAAAGCAAGTGAGAGATAAGAAGAGGTAGAGGGGCTTTGAAATGCCAGTAGGGTTATAGCAGAGATGGGAGGTTGTGACAGGATTGTGTGGTGATTCTCGTCCTGTCAAGCCCACTAATGTCGAGGTAATGCCGCCGGCAGGCTGCAGTAAGACAGTGATAATGAAAAACACCAGGGAAGACAATATCAAATGGCTCTTCTACATGCTACAGTGCAGATTAGTCGACACAAAAGTAGGGTGGTAGCAGCAGAGGAGGCAGAGGCAGGCTTTAGTGCTGCTGATTGAGTCTCATGTCAAGAGCTCCATGGTTCTAGCATGAAAAGTTACTGTGACTGACATTCTTTATACAGTCAGACCCACACATACACACTCAGAATCTGTTTTCTATAGATACTGTATATGCTGCCTGCCTTAAGAGGAACATCGCTGAATTTCGAATGTATACTTGAAGTTTATTCCTTTTCCTTGGATCTGCTCAGTGTGCAGTGCAGAACCTTTAGTACAATTTTAAAGATTGCGTTTCTCCCCAGAATTTATGTTGCCACAACACTGCACACAGAAGAAAAAGTCTGCTCAGGTAGCTGATAGCTGGAAGAGAACAGAATAGAGATTTTATGTATGTATTTATGCTTTTGATTATTTGTTGTTGTTGTTTTTTTGGCAGGGTGATAAGTTCAAGAAACAACACTGATATATAAAGGTTAAATGAAATATTTCAAACACTGGCCATACTGTTTTCTTGTTTCCTTTCCGATTCTCACGTACACCAGTGCAATTCACAGGAAAGACAATTGTCTGCATATTTAAAATGAAGGAGTTTGTGCAAAATTGCTCCTGCAAGGTTGATAACAACACAAAACACGCTTGTGTTTTAATGATAAAGTTCAGAGTTTGAGACCAACATTCAGAAAGCAGCTGTAATGTTGAATTGGGCAAAGGTTTTTGATGATAATGGGACATCTGCCACCACTCAGATGCCACAGAAAGAAAGGATTTTCATTTCAAATTTATTTTAATGCTGCACAACAAACCTGGACCTCAAACCTGTACAAACTAAATAAATTAGCAGGAGGAAATAGTATTTTCTCTTTTAATTTCAGTTACTTTAAAGGCATAGCAATGTGTGGCTTAATGAACTACGACAACAAAAACTATTGTACTTACAGCTTTAGAATGACTCCCATTATCCCTTTTGTTTTTGGATGAAATGTCTCAAGAACTTCTAGGCCTTGCACACGTGTTTACATTTTTAGCTAGTTAGCTAGTTAACTAGCTAGCACGATTGTTGATAGCGATCCTCCACCTACTGGCTGCATGGTAGCATTTTGAACTGCACATTTTGGGTGGTTATGAGGACACCATTCTGGTAGGTGCGCTGTACACCGCATCTAGCCTACTGGAAATGTAACGGGACTGGTGGTGATACAGGCAGCAGAGCTAGAATTTTTTGGCTTAAAACTTAGCCAACATAGCCTGGTTTAAATGATTTCAGGCTACTCTTTAAAACAGCTTTTAGACACCAAGTACCAGCATTCCTTGTGCTAATTGCAGTAATTACACTTTTTTATGGTATGATTCCCTGCTAGCAATCATATGACCCATTTTTATGTTAGACTGCACACAGCCTGAAGTGATAAGTCCGCCTAAATGGAGAGAGCTAATAAACACTGTTGTGATTATCTTTGACTGGCGTTTAGGTTTTGTTCAGCCAGCTAAGGCAAATAATGCCCAACCAGGTTGAACTTTATTTCTGAGAAACCCCACAGGAATTCAGAATTTAACCTACAAAACACAACAATCCAAACCTCAAAGACAGAAACGATTAGGGGGGTAATGAGCTGGTCCTGATGTTTGGTCCAGAAGTTGAAGCTATATTAAGGATGCGTTCATACATACTTCAGGATGTCAATGCGACATTTTGAACTCTTGTTGGCAGAGTTGGGACGACATCCAAGGAGGTGAGAAATCGTTTTTGTGAGCAGACAGCAGATGTGTAGCTATTTGTCTGAGGTAAAATAGTACTATTTTAATATTTTTATAAATCAGTATTTGTGTGCGTTTTAAGCCACAGGGTAATGGTTACCAAGTGCAGTGGTCTGGTTGGTCAGATCTGTTTATTTGGAGCAGAACAGCAGAAAAATCAAGGCTTTAGACCATGAACCTTTGTACTTTTGTAGTAAAGAAATCCCTTGAAGCCTGTCATTCTACTGTATAACAACATCCATGTGACTCACTGGCAGATTGAGTTCCATTTGCCAATTGTTTTACCTATAAAAAAAGCTATCTGATGAATACATGCAGGATGACTTTTTTTTACATCTTGTATTTATTTATTACTTCTATAAGCTTGCTCTTACAGCCTCAACCATGCCTGATAATTAAACATGACCAGAACTGCACGTCTCTTCCCTGCCTGTTATTATTTAGTGAGCCCATAAAGCTGAATGTCCTTTATGCAACAGTTAATTTAAAGGCCACGCTGGTAATGAAAAGGAAAATGAAGGAAACTAAAAAAGAAAAAAAAAAACTTGAAACTGAAGGACACCATTTTTACCAGCTGTGACAGCGTGGCTGTTATTATTTTCAGCTTGTGAATTTGTGTGTCTGTTACTTTAACAAAACGAGGTCTTGGAGACACCAACTGTACCAGGAACTACACAAATATGATTTTAAACGCTTTGATGAATGTTTATACGTTTTTCTGTAAATGGATTTAGCGATATTGCCGGAACCACGCAACATGCTGTCATGAAACGCTTCAGGTAGCTGCCGTTAAAATGAAGGCCTACCTCAACATCTCATGTCTCTCATCTTGAGTGATCATCATAGAACCTCTACCTCCCTTTCTTTCTCTTTAACTATTGTGTCTTCAGTCCATTTAGTTTCTTTTTCTTTTAGTCCATTCTTTATTTAGAATCCTTTGTTGTTTTTCATGTCTCTGCCTTCCTACTCTTGCCTAATCGTAGTCTTATTTCTCTTCACTTTCTTTTCAGATCCTCATATCCACACCATCTCTTCTTCCCTCCAACACCATCTAATATATTTCTGTCTCAGCTGAATCTCCTTCCCAGCGTTCATTTTCTTTGCCTGTGTATGTGTGTGTGTATGTCTGTCTCCCTCGTAAACTCATTGCTCCACAAGGCTAATCTTGTTAGCACCAAATGCGCCATGTTCCGCTAGCTCCTCTTAATTGCTGTTGTGTTATTAATGAGTGGGGAGCGGGGAAATCACTCTTAATTAGCTTGTCTCATTCGGCAGGCATCTCCAGTGAAGCAGTGGCGACGGCGCTCAGGCACAAACACACTGGGGATAATTAAAGCACTTCACTTGTCGGAGTATTTATCTAAACCAAAGAGCAACAAGCCGTTCCTGCAATTAGCCTTGTCATTCATTACCAGCAGAGTGCCATTCATTTGAGTGTTACATTGTCATTTTGCCATTCATCCAATCTGAACCATCTAGGTGCAAGTGCTTAACTCATTCAAAATCATGGCATGGCCTCAATGCACATTTGGCTTGTGCTGAGTCACTCGCTATATGTGGAAGCCACATTACTGTGATAAATTAAGTTATAGTAATGCATGAAATCAGGTTATGAATGTATTAAATTCTGATTATTCTAAATTAATACATTTTTCCTATTCCTTTACTGTAATCCAAACCTTTCTGCTGAAACAACAAAAACCAGTTTACATGAACAAATAGCTGTTTGAGGATAGATGGTGATCTCTCCAAGCTGTACCTCACCTCTTGCCCTTTGACTGCACACCTAAGGTAATCGGGTTTCCATAAATTCTTTAACCATAAGTTAACTCAAAGTGATAACATTGTGCAAATAGAGACCAATGAAAACCAAACCCCTGAACATATTGTGTCATTATAAAATATGTAAAGGTAGCTCATATGGTGAATTACAAATACATTACAAATTAAAAGAATGGGCCCACTGGTCCACTTTCTCCAATACTCAATAGGTCAGACTATACCCATTTTTAAGCTAGACTTTCATTTTAAGTTAATCTGTACAGCTGCTTTGTGTCCATCTAATAAAGGTTAAATAAAAACCCCAAAACAAAACAAAAAAATACACAAATTTAAAATGTAAAGAAGCTTGAAAGAGACTTCCTCTCTGGAAGTCTGGCTCTGACTACGCCCTCATGTCCATCTGTGATCTTACCGCATTTATCTGCAGAAAGCAAACATTAACTTCAGTGTCCGGCGGTTCCCAGACACTGAGGACTCTTTAGTGAAAGAGTCCTCAGTGTTACATCTCGTGTCCTCAGAGGAGTTTTTTTGGCCTCACTAGCACCTGATGCTCTAATAAGATTTAGTTTCCTGTGACTTTAACCTTTTTGCTAAAATGTCATCCTAATTAAATAGTTACCATTTGATACAGTGGATGAGTTCCAAGTGAAAAACACTTGTCTGCAAACGCTTGGCAAGCACTAGTGAAACTGTGAAAAGTGCAATGCAAACTGAAAACGCATACATTTAGCCCTTTTTAAAGCATGTTAGTTGCAGTGGTGAGGCACATAGCTTACTTTGAAGGTGAGTATTCTCTATTTCAAGTTTGCATTGGATGTTTTCAAGTTTCGCTAGCTGTGTTATCTGTGTTACCAGCAGTCTAGGTATTCTACAGCAATTTTCTGCAGAATACGTCTCTGCTCTGGCCTGGTGTCACGTTTTCAGATGTTTTGTTTGCCACAAATGTGTCTTCAAACATCCACTCCAATGGACACTTTTCATTATTCCACACGTCTCATGGCTTGAAAGCTTGTTCCCTTGTTGAGTCTGGCCAATGAGAACCAGTGAAGCATGAAAGGTCCTGTAAGCAGGTTTTGCTGGAAAATGGGGCTGATCGTGTCGGCTGTGACTCAGGACTTTGAGCTGGTTGTCTGCTAAAAGGCAAGTCAGTGGTTTGTTTCTCAGCTCCTCTATTCTGCTGGTTTCCATTCATGGTAGGAAAGGAGCTGGCAGTACTTTATGGCACAGGTTAGTCTGTTTTTCATATTTTGCTATTTTAGCATTAGGTTTCTTACACCCACTTGACCTGTAAAACCAGCTATTTGAAGCCTTCTCTACAAATTCGAAATACTTGATACTTGCTTATTTCACCCAATGTTAAACTGTGCTTGAATCTGTTGCCCTGTAAGCTACACATCATCCAACTTGCTGACTGAAACCTCCTTTCTTTTGTGGCTTTAGATTTGCCTGACCTCTTCCTGTCAGTTTTCCACTCTTTCCAGAAAATATTGTGTTTAGAACAGAGAATAGGTTTTCTTTAGCATTCATCTAAAGGAAAGGACATTTACACGGGCAACGTGTTAGTATACAGTTATGCTAGCAATAGATACGACTCTATCCAGACATGTAGTGCCCATAATTGGTTCAGAGACTATGACACAAATTTTTTACAGTCTGGGATTTTTAAAGCTATCAGCAAACACTGGTGCACTTCAAATAATTGTGTGGATTAACTTTAAAGGCTTAATGTGCTACCACTGCTGCAAAAAAAGCTCCAAGCTGGCTAACTGAATACAATTTTGGGGGGTATGTGTAACCGATCAAAATTCTGGAGCTATTTTCCTCGATTCTACAGCTTACAGCAGGAAAAAACAATCTGTAACTGTGCCTGTGAGTGTAAATGAAAGCACCTATCTTTGTCTCCGTGTGACCCTGACATGTTCTCGTATGATGAAAGACCAGTGACAGTGCATTAAGACAAATTTAATTTGCACCTACAGCTGAGTGAGATGAGGGAGGGAACTCTTATTGGGCACGACTAATTGCTGCCTGGGGATCTGTGTTCGTGTGTACCTGTGTGTGTATACTGTGTGTCCCCGGCTGCGTCTCTGCCAATATAAACAGTTTAGTGAATATTTAATGCATGTGTTTGTCTGTGTGTGCCTGTCAGTGTGTGATAACAGAATGTCAGCAAAGACAGAAGAGTTAATGAGGCCTTTTTTTGCCATGAGGAGTGGATTGGACAAGGTGCACAAAGCTCTGTGAGCACTATTTCTGTGTATAATCATGACTGCTGTGGGTAATCTGTGCAACCACGGTGTAGAGTAAAAGAATGGATACTCAAATTAATCATCAACATGATAAACTATTAGTCTGTTCAACACATATAGTGTGGTATGTATTCTGAAAATTAACCTAATCTTCATATTTACATGATTATTATTATTACTGGTGACAACACATGAACTGGAGACCATACGGCAGTCTAACAAAGGTGCATTGGTTCTATGTTTTACTGACACTGAGCAGGCACCGGTCTCCGAGGGTAGTATTGTCAATTTCAACTTTAACTATAAAGTGCTGAGGAAAAACATTTAGGTGCAAATGACCTGAACTGTGGCCTGTACCATTATGTGCAAGCACATTATCATTCATCACCTGCAATATTTGCTAGATTTGGCTCCCCATGTCCTTTTCCTCAAAATGAAATTCCATCTAAATATCACCTGTAATAAATCAACTTAAGTGATGTGTACTTGGCTGTGACTAAAGTTGTGGTCAGATAATGTGATCACCCTACGGCACCAGGTGGTTTCGTCATCAGTGAACTTCGTTTTAAACTCTGCACTCGATGTAACCGTAATACTTCCAGACAGTAGTAGTGTTGTCTCTTGATGTGTGTTTCTTCAACAATAAAAAAATGAACACAAATAAATCTCAGTTATATGTGCAATATTATGTACCACACTGCAGTCCTACTTATTTAATTCTGTTCTCAAGGAAATTGGCATCGACAAACACCATTAGCAATATAAACAGAATAAACTGCAATCCCACCTAATAAAACACAGTGCTAACACAGAAAACCCATTATATTAAAATATCTAACTATAATGCACAAAATCTTTGTTTGTGAACTCCTCTTTCAGGATCAGAAGTTGGGCAACTAAAACTGGTCTTAAGCTCCTGAAGGTTCCTACCTATATCAGATCTTATTATGTCATCACGTTACCTAGCAACCAGCTACCTAGGGAAATGACCCAAGTAGCATTTCTGCACCTACAGCAACTTATAAAAGCATAGTATGAATTTAATTTCAAGATATTAACATGTAATTAAACCCAGAGAACTTTCATGTATTATGATCATTGTGTTACCTAGAAAACTTACTAAGGATTAAAATTACACACAAAACATATGCCTTAAAATCTTAAATTATATCAGAGCATGGCTGTGTGGGAATGGCGCCATCATGATTTGTGCTACACCTGCCTATTTGCTACGTACGCAATAAACAACATCTTTGAGCAGTGCCTTGATAGGAGCTCCTTCTATATGACAAGAGATGACAAATACAAAATACAACATTTCTAGATGTACATGAAACAGTTTATGATACACCTGCATTAACTATATTTAATAAATGTGGAGCTATACTGGGTAATTACTATATAAATTATGTCTCCCACATGCAACAAAATGGATATTTTTCTTTAAAGAAAATGGAAACTTTCTTCTCTGAGGACAAGCTGTCACTATCCCTGCTAGGCAGTACTGACCTGTCACCTGATGCTCTCTGGAACAACTTAAAAGATAAGGTAATGTCTGCTACAGTTAACAATAACTGAAAGGCTAATTTTAACCTGTTACCGTGGACTTAAAAAATAATTGTAAACCATGGACTTTAGTTTCCTATTAATGAAAACTAAGGAAAAAATGTTATGAAAGCATACTAAATCTTACATTGCTATTTTAACACAGTGGAGATGTAGTACACTGCCAGAATAGTGTTTCCAGGGAGCAATCCATATGTAGCAAGGTTTGCAGTGAAGCTTCAAACTTAAAAGGAATGGAGATCAAATTTTACCTTTTCAAGAGACGGTTGTGAATCTTTTTTGATTGAACCAGCATATATAATATGTACATAAATAAAATACATAAATAATCATTATCCAATAATTCACTTCAAGGTGCACTGTGAATTTTCAAGATTTTCAAAATTTAGGGAGCAGTTGCCACGCAACTTTAAGAAAATAAGACCAATCATGTATTTAATTTAAACATGTTTGCTGTCTAATTGGATGCAAATTTGAAGCGAATGAGTGACGTCAACTATTAACATCAATCAACATTTGCCCCCCTGCATACTAACATTTGATGTAGTAGATCCAGGATTATGTGCTTATACTTTCTTAATATTATGTAGAGTAATTACAGCAGTTTGCAACCTGTTTTACAAAAAAAATCTGCAAACATTTTCTATGTAAAGATTTTTTTTTAACTTTAAATAGTATTGCTAAAGCACTCTAACAGATAATGCATTAACAACCACTTTTCTGTTTTTTAATATACTTGAATGAAATGCTTTTTTTATTAGAGCTTCACTTTGCATATTTTTTATAAATGTGTAATGGTAGGGCTGTATTTTAGTTGAGAGCTGATCCTTCACTTATTGTAAGAACAGTCTAGCATTGTGTGTTGTGTTTACATTTCTGAATAAAGCGAGAGGAAAAAGTAGGCTACTGTCAGGGGTAAAACTTTTTGTTCCGTGTAATCTCATCTGTCGTAGTGCTGCAGTGTTTCCTCTGTCTCTGCACGCTCATGTCCTCAGCAGGCAGGCTCATAAATTGGGCAGCTAAGCCTTTCATAAAGTTTAATAAAGCGCTGTTTCGTGGCTCAGGGGAGCTGGTATTAGTGACGAGAGCCACTGCTGCCATTCCAGCAAATCACATCATCATAATGAGGCTGTACTATGGGAGTAAGACACCTCCCTCACCGCCTACACATCTACCCACCCCCCTCGACCATCTTTGTTTTCTTTATCATTCCTCTGACACAATATGATGTCTTCACTTCACAGCCTTTTCCAATGGGAATTTGGGGATAGCGTTGTTTAAACGTCGTGGCCAGCTTGGACAGGCTAGGGTTATTTCTCATTTAGTAAAGATCACAGACGCTGTAAATGCTCCGGCGGCATGCCGTGAATGCCAACACCGGCGTGATTGGCAGCTTGACGGCAGCAGCAGCATTTGCATGGCATTTAGCTGGGCGGGTGATGGCCACCCCTAACACCAAGGTGGGTAAATAAGATGACTTCTCTGTTCACACAATGTACACACGCACAAACACACACACACGCTTATGCACTCACGCATGCAATCTCGCTCCTCAACAGCCCCAACTATCTTGGCCTGCCAAACCTGGAGTCACTCATAATTGTGTGGCATTTAGGCAGAGGGAAGGGACATCTAGTCGTGTGGGCGAGTGGTCCACTGAAAAGTCTGAGCCGCCCACCGCTCAGTTCTACATTTGAGGGGGTTATTTTAGAGTGATTAGGGACAGCCGCAAATTACCCAAGCGAAAAAAAGGTGCTTTATAAGTGTTGCAACCCTGAATAGAGCTCATATTTTTTAAGATTACTACAACCCCCCACCTCCATCTTCTTCTTAAAAAAATAAATAAAAGCACTACTGTAGCACCATATAATATACATAGAGTGATGCAGCTTGTCGTCTTACTTAATTGAAGTATCTTATTTATTTTAACTGGATGACTATTGATTAGCCGTGACGTTAATAAAATAAAACCCTATTAAGTACTGCAAAAAACGTGATAATCTTTTTGGTCAAATCAATCAATTCTAGTTGGGATTTTAACCTTTTTTGTGTTATCAGGCTCTGATAATAAGCTCTCTGATCCAATCATCCAAGTGTTGTTTAGACAGTTGCTTTCCCTGGACAGGATGAGCAAAACAAACAGCTGGTTGCATAAGCACGAAGCAGGCTGGGGGCAGATACACGGGGCCTCCTGTACTCAGCGGTAGCAAAAGTATGAAGAGAAAAAAGCTCCCAGGTCTAAAATGAGGTATCAGTGAAAGGTGTCCACTGACGGAAATTAAGTGCAAACCCTGCAGTGCAGATATGGATGAACTAACACTATAAACTAGTAGGAAAAGGCCAGTAGTTGCTATTTCCGTAACTACCTTCTTTTGCAGTATTTTATTCATTCTCAACTTCTGAAGGGAAATGGCTGCCTCTTTGTAGCAGCTTTGCCCATCTGATACTGAGGATGCAGAGTGAAGTAGCTTTGAGGAGCTGTTTTCTCAAACAGGAAAACATCTACCTTCACAAGAATAACAGGAGTAAGAAAATAAGTTCATTAGAGTCCAGCTGGGATTGGCACTCATACTCATGCACATTTGTTGACTGCTGTATTGATATGTTGACAGTATTTCAGGGTTTATTTAGAAAAAAAGGAAGATGATGCAATCATTGTTTATTGGCTTTCCTGTAGCACATTTTTGTACAGCATGCATAATGATAAACGTTGGGTTTGTAAAGGTCTGCCCTTTGTTTTGTAGTAGTTTTGTAGTGTTCTTTGGTTTGGTCTTGGTAGCCGGGGATCGGTCCGCCAGGACCTCAACTCCTGGCCGCCGCCCGGCTCACATTGCACCCGACCCCTACGGTACCTCTTGCGAGTGGTGGGCCTGCAGGAAGGTGGGCCCATGTCCCTTTTTCAGGCTGTACCCGGCCGGGCCCCATGGACTAAGGGCCGAAAGGAGCCAGTTGAGGTGGTTTGGGTATCTGACGAGGATGCCTCCTGGGTGAGGTTTTCCGGGCATGTCCCACTGGGAGGAGGCCCCAGGGCAGACCCAGGACACGCTGGAGAGATTATATCTCTTGGCTGGCCTGGGAACGCCTTGGTGTTCCCCCAGACAAGCTGGAGGAGGTGGCTGGGGAGAGGGAGGTCTGGGCTTCTCTGCTTGGGCTGCTGCCCCCGCGACCCGGCCCCGGATAAGTGGAAGAAAAAGGATGGATGGATGGATCTTTGGTTTGGTAGCCTTGTGTGGTTGTAATTAATGAGAAAGGACATCTGGACAAAAACTATTTTAATCAGTAACATTTATACAAGCAGTGGAATCATATAGGATTCCTAATTAAATCCCTTTTGTGGAAGTATCCACACAAGATTCTTACTTCCACACACTAGCCATACAAATCTTGCCATCTACGTCTCACCCAAAAGAAATTTTCCGGTGAAGCAATTTATTTTTATTTTTTCTATTCAAGTAATTTTATGGTGTGATTTGATATTCTTCTCAGTCGCACCGTGTGTATTGGTGTCAGCAGACGTGGCAGCAGTGAAGAATCAAAACTCAAGACTTGTTGTTTCCAAGTTCAATTTATCATTTATCTTCTACTGTTTTAAATCCCCATAAATTAAAACCCTTGCATATGTTCACATACCTCTTTTTATTCCCAGAGTAGGAGATTTATTTGTCAGAAGTCATATTAACCTCTCCAAGTCATCTTATTTTCTAATAATTTATCCTGGTGCAGACGCTCACATTTACACACAGTCCCTCAACTTTTATTCACCTGCAATGATTCTGAAATGACATTACCAGTGACAGCCAGGCAATAACAAAAGTACAAAAACTTCTTTGAAAAACAATAAATCAATAAGCCTTGCCAACAATTCCTGTTACATTCGCGACTCCTTGACACCTGAAGCTCATTAAACACAGCCTAATGTCAACTTAGAAGAAGGAGAGTACACAGAGGCTCGCCTTTTCACAACCTATCACAATAAGAGCTGCTGAGCAGCCTTGATATATTGTATATACTAGAAATAAATATGATTGTCCTTTAATCTGATTTTATTATACTGGGGACTCCCGCTGGCAAATCTACTGAGGGCTGATAGCCTGTAATCTTATTGCAGGGAGCGCGGTGTATTTCATATCCCCTTCCTGATAGTTTTTTATCATGTCAAGACTATTATTGTTCCTATTGGTATATGTATTTCTCCATTTATATGCACTCGTGTATATAACCTAATAAATCGCGTTATTGCACATTCTTGAGCATCTGTCTCTGTTTGCATATGTATGTGTGCATGTTTGCGTGCATCCAGAAGTCTCTCCAGCTCGCATGTGGGTGCTAATTTTGCCCCTCAGCATGCCGTGCTGCATTGAGGGTTCTGCTCTGTTTATGAACCAGGCATATTGACCCAATTTAAGGCCTTGGCGCTTTCTCTCTCATCTCTTTCTCCCTCTGTCTCTCTCTTTGTCCACCTGCCGGCACATATTGGGAGCCTGCACGGTTGGCGAGACGGGCTCGCTCGGTCTGAACTAAACGGCACCCGCATCATTGAGCAGCATTACCAGCCTCTCCCGACTCATCACTCCCACTAAATGCTGCAGGTCTGTGCGTGTGTGTGTGCTGATGTCTGTACAAGATGTGTTCGTGTAGAGGGCCCGTTAACTAGAAGGTCTAATAAATCAACCTGTCTGTCCACAGCCTCCGCCCATTCTTTGCTCTTATCTGTTCCCCCTATTACTCCTCCCTCCTCCTTCCTCACAGTCCTCTTTTTGCTCCCCGCTTTCTCTCTTTCTTCCTTCTCTGCTCTCTCCATCGCTCCCTCCTTTATGTCCTGTAATTCTTCTTTTAAAGCTCAGAGGGTGGTGTTGGAGGCATTATGCGCCTCCTAATAGATCACTGTCTGCGAGCAGAGCAGAGCAGAACAGTGAAAAGTAACATGGCCATCGGCAGATCAACTTACTGTTGCATATGTGCATGTGGATATTCTGACAATGCACAGTATTGTCCCAAGTATTTTACCATTGCGCCCTTGTGTGCATGATCGCGTACACGCGTCTCAGGTACTCCTGATTGTATATTATGTGCAGCTTCTGTGTCCAGGCATACACTACAACTGAATGCAGCGTGTGGCAAGGAATGATCTCCCTGTCCTACTGAATGGTGGCTGATTGAGACACATGGACTGCCGTTGTGCCCTGATCTAGTTGCCATTGATTACCTATCAGGGTTTTTGATTGCATCCTGGAAGTAATTCTTTTAAATAGGCCCTAATGGCCTCCAATCTGGGCTGATGACGACCTCAGAGAGTCCAATCGCAGATCCATTTAGACTCTTTCAGACCCCTCCATGTACACTCTGAAACTCTCACTCATAGCTCACCCCTCTACCCTCCCCACACACCCTCCACCATCACTACTGCTACTATTTCTTTGCCTCGTGTGGTGTCAGCGCCAGATTTTTGCCCTCTGTTACTCACACGCAAAGAAACGTACTAACCCTCAGAAATAGAGATCGTTCACGTCCTTCGTTTAAGATTAGCGGAGCTGATGATTTCGGGAGAGGAAGAAAAGTAACTGAGAAGGAGAGTAGGAAAGATAGAGCAAGGTGCAGAGATACACAAATTGCAGGCAACAGTGCTTTTAACTGAAAAGGACAAAGTAAGAAGAGAGACATGCAAGTTTAGAAGAATTAGAAAGGGATGATAGATCTGGTAGGGATAAAGGAAGGAATGTGTGTGTGTGTTTGTGGGTGTGTTGGGGGGGGCATCGCTATGTTAGACTGTGTTATTATAGTCTGAGGGTTGGATGGAGGCACAAGAAGAAAGAAGAGTGGAGGAAGAGGAGGAGGAGGAGATGAGAGAGGCAGTGGTGGTGAGGGGGATACAGCAGACAGGAAGAGAGCTCGTCGTCTAATCCTCCAATTTTCTTACATTACTGCTCACCCTCCTTCTCTCCACCTCCATCCTTCTCTCCACCAGTTCCCCCCTCACTCTTACTCCCTCCCTTCCTCCGTGCTGCCAGGCCTGTCGACAAATGAAACTAGAGACAGCAGCAGCTTCACATAGATTGACTTGAAGGAGTAAAACACACACAGAGAGAAAAGAGAGAGCGAGACAGAGACCTCCTGCATCTCTAACAACATAAATGTACCCAGAAAACCCCAGCGGCTTGGTCATCTATTGTTCTATGCTGGACAAGAAAAAAAAAAGACAAAGAAACAACACCATATAGGTGCACATATTTTCTTCAGTTGCAGCCAAATAATAAAGAACTAAGCAAGCATAGAAATGTAAATACACCTGATGATAAGAAAAATATATAATGGAAAAATGCAGATGTATTGTTGTGAGACCAGCCTTGAGCACGATCAATAACTTCCTGCTGATAAGGAGAAAAACCTGATGACAGAATATTAAATTTAAGAGATTGTTTTACGCCAGGAATGTATTAACAGCTCACTTAGGAGAATTACGAAGCAATGATGACAAACAAGGTTCCTCTGCCAGGCAGTGCTGATTGCTAATATGCTGAGCCTTGTTTATTTATTGGTAGATCCACCCCACCCCCAATGGATTTTATTTGATTCAGAGAGATTCTGTGCCTGGTTGACTGGGCAGTGATTTGATGAATAGTTGATGCTGATTAAATATGGGCTTTAGAAAGAGTGTAAAACTGAGCTTTTAAGGGAATTAAACTTGCAAATTCAGAGTAATGTTTATATAATTTACAGTTGATTTCTTCAGGCTAACAAGAATCACACGCCAAAGAGCAGTGCATCATCCATCCCGTGGAAGGAGACCCGCATTGGCCAAAAATGCCCCTCACGATCTACCGTTGCAAAGAACAAACTTCCCAAATTGGCTCAATTTCGACCTTTTCCACTTTTCTGTCTAATTTCCTGTAAACAAGACGGGTTGAATTTTTTATCCTCTCCAAAATAAACATTGACACTACATTCTCATCCTCTGCTCTTCACCACATTTTGTGATTTCCATTTGCCCGCCCTCTTGATTGATTTGCATTCCAATCACTTCTCATTGGGTGAGGCAGAACCCTGACTGAGTGGGACTAATTTGCCATGCTAATGAGATGGCTCCGACAAACAGAGCCAGCTGGAGACCAGAGTAAATGATCCTGTCATCAGTCAAGAACACAAACATGGCTAACAGCTAATTAGCTCGCGGCAGTTTGTAGAGGTGACATTCTATCTGATCTGTGCCTCGGTGGAAGAGAGGAAGAAAAA